>NC_081405.1:207892650-208211816 GCF_030272615.1 Cryptomeria japonica | reverse complement strand
TTAGCATGCAATCGCACTTTGATCAAGAGAGATTGAAGTGACTGTTAGGCAACTTTATTCTGTGTTCGGCATAGTCATAAAAAACACATCAACATGTCCACCATGCCTACTCGCGGAGGGTGGAACGAGGGCTTTCACCTCAAACTTCTCCCAAAGAAGAATGCATCACCACCATGCCTACTCGCAGAGGGTGGATCCACCATACCTACTCACAGAGGGTAGAACGAAAACTATTACACAAAAGATGAGGCTTCCTTTGAAGCTGAAAGAAACTGGCTCCCTTTGAGCTTGACAAGCTCCCTCTGAAGCTAAAGATGTCAAGCTCCCTCTAACATTTCCTCCTTTTAGAAAAGGAAGTCTTCATTTGACCTTTGCTCCTCCTGAGCTATCCCTATGCCAACTTCTGTAGAGGAAGCAAGAGGAGTGGACCTGAATTTGCAATCCCGAGCAAAATGACCATACTAGTCACACTTAAAGCACTAGATGTGAGATAAGTCCTTCTTCCTTTTTGATTTAGGGGCAGGATCTGAATCTCTGTCTCTATCCCACTTCCTTCCTTTGCCTTTAACCATATGCGAAGCAAGGACTTGATTGTCTACATCATAATGATCACGCTCAATTCCTCTTGCTAGCAATCGTGACTCTTCTTGTATGCAATCTACTCTCAAACGATCGAACTTGGGAAGATCTGGTCTTGCACTAATTCCTTGAATGTAAGACTCCCAAGACGTTGGAAGGCCATTGAGAGAAAGTATGGTCAAGTCACTGTCATCAACAACCTTCCCAGTGGATGAGAGCTTCAAAGCAACTTGCAAGATGTAACACGTTTCCTTTTTGGGCCCAGCCCTATTAGACATGAATCGCTTAACCTTGTTACAATATGATAATATTTTAATTGCCACAAGGCAACATTAAAATATGATCCGAACTAGCTATCCATTTCAACATACTTATCTATTGAATCCTTTTCCATTCAACACTTTTTACATCCACATGAGAAAAACAGATATTTAACTTGTTTATCCAAACAAAAGACATAATATTATTCATAATTTCCAAAATTAGGAAGGTGGGATGTAACACAAACAGTTTATATGCCATATCTGTGCTCTCATATTTGGTGTATAATTTTGCAATGTTTCCATTCTTATGTGACTATGCTTCTTTTGAGGCACTTTGTCAAACAAACTAAGTGCTTTGTTTGTAATCCCACAACTCACCTATGCGTTTTGCTAATCATTGTAATCCATGCGATGACATTTCTTTGAGGCATTTTGTAAAACAGTTTACATGCTAGCTAATACTTCCATGCTTTAGTGTGCAGGTCTACCAAGGCGGTTGCAACTATACACTAACAATGAATGCCCAATGTTTTCCCAAAGCTTCTAATTGGCATGGTCGGAAAGAGCATTGGTGGAGATGGTGGAATTTGGCTTTATTCTTGCCAATTGCATTTGCTTGAAAGTTCATAAAGTCTTTTCAACAAATCCATTTGTGTACGAGCTGCAACTATGGCATCCATGAGACCACATTTCTTTGATGAGTTCTTGGTAACATAGTTCTCATGACTCGGCTGTGTTTCAACAATTTGCAAACCCGTCTACTGGAGTCTTTGCAACTACAATGTTTAATAGACCACCTCTTTTAAAAATGCTTTGATGCATGGTCATATGCTGCTCCAAAGCATGTAGTGTAAGCAAGAAGGTTATGGCAAGGATTATGAAGTTGGGTAGTATGCTACATTGATGTCTAGCAAGGCATTTGTAATACTGGTTTAGACTTCTCAGAAGTAGTTGTGAGAGCTAACTTCCTTTTTAAATACTCAAAAATCAAAAGATTAGAAAGTTGGGATTTGAGAGCCCTTGATCATTTGTGAGGTTAGGAAGTTAGGATTTGAGAGCACTTGAGCACTTGTGAGGTTAACAAAGTTGGGATTTGAGAGCACTTATCATGAAAGCAGAGTGTGCAGCTAAGGCCCAAATTCTAACCTAGTATGGCTGGAAAACCCATTAAATTGCTCAGAAAAAAACATTCATTTGACAAAAAAGCTATGCTTTTGAAAGAATTTCAATTATATTTGCATGCCCACTGACCAATGTTTTAATAAACCTTCGAAGCCGCAAAAGAGAAAATATCCATAATTTTTGACGGGGAAAACATTTCATCACAAAATTTTGCCAGGTTGACAAAGATACCATTATGACCAAAACCGAGAAATATTATTCCATTTCAAGTAATTAAAACCTTTGATTTAATAATTAATAATTTTTTGTGATTTGGCTGATAAAAATCAAAACTTTAATATCTCAGAATCCAAAAGGTGGGTCGATGTGAAAACTAGTTGCATTTGGAGAAATACCATCAAGAACATCCCCATAAAAGGATTCTTCACCATCCTTGGTAGATTTTCAAATTTACTTGTTTTTGTAATTTGCCACATCGTCGTGGCTGCTTCCAAGATGTCAACTTCTAATCGAGAAGTTGCAGCCTTGGTGGATGAAGTGGTTGAAGCAGAAGGCCTTAGTGATTCACCCCAATTCTACTACCAACTAAGAACTTGAGCTTGAGAGATGATTATTTGGAGCGTATCATAGCTGAGGACCTAGAAATGGATGATATAGAAGTGTATACAATAGATTTTTTATTTTTTATTTTTGTCTTTTTTATGCATATCAGCCTATTAGGCTATCAACATTACTAAATTTCAATATGCAATATCAAATATGTAGTATGAACACTTTGATTCTTTGACAATTGTGTGTTTAAAGTTAATGTTAAACTTTACCAGTACTCTTGTTTTGAAAGTTTAATGTCATGATATTTTCAGTTTTAGTGTTAATAAATAATTTTTTATTATATTACAAAAAAATTGGCATCTTGAAGTACCCAGGGGTCTCCTATTTTTCAAAATCAAACATACTGGTACCAATACCAGTCTCTTGGCAACCGTGTTGCTAATTCATTTTAGCTTGCTTGATTTCAAAATAATTCTATTTATGAATATGCCCATCTTGAAAGGAATTTTGATAAAGAATTTGTGTTAATAAATAATTTTTTATTATATTACAAAACAATTGGCATCTTGAAGTACCCAGGGGTATCCTATATTTCAAGATCAAACATGCTGGTACCAATACCAGTCTCTTGGCAACCGTGGTGCTAATTCATTTTAGCTTTGCTTGATTGCAAAATAATTCTATTTATGAATATGCCCATCTTGAAAGGAATTTTGAAGCATACCACTAAGTTGCTATACTTTTTAAGAATCTTTTGTTAACATTGAAGAAGCATTTTTCGCTGTAACAACGGCTTATTTGATTGCAGAGGTTGTCCTTGAATTACTTATTGGCTCAAATTCAGGGTTGTTATACAAGTTACTTGAATATGCTTATTATTTAAATTGAATTTGCCATTTACAACGGAACATGTTGATTGTCAGATGAACTAAGAAGCTTGTCATCTGATCAAGGAATGTTATTTTAAAAAGACTAGAAACTGATTTTGAGAAATATTCCATTCTTATGATTGATACTTGTAATTATGAAATTACTGTAGCAAGAAGAACTGTAGTTGTTGCAGTTATGATTTCTTATTTCATAGCAATGGTAGTAAAACTTAAATATAAAATTTAACAATCCCTGATCTATGATATGTGCCATAAGAATAGTTATTAATGTCAGCATATGTGTTATAGTCATGAATCATCACACAGCCTTCCCGCTGTATAGTTAATTGAAATTCTTTCTTGACTTCACAGATAAGAAATATGCTCATTTCTTTACTTGTAATGTAACCGTTTTTGATCGAGGCACTTTTTGTGTGTTGCTGATTTGTCTCTGGCGCTCCGGTTTGTGAAATAGATTTAAACTTTTGGATAGCGTTTTTGAAAGTGTAGATGCCTAACCTGAGTTCAAGATTCTCAAGAGTCAAGGCGACTTACCTTTTGTTCCAGAGATTAGAACTGTGGTTATTTCTTTAATCAAAGTGTAGCAGTATTTAGTCATAAGTTCATTTCTTTTTTGTCAAGTTTAGTATCAAGTTTGTATTTGGTTCTTACCCTATGCAATAATCATTTCCAGAGAAAGGTCTTTTCCAGCGGCTCTCATTCCTTGATCGCTTCCTTTATGTGTGGATACTGATAGACATGGTGCTGGCAGTAATTATTGGCTACTATGTTAAGGGAATAAAGAAATCTTTTCAAGTGGCAGAAATTACTTCAGTGTCTCTACCTATATGCATTGGTCTATGGGTAATGATGTACCCTGTTTTATGCAAGGTTCGGTACGAACTTATTGGGAACATGTTGAAAAGCAGGGAAATGGGCAGAAACTTATTGTTAAGTGTGGTCATGAATTGGTTTATTGGTCCAGCCCTCATGACTGGTTTAGCTTGGGCAACAATGCCTGACCTCCCAGGATATCGTGCTGGTGTCATTTTAGTAGGCATTGCAAGATGCATTGCAATGGTTCTCATCTGGAATGAACTAGCTCAAGGGGACAGTCAACTTTGTGCTGTTCTTGTGGCTGTGAATTCTGTTCTACAAATCATCTTTTTCACTCCTGTCACCCTTTTCTATCTGAAAGTAGTTTCCGAGGGGCATACGTTACATGTTAATTGGTGGGATGTTGCAAAAAGTGTACTTCTTTTCCTTGGAGTACCCCTTGTTGCAGGAGTTATTACTAGATTCTCTTTACGAAACATCTTTGGGAAGCAGTGGTACCAAGTCAAATTTATTCCTTTCATTGGACCATGGGCACTTATTGGGCTTCTATATACAATATTTGTGATGTTTTCAATTCAAGCACATCAAATAATCAGCAACATTGGTGAGGTTTTTCGTGTTGCAGTACCTCTTATACTGTACTTCGGAATAGTTTTCTTTTCCTCCTTTACTTTTTGCAGGTTTCTGAAAATCCCATATCCCCAGTCTGTCACACAATCTTTCACTGCATCAAGTAACAACTTTGAACTAGCAATAGCTGTTGCAGTTGGAAGCTTTGGTATAGATTCGGAGGAAGCCCTAGCTGCAACTATTGGACCTTTAATTGAGGTTCCAGTTTTACTTTTATTGGTACATGTCATACTCGCTTTAAGAAGACGCTGGTTTGGAGAAGCTGCTACTATGTCTTGAAGACATTTAAAATCAGGTTTTATTGCCAGAGATGCTTCTGGGACTTGTATATTTATAGCACTATAGGTCTTTTCTTTGTTAAACTTATTCTTATATCATATCTATTATCTGTACTGTGCATTTTGAGCCATCACTGTAAACGTGACTGTCTTTAATAATTTAAACTTGTAATATTTACAGCACTATTGGTCCTTATTTTGTTAGACTTATTATTCCATATGTATTACCTGTACCGTTCATTATGAGATATGAACATAAACATGAGCGTCTTAAAAAATTTAAATCTATGTAAATTTTTTGGAAATTCAATTACTTATGTGTTTCTGTTATTGGTTTTTCTTTATTTTACTTGACAATGAGAACTGGAGAGTTTCTTGTGAATTTGTGTTTGGATATGCATTTGTTAAAACTTAAAAGTAATCATAGCCACTGAGAGCTGCGGAAACACAAATCAGATTTCAGATGTTCATTTCTCATGTTACTTTTATTGTATCATTCAAAGTATGAGTTTAAACAAACAATAGCTCATTAATGTACGATTAATTGCTAATATGGTCAGTACTAGTAACTACGTAAAGGTGTCATATAGCAGAGATCAAATTCAGAGCTTGGTTTTTCCCCGTTGCAGAAGTTCCTTAAATTTTAAGCAACGACACTGCCAGTTCATGCTAGCACCTTTTTATTATTCTGGTTATGAATTACTTTCTTGTTTGTGGAATAGTCTACAGATATAGGATGGGTTTGTGTTGATTTGGTATAGTGATACACCTCCTTATACTTGTCTATTCTTATCTTTGTTTGGGCCCAAGTTGCTTTAACTTTCTGATGTTGATACTCTCTTTTATGTCTTCTCCTTCCATTCTCAGTATTCAGGTCTATTTTTCCTTTCTTTATGGTGCTACACCGTTTTTTGTCAACCTTAATGGTTGCAAGGAAACCATCCTCTTTTGTGTGCTTTTGTAGCCTATATTATTTGTATAATTCAACATTCTTCGAAGTAACACAGAACTTCGACCTATTTCCTGGTCTAAATAGTAGATGACAATCACGCAATTGGTCATGCTTACCACTGCCTCAAGTTGTACAACATTTTTGGGTTCTATAACATTTCATCAGTGAAGCTTACAAACTATTTCTATGATGATTTTCATACCCAAACATCAAGATACCATTGAAAAAAACTATTACAAACTTTCCCTAAAATTTCCTTAATACCTCATTTATCAACCACATAAATATGCTTAGTGCATTGTTCAGTCTAAAGGGCACAACAAGCCATTCATACAACCTCTTGTTGGTGATCAAAGTTGTTGTTGTTGGTTCCCAAATCCTTAAAGCTTGGTTGTTCTCTGATTGCCAAAAGTATCAAATCCATAGAAATAGATAAGTTATGTCCATGTAAGGTAACGATGGAACATTATTTTAGAGTGGTTAATCTCTCCTTCACATTGGGCTCAATTAAACTTGAGAGAGGCTTCCCTAGAGGTATCCTTAATAGAATTGTTTAGGATTGAAGATAAAAAAAAGGACAAAGTTTTATTAGTACTTAGTGTATTATTGGTCGCAAAGGATTTCATTAGACCAAAGACTAACCTATTGCACATGAGACTTATTATTAAGCTAATAAGCACATCACTACACAACTACAAGATGTGGGTATGCACAATGTGATTCTCCAAACATAAGAATATTTATGGATTGTTCAAGATGTTTTCCCTACTTAAAATAGTGAACCATGAGTGCATACAAGTTAATTTCCTACTCCTAATCTATTGTGAATGACGTTTTTTGTTTGAGTACATGGTGGATCATTACTTCTAGGACCATGCCTATTTATTTGATTATAGAGACAACATATAGAAATAAAAAAAGAATGAGTTGTGTAGATACATATAACAAAAACGATGATATCAAACAACTAAACATTCTTAGATATCTATTCCAAACTAACTAAATACATATTTAAGAGAGAAATGACCATGACAAAGCTTTCAATGAACTATAACGATATGATATTCATCAAATGCCTATTGAATCCATGCCAACAAGTGTGGCAAGAGGAAACCCTAAGCTAGATTTTTTAAAAGATCCACAAACAGAATTGTGGAGACGTTTAACTACACGAACCAATTACAATATAATGACCTTGTGATTTACAAAATATGTTTCTTAATGGACATTGGATTTGTAGGATTTGAAACCTTAGAAATTTCTTAATACTTGCAGCCACATGGAGAGAAAAATGATAGTGTTATTTTGTGGAACATACTAATATTTATAGTGCTTTATTTAGTTTCCCAGTTGCTTACATGAATTCAATTGAGAACTAGATATCATTAATGTGACATGCAAGGAAAGTTGAGATCTCGTAAAATCTAGGAGATGAATGGTCTATATCAAGCATGAGGAACATCAACATTTTGAACTTCAATAACTATATTAGTGGTGGCATGATCTCCCTCATCATCTAATTTTGAATTTACATTTGATTTTGTTTTGTCAAGATAAATAATAGTTTCTTGGTATGAAAATCCTAAATAGGTATTTGTAGGGGTCAAATCTAGTGTTAATGATATATTATGAGCTTTAAGGGAGTTGAGGAGGTGACTTGAAATAAATGGAAAATTTTAAGGTGGAGAAATATATAATAATAAGAGATGTGAGGTTTCAAATAAAAATTGGAGGTTAGAATTGGATGGAGAAATGCAGGTCATGAAGTTCATGAAACTCTACAAAATGAATGAAACAAGAAAATGGATTACATGTGGGTAAATTTGGAGGGATTCTAGAGGTGCAAAGGAATTCCTCAAAGAAGAAAGGAGGAAAGATGGGAAACTTGTGAAATTGGACATAGGATGTGTATGTAGTGAAGCAGGAAATATCTAGATCCACATTGAAATTTTGTAAGGGGAAAATATGGGAGATTGTAGGAAATATGAGGGGATCTAGATGTTAAGATATGGAAGGGGAGATCCAAGTCATCATTTAGATATTTCAAAGAGACCCGAGTAGAGGAAAATGGAAGGAGATAAAAGGCCTAACAAACCTTGTGAGGATTCTTGTGGAGGGGAAAAAGCGAGATCGAGTGATTAGGACCTAATCCCACTTTAGCCAACACATTGGGAATACGAAAGAGCCTAGGGAGATAGCTCACTTTGGCTACTTCTTGTGAGAAAGAGAGAGCCAAGGATTATCTCTTAGGGTTTCTATTCCTCTTGTTGTATGTGATGAGAAAAATTAGAGTTTGAATTGTCCACTAGACTAGGAGATGAACAAGAAGCATATATGAATTGAAATTGAACAAACTTGCAGATCTGGAACTGAGCTACTGAAAGCAGTCAAGGGGGAGGAATTTGGACGTGTACTCGATGCTTAAAACTGAGCTAAACTGACCAGGACCAGGGTGCCACCCCATTGTCCCTTATGATCTGACAGAGAGCTGCAACTGAAAGGCTGAAATCTGAAGGTGCTGAACTTGCAACCTGTCGAAAATCACCTGAAAGTGGGGGGACCAGGGTGCCACGCCCCTGTCCCAGACAGATTTGAGAAAATCTGAGACTTATGGGCAATGCCTGTGTCGTTTCCTGGGCTGAAAGTCCTTTGGGACCTACCTGTTTCTGCACTTGCAACTGAAAAGACAGGGTTTGGGGTGGCTATATAGGGTTTTGCCTCAGTCAAACCCCTGCGTTGGTGATTTCCACCCCCACAAATAGCCGATTTGTATAGTAAAATAGTGTGTGCAGGAATCTTGTGTGTGTCCAAGACCCTAAAATGAAAGCAAACAATCTAGAGCAACCCTAAAGAGTAAACCCTAATTGCTTATAATTGACAAAGTAAATGCTCTACAAAAATGATGCAAAGTGATCTAAAGCATAAATGTAAATATATAAATTGATGTAATGAAGTTCATGCAAAGACATGAAATAACATGAAACCATACCCAACCCCTAAGGGAGGGGTACAAGCCAATCGTCAGTCAATGATCTCCTATTATTCTTCAATGTCTTCAAGGCTTTTAATTGATGATGAATGCTTCATGAAATGTTGTTGAATGTTGTTGAAGACTCCACATAGGCATCTCTTTCACTACATAGAAGGCTCCTTGTGCTCCAAAAACCTTCTCTTAGATTCTTAGATAGATAGATCTTAGTTGCCTTCAAATGAAGAAAGAGATCTCTTATGTATAAAACCCTAGATCTTAATTTCGTCTTTAGGCCGACCTAACATTTGAATTTCATGCCAATGTTTTGGGGCTAAGCATTATAATATCATAGAATTATGCTTTCGAAATTTTGAGAAAAAAGCCAAGGACCATGTGTACTTTGCACATGGTTCGACCAACTTTTCACCAAATTTTCAGAGTCGTTAGATATGATGATATTAAAGCAAATCCCAAAGTTACAGTTGATTTCGAGGTGTTTTGATATGCAAAATCGGGCCTTAAAGGTCGAAATAGGACATAATTAGGGTTTATGATTTAATGATTTATTGGAGGAATAAAATAAAAAGGGGCACACTTAGGGTAAAGGGCCCAATTTTATGATGTGTGGAGTGATGAAATATGACTTTAGATTTAATTAAATTCTTAAAGGAAAATTACATTGCAAGATGCAAACACACTAAGGTGGGTGCTAAACTAAGTGTGAAATTGTACTACCCTAGTAAGGGTGTACAATTTACGACCTACATTTAGCCCACTTTAGTGGTCATAAGTCCCTACATGCATATGCAAGCTAAAGTAGAGAAAAGTAAACATTCATGAAAAATGATATATCCACAAGTTGTCGGATGAAGCCCCCAACGGTATCTGCAGTACATAATTAGGAACCGCACCCTACAAAACCACATGTTAGATAAAATCACAAAATCACGTAAATGCTTACTAAGGAAGGTGATGAAAATTCGAGGGTAGCTATATGCCCCCCTGTTTCGGCTTGCTAATTTAGTGAGTTGAAATAGGGTATCATGTTTACCACATCAAATTGTGAAAGAAGATTGATGACAAATGCTCACAAGAAGATTTGATACAAGATCAAAAGCTAATGGAGAATCATTTGTTAAGAAAGAGGACTAAACCTCAATTCCAACACAACAAAGAGTGTGATTAGAGCTCTCTGACACAAGATGAAAAATTTAAATGGAAACACATGCAAGAGATATAATCCAAAAATGCAACTCCATAAAGGAAATTGGAAAAGAAGGGAGGATTGAAATGACATCAAAGAGAGATTATTTATAACAACACTCTTCTAAAATTAGGCAAGAGATCCTCATCAGGGATACACACGTGCACAAAATAGAAGGGTTTATTATAAAAGATACCACTCAATGAAGAAAAAAAATTGATGAATGATCAAAGACTTCCATCACCAAGGAGGAGGTCCCAATTAAGGATGTGTACTTAAGATCCCCATTAGGGATGCTTGATCCAATATGAGAGAAGGAATTAAAATATGAATACACCTCTACAATCAATAAGAAATCCTTATAGAAGACGCTACTTCACAAAGGGGAAATTTTAATCTTAAGAAGGAAAGATGTTTGAAATCACTCTTGCCCCTCCATATATAGGGAGAAGAGATGAGATAGAATTAGGTTATTATGTTGCTTCAAAAAGGTATGATTGCACGTGAAATTGTACCATCATGAATGACAATGAGCCCCCAGTTAGTGAGCTACCAATGTCACATAATGATGAGCAACATAATAGCCATTAATGTTATTTACAGACATGATAGATTGAATGAGCTATTTGAATATGACATGTTAAATGCTCTACTATAAGTGAGATTAAAAACATGTATAAGATGATGAATGTTAAAAAATCTTTAGAAAGAGAGAAGTTTATAGGAGAAGAATAGGCCACTAAATCATACTTTTCTTGCACACAAGAAATATTAGGAGAGGGATAAGTGTGATTCATTAGAGCCTTATTCCTAGAAGATGGGATTTTAGAACAAGTAGAAGATAAAGTCTCATAAGTAGGATTAGAAATCTCTTGAGGAGATTCATAAAGAGATTTGTTCATCATCAAGATTTCCTTATGAGGGGGATGAGTGTTGAAAGAAGTAGAAGATGATTTAATTGAGGTGAGGTCATCATCACTACTAAATATAGCATTCACATTGAGAGATGATCTTTTAGATGCTTTGGTGGGCTTAGAAGGATTATATCCAAGTCCAAATGAAGCTTCATGTGTGTTATGTTCTAAAGGAACTTTAATTCCTTGTTCATTTGTGCCACAACCATTGCCACTATAGCCACTCTTAGCTAAAATGTGAAAACCAGGACCATAAAGGGATGCCAAATCAAAAAGAGATGGTGATGCCTCATAGGTCTCGATGCTATATGAAGTAGAGGAAGGATTTGAAGAATTATTTGAATTAGAAGCAGCCACAAAGTGGTTACTTAGTTGTTTAGACAAAGTGGGTTGCTCTTTAGGTTCCTCCTTAGATTTCTCCTTCTCAGTCTTAAATTATTTCCGAGATACTCTATACTCTCCTACAAAAGTAGGGTTAAAGTCTAGAGATCCCCAATCATCATATGAGAGCATTGCTTTGGGAGAAAAGGTATCCTTGGGAGGAGATTCTAATTGAGTAGAAGAATAAGGAGCACTAGAAGGAACAAGATCATTAAAGGAAACAAATGTATTTGAAGAACTAGGAGGATTTGGAGAAGAATGGGAAGTAGTTGAACAAGAAGATCTATATTTTAATGGTTCTTCAGGTTTGTCAACTAACAAGGTATATGTCTTATTGTTATAAATGAACTTGACTTGCCTATGAAAAGTTGAGGGGACAACTTGCATGCTATGAATCCATGGTCTCCCTAATAGAAGGTTATATGTCAAATTACCAGGCAAGACATGAATAGGTGTAGGTAACCTCACGAGACCTACCTTAACAGGCAAGGTTATGACACCTAAACATTGTTTAGCAACATTATCAAAGCCTCGAATAGAAAGAGAAGCGGGTTTGATGAGAGAACGATCCACATTAATCTTATCCAATAAGTCCACACCACAATCATTAAAGCCAGACCCATTTTTCACAAGGGTTCGTCTTATAGCACTATCGTTGATAATAACCACAATCATAAGAGGATCATATTGATATTGGATTTCATGAGAAGGTAACTCTCTTGTGTGAATACAATTCGAGCTTTGGGTTTGTTTGTAGGATCAATCAAGGAAGCCATGTTATTAGGTGTCACTGCAGGTGGGACATCTAATTTTTTCAAAGCATCTTGTAACGTCCCATGATAAGCAAGTGAAGTTTGAACCAAATCCCAAATATAAATCTTGGCAGGAGTAGCTTTAAGTTGTTCAATGAGATCATACTCCTTACTAAGAGTCTATGATATATGAGGTTCTTGTGGAAGAGTAGGTTGAGAGGGAGGGAGTGAAGTTGGGATAACTGGAAGAGGATTAGGTTTCCTATTGTTTCTTTTGTTGTAGGTATAAGCAACCGTATGATAACTCTCTTCAGTGATTTTCTTAGCATACTCATAAGGGATCTTAGTAGGATAACCTCCTTGCACAGTAATAACAGGTTTCTTAGGAGTGCAAAAAGAATCATTAGCATAACAACCTTGAACCACTAAGATAGGCTTACGTTGAGAATTTTGAGAAGGACAAGCACCTTGAACTAAGAAGAGGGGTTTATTAAATGTTTCATTCACATGTATCAAATTGATTGAAGATGGTTTAGGAATATCAAAGGTGTCCTTATGAATTTTAGAATAAGAAAGGATGAGATTGTTGGAAGAATTGTTGATGGTCTCTTCTTGCACTAAAATGTTAGCATGGATAACGTCAATTTTAGGAGGTAGACTAGGAGTAGGCATTGATGTTTTAGAAGGAAGAGTATTAGTAGGAAAGGTCATATCATCCTTTATCATCAAAGGATCTACATGGGGAATAGACTCTCTAGAAGAAGGATCAACATCACTCTCTAAAGTTTCACCTTTGAGAGGGAGATCTTTGAAAGAGATGTTAACAATCTCTTCTTGAACTAAGGTATCCTTATGAGTAGAACCAAGTTGGGGAGAAGGAGATGCCTTATCTTTAGAGGAAAAATGATTGAGATTCATGGAAGGTGAGATTATATCAAGGGGGTTACTCTCATAGGGTAGAGAATAATCAACACCTTCTTCTAATGGTTCATCCCAAATAGTGAGGTCTTTGAAAAAATTATTAGAAATATCATGCACAAAGATGTCCTTATTGTTATTGCCAATTTTGGGAGAAGGGATAACATTGTTCATTAATTCTTCATCCTTAGGAGGGAGAGCATCACTACATATGTTTAAATTATCCTCTTGCCTCAAAATGTGCTCAATACGATCCCTAGGGGAGAGAGCATTAAGAAAATTGATTATGATTTCATCTTGTTTTTCTAAGGAATCTTTATTAGTAAGACAAGCTTCAGGCCAAGGAGAAGAATTTCTCATTAATGTGTCATCACTAGTGGGAATCTTGTTGAAGTCAAAAGAGGAAATGCCATCACTAGGAAAAGTAGGGACAATACCATATTCTTGCACAAAATGATCCTCATGAGGGGAGTATTATTTAGGAGGGAAATGAGCATCTTTCTCCCAAGATTCATGCTTAGGAAGGAGATCTTTGAAAGAAGTGCTCATAACCTCTTGTTGCACTAACATGCCCCCATTGGTAAGACCAAATTTAAGAGACAATAAGTCAATGTCCATCAATACCTTTTCACTTAGAGAGGCATCATGTAAAGATGATAAAGTAACATTAAGAAAGGTGTTTATGATAGCATCCTCTTCCTCTAAGATAGCTAGATGGGAAGGGCACATTTTAGGAGAATTGTCAAGATCACTCTTCAAATCATCATCCTTAGAGAATGGGAGAGTTTTGAAGGGGTTGGTAACAAATATTTTAGGCACTAAAATGTTGTCATAGATAGGAGGAGGTCCTTTAAGAGATGGAGAAATTGAAGCAAGGGAAACTAACCCATTATCAGATTTATGAAATGAATGCATCATGACAACAATTTTCCTCTTTCAAATGATAACATATGCAAAATAGAAGGAAATGTTCAATTTTAACATTTGAAATCACTCTAAATGTTGATTTAAAAAATCAAATTTATGAGTGAAATGTGTTGGCATGATTGGCATAACTGATGCAGACGAGGTGATGCAGTTAAAGACTGATGACTGAACTGTTAGAGGATAGAAGACTATTTATGATGAAGAGATTGAGATTTTGTGATTAGATGACTTGATAAGTTATTTGGGTTGCCATTGGTGGCAACTATTTTTAAATGATGTTAACTGATGTTTCTTGATGTTTGGTTTGTCATATAAGTGATTTAGTTTACCGGAGACAGGGTTTACCGACAACATACAAAAGGCTGTGAAATAGGACTTTAACCAGTATATGCAAAGATGTTTTACTTGAAGCAGATGATTGGTGATTTGCAGTTTGGAATGTTATCTTTTATCATGGTAATGAGTATTTGACTGGAACAACATCTTGTGATGGCTATCAGAGGACATGTTTCTAATTTCTGATGAAGTCTTGCTAGGGTTTTAGTAGGGTTTTAGAGCCAATGAATAAATCATCAAACCAGTAATGATTTTTGGTATGGCAGTGATTGAAATCAAGTCCACAAGTTGATGATGACCCAACACAAACCGTGTGAAATGTTTGAAAGATGTTTTGGTGCATTTGGAGAGTGAATTTCTTGGGAATGTGCAAAGTGCTTAGCGAAATGAGCTTAGGGTATGACTTTGTACCAAATCGACTTTTTGTGACGACTTATGTTCATTCAATGATTGATATTGATTTCTAATTTATCGTAATGATCCATATGATGATTTGTAATGAGTTGTAAATATCTGTGATGATCTACGATGTAATTTAGGGTTTAGTGGCCGACTTAGTGGAGAGCATTATTTATGTTGGCTTAGTTGATGTTTATTGTGCCAGTGATCTTAGAGAAGAGTGTGAAGCCGTACCTAAGAAGAGTGAGATCTTCCTGAGAGTTGCAGATAGTGGAGTATAACTGAATCTGATTCAACAAGCTGAGAAGTGCAAGTAACAAATCACTTTTTCACTATTGTTCTCTAACAATTACAACAGATTAAATCCCTTAACCGAGTAACTCTTGATAGGCCTTAATCTTGTAAATCCCCTAACAGGGTAGCTCTCAAAAAGAGTGGTAAATCCTCTCATGAGGTTGATCCTAATAGGTCATTAAGCTCCTAACCGGTCTGCACATCCAAATCCCTTAACAAGGTGACTCCTAACAGGGTCTTCTCCTAACAAGGTGTATTGTAAGCTCCTAACAGGGCATACTTGAAAAGAGTACAAATCTTTGTGAGTACTAACTCCCACCGTGGTTTTTCCCTATTTGGGTTTCCATGTCAAAAATATGGTGTTCATGTGTGGAATGATTTTCATGTGATGTTATTGATTATCTTTAGTTTAATCATTATTTTTGAATACACCGGTTATAGCGGTTTATCATAGATTTATCAGTGATTACTGATACTGTTTAATGAATTGGCACATGTGGTAAATGAAGTTGGATTTGTTGAAGTTAGATTTGGGTTCAAAGTTTTAAGTTGGTATTAATACTGATTCACCCCCCCTCTCAGTATTAACTGGATCCTCATAGAATTAACAATTGGTACCAGAGCCTTGGTCCTCTATGTACAAAAAACCTAACCGATTGAGGGAAATATTATGAGGAAGTCAAGATGATGAAGAAAGAGGGTGCTAAGTTCAACAAGGATAACTACAAGATTTGGAAAGACAAAATGAAGATCTCTATCAAAGGTCTTGGTGCACAATATTGGAAGCAAGCTGAAACAAAATATGTTGCTCCCACCACTACTCCCTTGACACCTGATGAAGTCAAAGAGTAGCAAGAGAACATCAAAGCCTTAGAAGCTATTGTTAGTACTTTATTTGATTCAAAATATATTGATGTTCAAGGATTGGAAACTGCAGGTGAGGTTTTGGAAAAGTTAGATATAATCTATGGAGGAGATGCGCATGTACAAAGAGCCAAAGAGGAAAGCTTGAGAGGAAAGTTTGATGACATAAGAATGCTTGAAGGAGAAAATATTATACAGTATGGTCAGAGAATCAAAGAAGTTGTTGGTGGCATAAAGAGTGTTGGAGGTAAAATGGATGATGATGCAGTAGTAAGTAAAATGCTTAGAAATATTCAACCTCAGTATGCTATAAGAGTATCTGCAATCCAAGAACTTAGATCTATTTCAAAGGATAAGGTAACTGTAGATTCATTGATTGGTAAGTTTACAACTTTTGAGTTGACTAGTTTTGACAATAGTGTGACAAAATTTACTGAATTTGCCTTTAAAGATTCTGTTACAGGTTCATTTGCTAGAAAAGGAAAATATATATGTCAAAATCATGAGTGTAGGTCAAGTCATGGAAATAACTCAGGAAATGAAGACAATGAATATTAGGTGATGGAACTTGAGGCATTGTTAGCAAAAATATTTCCAAGAGGCACCAGTAAGCATAAAGGAAAGCTACCTTTGAAGTGTTTCTCTTTTAGTAAAATTGGTCATATTGCTGCTAATTGTCCTAATGCTGACAAGAAAGAGAGATTTAGAAAATATAGAGGAAAAGACAAAAATCAATGTTATGTTGCTGTAGATGAAGGTGTGATCGATGAGGAGTCTGAAGATAAAGATGACAAGGAGGAAATTGTGTTTGTAGTCGTGAAGGAGGAGCTGACAGATGAAAAGGCACTGGTATCTCATATGGAGAATAGTGATGAATGGATTATATACAGTGGCTGCTCACACCACATGACCGGAGACAAAATTAAGTTTATATCCCTTGATGAATTTGATGGTGGTGTTGTTAGATTTGGAAATAACTCTCCCTGCATGATGAAAGGTAAAGGTTCAATTTCTCTAAATGGAAAGAGTAATGTTGATGATGTGTTTTGGGTTGATGGTCTAAAGCACAATATTTTAAGTGTTGGTCAACTCAATGATAAAGGTTATTTTCTTGAGTTTAAAAGTGGAGTTTGCATAATTCTTGGTGGTAATGGTGAACTAATTGCTACCGGAAAGCAAACTAGAGGTAACTTATTTCATTTGAATAGTAATGTTAATAATTGTTTGGTTACAAGAATGGAAGACAGTTGGTTGTGACATAAAAGATGTTGTCATGTTAATTTTGATAATTTGGTTAAGGTAAGGAAGTCAAGTGTTGTAAGAAGATTGATCCAACTTGTTAAACCAGATAGTGTGATATGCAAAGATTGTCAAATTGGTAAGATGACATCTATTTCTTTCAAGAGAAAGAATTTTACTTCTGAGAATATTTTAGATTTATTACATGCTGATCTTTGTGGCCCTATGAGAACAAAGAGTTATTACGGTGATAGGTATTTCATAATTTTCACCAATGACTATTCTAAAATGATGTGGGTGACATTTTTGAAGGAGAAATCAAAAGCATTTAGTAAATTCAAATCTTTTAAAGTTCTAGGTGAGAATGAAACTAGTAAGAACTTAAGTGTTTAAGATCAGACCGGGGAGGAGAAGTCACATCTGATGAATTTGTAAAGTATTGTGATGAATAGGGTATCAAGAGACGGATGTCAGCTTTGAGGACACCACAAGAAAATGACATAGAAGAAAGGATGAACAAAACAATAGTTGAAGCTGCTAGAACCATGCTATTACAGGGTAATGTACCTAAAATATTTTGGAGAGAAGCAATCAACATTGTTGTATACACTTTAAACCGGGTACTAGTAAAAAGATGTAACAACAAAACACCCTATGAGCTATGGTATGGAAAAACTCCTTGTGTAAATTATTTCAAAAATTTTGGGAGTCAATCTTTTATTAAGAAAGATATCCACACTGAGAAATTTGATGCAAAATCTAATGAGGGAATCTTTCTTGGTTACTCTACTAAGAGTAAGGCATACAAATGTTACAATAAGAAAACTAAGAAGATTATTGTAATTGCTAATGTGAAGGTAGATGATCTCTCTGGGAATTCAGAAGGTACCAACAGATCTGAGCTTGAAAAAGATGATGAGAAACTTGTGATTATTGAACCGGAAGCACAAAACAATGAAGAATCGACAAATGGAGAATTAGGTGCTCAACCGGTAAGTGAAGACAACGATGAAGAAAATGAAGAACAAGAAGAAAAAGATGTAGAACCAGTACCAATATTGCTTAGGTGTGTCAGATTGAACCATTCACAAGAGTAAATAATTGGTGATAAGAATGTTGGTGTGCAAACAAGGAGGAAAATAAGAGAAAACTCTTGTTTGATATCTACAATTGAACCCAAAACAGTAAAGGAAGCACTAAAAGATGATGATTGGGTGAATGCAATGAATGGAGAATTAGATCAAATTGAGAAGAATTAGACATGGTCACTTGTTCCTAGACCGGAGGATAAGAATGTAATTGGAACAAAATGGGTATTTAGGAATAAGTTGTTGAAGAAGGAAAAATTGTAAGAAACAAGGCGAGGTTAGTCTGTAAGGGTATGCACATGAAGAAGGTGAGGATTATGGAGAGACCTTTGCACCGGTTGCAAGATTATAACGAGTGAGAATGCTGCTAGCATTTGTTGCATATAAGGGATTCAAAGTTTATCAAATGGATGTCAAATCAAGCTTTTTAAATAAGATTCTAGAAGAAGAAGTCTACATTGAACAATCAGATGGATTTTCTCTATCTGATGATAAAGACATAGTATGTAAATTGCATAAAGAACTATATGGTCTAAAGCAAGCACCGAGAGCATGGTATGAGAGGTTACATGCACATCTGATCAAAATTGGATTCCAACGTACCAGTGAGGACATCAACATTTATTTGAAGACTGATGGAGACAAGATGTTGATAACAAAAGTGTTTGTAGATGACATCATTTTTCAAGGAAATGATGATATGTGCATGGATTTTGCTAATGTAATGAAAAAGGAATTTGAAATGTCTCTAATGGGTGAAATAAAGTTCTTTATTGGGTTACAGGTCCAACAATTGGATGGTGGTATCTTTATTTGTCAGAGCAAGTGTGTCAAAGAGGTGTTGAAGACATTCGGTATGGAAGACTACAAACCAGTAGGAACACCGATGGTGACAAGCTACAAGTTGTCCAAACAAGATGATTCTCCTGATTTTTATGAAAAAGAGTATAGGTCTATCATTGGCAAGTTGCACTATGGTGTTCATAGTAGGCTGAACATTGCTCATGTTGTTGGATTAGTTTCTAGATTTTAGAAAGAGCCTAAGGAGACACATTTGGTGACAGTGAAGAGAATTTTCCGGTATCTCAAAGGCACATTAGACTATGGTTTATGGTATCCCTAGAAAGGAGATTTTAATCTAGATGTCTTTACTGATGGAGATTGGGCAGGTAATGTGGATGACCGAAAAATCACAACCGGTGGAGTTTTTCTTCTTGGTGGAAGATTAGTGGCATGGATGAGCAAGAAATAAACATGTGTTTCTCAATCTACAGCTGAATCAGAATATGTTGTTGCATCCATGAATTGCACTCAGGCAATATGGATGAGACATGTGCTAGAAGGATTCAAAATAGATATGTCTGAATTAGTGACTATCTATTGTGATAATACAAGTGCAATACATATTTCTAAGAATTCCGTACTTCATGCTACTAGAACCAAGCACATTGAATTGAAGTATCATTTTCTAAGGGAAAGATTTCAAGAAAAATAGGTCAAGATGGAATATGTGAAGAGTAAAGATCAGATAGTTGATATCTTTAATAAGCCCTTACTGAAGACTACCTTTGAGTTTCTTAGAGGTAAACTAGGGGTTAGACCCCTACACCAGAAGAACTAGAATGATGGAGATGCATCAATCTATGGATATAATGTTTATTCTTCACTAAGGATTGATGAGGTGCAAGCTACTCCATAGGAGAGCAGCTCGGATATAAAGCTCTGATTTAATGATCTGATATAATGTTTAGATTTTTTTAGTAGAGATGACGATGACAAAAGCAATACTAAAGAAGATCGGTGATGGACATACACCTTTGGCATTGCTGTCAAAGGGGGAGAAGAACAATATCAGATTTGGGAGAAGAACAAGATCAAATTTGAGAGAAGAAAAGGATAAGAGAGTTGGAGAAGTATTTGTTTAGGGGGAGAAGACAAAAGAAGGATACTGACAGATGATATGATACCGACAACAAGTAGCAGTGATGGTGTTGCAATCTGATTGGTATATCTGATTGGTGTTGCCATCAATTCCAAAGGGGGAGATTGTTGGCATGATTGGCATAATTGATGCAGATGAGGTGATGCAGTTAAAGATTGATGACTGAACTGATAGAGGATAGAAGATTATTTGTGATGAAGAGATTGAGAAAAATTGTTGGCAATTGAGACTCAATTGGTTGGTTTCACTATGTTTTTAATTAAGTAAAAACAGGTTTTAAGGGACCCGAAACCCGATTACATTTGAAAGATATTCAAGAAGGAAACAAAATAAGATAGCTACAAAAGACCAGCAAAAAGACCAGCAACAGAGAAAGGGACAGCAATAGGCCAGCAAGAAATTGGCCCCAAGCCCAACATTACAAGTTAATTAAAAACTCTTCATAGTTTCCTCAGCATTCTGTACCAAGAGCATCATCGCCTTGTCCGCTTCCCTCAGGTCATTGTTTTCCTGTCCAAGCTGACTCTCTTTCATTTTGGTGTCCTTCCCAATAGTGGTCTACCTAGTTTTGCGCCTAGGGTTCTGGTGGGTGGGGCTGGAAGTTGGAGTATCTTCTAAAATTACAAGGTTCTTATCCTGATTTTTCCTTTCCAAAATGATCCACCAACGCGTTCATATTCTGGGAAGAAACTTTAAGGACCTGGAGGCTGTGGTTCATAAGTTTTTTCAAAGCCTTCTCATTACGGGCGATCCGGGTGTTGACGTTGTCTTTGTCCTCCTCCACCTGCTCTTTCAGAGTTCTAATAACATCCTCCAAATGTTTCAGGTCCCCTTTGATCAGATCTTTCTCCAACCAGTCCTCCATCTCCATTTCCTCCTCAGCTTCACTATTTTCCGTATCCTCATTCTGTTTCCCAGAGTCAGACATCTTAATCAACTTATTAATCTTATCTTCCAGCTCCCTTTGCTTACCCTGTATACTGGTGATGTTTTCGACAACCCATTTCTAGAAATTGAAGAATTCCAGAGTGCAGTTGCGGACGGTGTCCAAGATGGTGTTCGCAGAGTCCTTGCCCTGTTTAGTCTCCTCAAAGTTAGGGTTGTCATACTCCTTAGGATTCAAAGCATCATTCTCGCTTTCTGAACCCTTAGGGTTAGAGTGAGGGTTTTCAGAATTACCCCCTTCCTCCCCTTCACCATAGTTCTCATCCTTATTTTGCTCCATTTCAGTATCAGTGTCCTTATCCTTTTCCTCTTCTTCATCACAATGCACCTCCTTTTCCTCATGCTCTGTTTCAACTTTCCTTTTTTTGTGGGTAGGGGTATGGGGCTGATCCCCATTCGAGTCAGAGTCTTTACAACTCTCAGATATATGAGCATTAATGATCAAAGGATCATCCTTGTTTGCCCTAGCCTTATCCTTAAGATGGTCATATATTAGCAGAATGAGCCCCTGGTGGGCTAAAGGGTAAGAATTAGGTTTTTTAGCATGGTCTGCAAGGCTATCGTTTAGAGAGGATGCTAAATAGAAGGGCAGGGATATTTTAGCCCCATGACAGAAATGGTTCAGAATAGCGAAATGATAGTTATAAATTTTTTGTAAATCTTCCATCCATAGTCAAATACTCCATTAAAGCCCTAAGAACTTTTTGCCAGAAAGGCTTTGCCTGCTGGGGAGTGTAGTAGGAGATGTTGTCCTTCTTCGCAAGCTTGCCCTTCTCATCCTCTAACTTCGGGAAGTTTTTGAAAGCTTCAGCTGCATACTTCCGATCCCTGTAGAATTTAGTCCCCTCCATCTTGAGCCCCGTGACCTCTGCAATCATGTTTTCATCAATTTGCCAAATCTTCCCAAATAGGGTGACTTTGTTGTTACTCCAGCTTTTAGCAAAACCGTAAGACACATAATTTCTGCTTTCGTGAAGCTTTTCCATATAGTCAATGAAGCTGTGTCTGTGGAGCCTTCTCCAGACCTTTCGTTCACTCTTCCAATTCTCACATCCTGGAGGCTCGTTCCTATTTAGGTTACCGCCCATTCTGAGCTCCAAGTAAAGATACCCACTGCTGCAGTTCACAATCCACAGATAAAACTCTAAAAACTTGTTATTTCTAGAATTCCCGTGTAAGGACTCTTTCGTAGTTTTGAAATTGCTGCTTATAGCCGCACAAACCCAACTATTATTACTATAATCTTTTGCACACATATGATCTTGGATATGATGCCAAAAAACACTCATAATCTGACAGTTAATCTGCCCCCAAAATCTATCTTTGGAAATCGTTCCCCAAAAATTAATCATGAGATTAACTTGACCCATTGATGCGATCAAAGTATAATTGCTCTTTAACCTCCCTTTTGATGTGAGTTTCTCCAATGTGTTTGACATCCTTCTCCAAATTGACCCCTTCATTGGCTAGGATATCCGCAACCTTATTGCCCTCTCTAAAGGTATGAGTTATACTAATGCTAACATAGTTATTTAGAATATATTTAGAATTTTTAATTAAATTGGTAATATTCCAAGAAATAGAACTTGTACCTTTGAGGGCTTGTATGATGTTTGAAGAGTCCCCTTCGAGCCAATTTTTTTAAAATTTGAATTCCTGAGCTAGCTGGAGGCTCTTTAGCATTGCCAGAGCTTCAGCCACATGGTTATTTTGGACCCCAAAAGGAGAAGCAAAAGCAGCAATGCAAATTCCTTGAGCATTTCTAATAACTCCTCCTCCACCAGCCTTTCCAAGGTTCCCTTTAGCAACCCCATCAAAATTAACCTTTATCTAGTCATATTCAAGAAACTCCCAGACAATGTTATCTCTCCTATTCTTATTTTCCGATCTGTAGACCTTATGCATTAGGTTCCATTCAGTGAGGATGTCTCTTTCCATATCATTCATATCAGTAATAGACCATTGCTGATTATTCTTGTGAGGAATGTTGATGATCTCCTTTATAGCCCTGCAGATTTTTTCAAAGACCACCTGAGTGTTACACTTAGCTTCCCTAAATATCCTATTATTTCTTTCTTTCCAAATGCCCCAGCAAATCATGGGGAGGGTGAAAGACCAAAGGTTCTTGATGATTTGGCATTTGGTTGGAAAATTCCATTGCCAGATAATATCCTTGATCCTCTTGTTCATGACCCAATTAACTTTCCATTTTTCCCACATTTTGCACCAAATATCCCAGGTAAAGGAGCTGTGAAAAAAGAGATGATCAACTGATTCCCCCTCCTTCTGGCATAGCTCACATCTATTAGGGAATTTGAAACCTCTTCGGATTAAATTTTTAAGAGTAAGGGTACTATTACGAGAAGCAAGCCAAAAGAAAATGTTGACTTTAGGGATCAAAATGTTGTTCCAAACTTTACTCCAAATGGGATTGCTGGTTTGAGAAAAGGTGTTTTTATAGGCTGAGGCAACCGTAAATTCACCTTTAGGATCACTTTTCCAGAGGAATACATCATCATATCCTTTGTTAGGGGAAAAGGACAGCAACTCCTTCTGGAGGGAGGAAAATCCAGAATGAATGTCATCAAGCCTAACCCACTTGTCCTCCTTCCAGTAGTCACACACCATAAGCCCAAACCTCCTTTTACACTCCTCAATAATTTGACTGTTGTTTTGATCATAAAGAGCTTCATTCTTCATCCAAGGGTCTTCCCAAAACCTTATTCTATCACCTTTTCCAAGGACCCATCCAGCCCCAGCTTTTGCCACTTTTATGGATTTGGTAATGCTATTCTAGATGAAGGATCCAATAGGGATATCTTCAGAGTTAAGGACCCCTTGGATAGTTTGATTCTGAATGTATTTATCAAACCAAATTTGATTCCAATATTTCTTAGTATCATAGGCTCTCCATAATTGTTTAGCAAGAAGAGCTTTGTTAAAGGTTTTTAGAGCTTTAATCCCCAACCCCCCTTTGTTCTTTGGTCTACACACTTTGTCCCAAGAAACCAAGGGTATTCTCTTTTTTCTTCCACTCCTGACCATAAAAATCTCTTCTATATTCTTTCCATTGCTTCAACAAATTTAGTCGGGATACCAAACAGGTTGAGGGCATAAACAGGGAGATTTTGAAGAGTAACTTGAAGGAGCTGCAATTTCCCAGCCTGAGATAACATTGAGCCTTTCCATCCAGCAAGTCTTTTATTAAGTTTATCAATAAGCATATTCTAGAAGGAATTTGGGGGAGCTAACCCCAAGGGAAGACCCAGATAGGTGGAGGGGAGCATTTCCACTTTGCACCCAATAATTTTAGCAATTTTCTGTTGTCTTATGACCGGAGTATTCAAGAAGTATATAGCCGATTTGTCCCAATTGACTTGCTGACCAGTAGCCAAAGCAAAGGAGTTAAGAGCAGTTTTGAAGGCATCAACCTCCTTGACCGAAGAATATCCCATGAGGATAGTGTCATCAACAAACTGTTGATGAGTGCAAAAAACATTGGCGGAGGAAGGTTGAAGACCTTTGATAGTTTTGTTTTGTTTCAAATTGTGAATCAATCTGCTCATACTTTCAGCCAATATGGTAAAAAGGATAGGAGATATGGGGTCTCCTTGTCTGAGCCCTCTTGAAGTTTTAAAAAAATTTGTAGGAGATCCATTAATCAGAATAGAGAACATAGGAGTGGTGATCAACTCTCTGATTATTTTGGTTACCTTTTCATCAAAACCAAAAGCCCCCATGATTTTGAAGAGAACATCCCACTCCACTCTATCATAAGCCTTCGCCAAATCCAACTTTATCAAGAAACCTTCTTTTTTAGCAGCACTAGGGGAATGAATGTATCTGGTTTCGGGAATGATATATCCTGTATAAGAGCTGATCAAAACATCTGGTTTCAAGAACGATATATTCTGTATAAGAGCTGATCAAAACAACTAGTTTCAGGAATGATATATCCTGTATAAGGATGATAGAAGATAGGTTGGAAGAATGATGAAGATAGTTTAGAAGAATGATAGAAGATATGTTGGAAGAATGATGAAGATAGTTTAGAAGAATGATAGAGATATGAAAGTGAAGAAAGATTCCATGATGATGTGATAGATATGCATGCGAGGGATGCAATGATGAATGATGAATGATATTTTGAAAATGAGATGTATGATATGATATGCAACTAATTGTAAAATGATATGCAACTATTTTTTTTTTTGGTAGCATCCTCATTCTGTATTTGCCATCCGATATAGCCATATGTTGTTCGCTTTCTTTGTAGGTATCATCATTGAGCATTGATTTGTTTAGGATATGTTGAAAATTTATACAAGCACAATGGTATAATTGAACCATAATGACCTGAGAAAAATTTACATGATATTTTGATTTTGCAAGATAGCACAAGTGTCAAGGTATAATTAAACTAGGACGACCTGAGTGCATATTGCGTAAACAAACAAGAGTTAACCTTTGTCCCATACAAATTTGAAATGTCCTCAGTGATATGCCACCTGATTTCTTCATAGGACAAATTTGCATGATAAAAGACTTCACTCACAGATAGAAGACAAATAAAACATCACATTCCTTCCTTGCTTCTCTAGTCGTAAGACATCCTTGAGTCACTTAGGAGATATGATAAGCAAAAATTAACAACCATAAGTAAGCATGCATGCTATTTGGAATGTATTCTTGTCAATTAAAACATCTTGCAAATAGATCTTTGTTTAGTTGAAATTAGTTCAAGTCTGTGATGTTTAGCCTTCTCGCATTGTTGTTTGGCATTTGTTAGTTGTATTGATCCTTGTTGTCTTGCTACGTTTTTGGTCTGATGTTGAAAACCTTGAAGGCGAAATGCCCCTAGCGAGATCAAGATTTTGCCCCTTATTGTTGATACTAATTTGATATGGATATGTACACTGATCACCAAGCCATGGTGGGATATTATTTGGATAATTGTTTCAGATAAACCAAGGACAGTGACTACACTAAGTATGTCCAAGATTGATAAGCATTTGTGAATTTCTGGTGATGCCTCAGATGGGTGGATATGATATGTACAATATGATTTGTGAAACATCTATTTCCATCAATTGATAAAGATAAGGCTTACTATAACAAAACCCAGTAGTCATACTGATTGATGTCATTGTTATGATTTGGTTTATGATTGATAAGAATGTCTGGTTTCAAAGAGTGAGTACCCCATATAAGACTGATCTGTCTAGTTTTGAGTGTACCTATCCTTGTATAAGACATGTTGATGTTGATGTTGATAGGTGGATTGATTATCAAGACTTGATGATTGATAGGAATGTCTGGTTTCAAAGAGTGAGTACCCCGTATAAGACCGATCTGTCTGGTTTCGAGTGTACCTATCCCTATATAAGACATGTTTGATGTTGATGTTGATTTCAAGTAATGAATCGATTAACAAGACATGTGATAAGTTTGATTGCAAGCTTTGAGAGTTTTCCTGTTGTTGATCTGATTTGATGGATGGTCCATGTGTTCATGCTTTGATTTTTTTTTTTTGTGATTTTGAGTTTTTGGATATTTTGATTTTTTTGATTTTTTTGATATTTTGATTTTTTTTTGAGTTTGTGGATATTTTGATTTTTTTGAGTTTTTGGATATTTTGATTTTTTTGAGTTTTTGGATATTTTGATTTTTTTTGAGTTTTTGGATTAGAAGAAAGATATATTTGGTTGCCCCAATGTATATCAAGACAAGGAATGGATGAATGGATGACTGAACCATTGAGGTGGAAATAGATTTGTTGTCCATAGTTTTGATCAAGATCAAGGATGAAAAAGGGGATATGGATAGAGATAGGATATAGATAGCACTGGATGATGGAAGCAATGAATAGATAGGATAGATAGATATGAATTAGAGTGAAGCAAGATTGTAGAAAGAATTGGATGATAGAAGAAATGAATAGATAGGATAAGGGATATGGATTAGAGTGAAGCAAGATTGTAGAAATAATTGGATGATAGAAGATATGAATAGATAGGATATGGATGAGGTGAAGCAAGAATAGAAAGAATTGGATGATAGAAGATATGAATAGATAGGATAAGGGATATGGATTAGAGGACATGGGAGATATGGTAGGAAGAATAGAGTGGATGGACTTTGCCCCCAAGCATAGAGGTTTCCATTTGTAAAAAGGTGATATGTAAGATTGTCATAGTATTTAGCACCATCTGAATAAGTGTTTCTGAACTTTTCAAAGATAGAGACCCAACCCACAATTAGAACCTCTGGAAATTTCAACTGAACATTTCTAGCAACTAGGAAGCAGACTCAAAAGGGAATAAGAATCCCAAACTAGATCAAGGTACTTAGTCTTTGATTACCCATGTGTGTGCAAGTGGGTTAATTCTGGCTCATATGATCATTGTAATCTTCAGAATCCAACATGGCTAGCTACATGAGTTATCTTGACTTCAAAAGCATCCTGGATAGAGCCTCGCTGCCAGCGAGCGTCCATAGCCCCGACGAGGTTATCACTGTAATCTCACAAATATTGCTCCATTGCCAGCCAGACATCCATAGCCCCAATGGAGTTACTTGCATGTTCCCATAGCCAATCATTTTGATATTGCATTTCATTGCATTTTGCTTTTCTTGATATTCATTTTCTTGCTCATGCTTGTGATATTTCTTTTTTTTTCTCTTTATTTTTCTTGCATTGGCTTGTAAGTGATGAAACTTACATGGGTCTGATAATTATAGTGGCGCTAAAGCAAGATTTTAGATTTTTCTCTAGCCATGTCTTCAATTTAAGAGATCACAATGATTTAGAGCAATCAATTAAGTGTATGAGATATAGTAATCAAAAGATGTCAGGACCAAGATATGATAAGTGGTTCTTTTCTGGATTGAGTGTGTATCCCAACCAAAAGAAAATGTTAAAGAGGAACAACCTCGGATTCTGAAGCATTTCATGAATAGATATCTAAGAAAAGGACTGAACATGAGATTCGAGAATGGGCAAGTATGTGACAAAATGACATGAACACCTATCTCACAGATGAAAGATTTTATGCAAAGGATTGAATGAAAGGGATGGAAAGATAGAAAAGAGGTGTTGGATAATAGATAGAATGTTTGAAGATTTGTGCAAGGATAGATAGAAATGTTTTCAGGATGAGTGTTGGTACTTGAGAAGTGATGAAGAGATGGAGGAAAATTGAATTTTGGGACAGAAGGACCCTAAATAGATAGAGGAAATGATAGAAGAATAGTTTTGGAAAGATGTTTAGATAGAGGGTTGAAAGAATTTCAGATGTGCTCCTTGTTGATCTTTCTTATGGATCATTTGAGGTGATGGATTGGTGGATGGAGGGAGGTAAGGACCCAAGATGGATGAAAGGGATGGAGAGTTTGATTGTAGAATGAAAGGACCTAAGATAGACTTAGAAGAAGAAGAGTTTGACTTTGGAATGACAGGACCTAAGATAGATTTGGAGGATGAAGAGATTGACTTTGGAATGAAAGGACCTAAGATAGATTTGGAGGATGAAGAGATTGACTTTGGAATGAAAGGACCTAAGATAGATTTGGAGGATGAAGAGACTACTTGATCTTGATCTTGACTTGGAGTAGGATCATTTGAGTTTGTGCTTTCCTCTTGATTTTGAATTAGATGAGTGGAGGAGATGGAAGGGATATCATGATTTGTCTTAAGAGATGGATGTTGAATGGGACTTTTCTCTTGAGATGAAAGAGGGTCATCGTGGATGGAATACCAAAATTTTAGGGGATCATCATAAGATTCTTGACAGGTGGGATCTTGATAAAAAATGGGATTAGATTGGAGAGCCATGATATCTTGATCTTGATTTATGCTAGGACTCATTTCCTTTGACTAGGTTTCCTTTTTTTTGGTTTGATGATGAATGATCAAAGTTGATGCTTTTGATAGGTTGACGCAGAGAAATTTACTCCTTTTGATAAGGGTCTTAGGACTAGGTTGTCTCTTCTTTAACTTAGTTTTTTGATAAAGACTTGTTCGTCTCAAAATGCTAGATTGATCTTTCCGCTACGGTTTATGGTTTGATTAAAAGCAGACTTTTGACAGTATGCTCTTGTTTTCAAGGGTTCCTTATCAAATTCGCTAGATTTGTTTTGGATATAACGTTTGACGTGATGTAGGAATACCCGATGAGATTGGAATAGTTGACGATTGATGTATAAGAACTTGTTTCTCTTGATGAATTTGGAAAAACTAGGTTGTTGTTTCTTCAACGTGATGTTGCGATAAAGGTTCTTTCTTCTTAGAATAAGAGGATTAGTCATGCATGAGTAATCAATGGTTTCCTTTGATTAGTTTGGATTCAGTTGATTCTTGTTTTTGAAAATTTCAAATCTTACTTTATCAAAGTGAAGGCTTTTAGATGGCCCTTCACGACAAAGTGTGTCAAATGATATGGATTAAAAGTCTCCCGATCTGGAAACTTGATTTGACAATTTGAGAATTTTAAACAAGTGTTATTGAGATAAAAATCCGTAAGATGGTAAAGGATTCTATTGATACTGATGATGAAATTTCTGGATTATGATAGGAGAGACGTCCTCTATTGCGCGATTTGTTTAGGATTCTGACAATGTTTGTTTTGACACAAATTTAACGCAAGAAATAGTTGTAATAGTTTGTTTGTCACTCTGTTTTGATGAAAGACGATGTTGATGGAAAAAAGGCCTATAAAAAATGTTTTTGCAAATTTCAAAATTTTCCCGGTTTTGCTCTCTGTTTTTCTGTTTTGGATCACGCACTAGAACAGAGTCTACATGCGCTACTGAAATTCCTCTATGCGCTAAAAGAATAACCACACGCGCTAAAGTTTTTGGACTGTTAAAATTGTTTTTCTAGTTGTTGAAAAAGCTATGCGCTATCCTGGGTCCGGCATGCGCTATCTGTTGGACTTTATGCTCTAATGTTTGGATTCTACACTCTAATCTATTGTTTTCACGCGCTAGACTGTTGTTTTGATGCGCTAAAATGTTTCAACACTGATTTGTCTTGGAATAAAACGCTACTGTTTGGACCTGATGTGCTAACTTGATGTTTTGAATGCGCTAACAAAAGTACTCCACGCGCTAATAAGTTTCTTTTATGCGCTAAACTGCCCTGATTTTTTCTTTGGTTTGGTTTTTCTGCGATTTTTGGAATTTTTAACACTTGTGATTTTGACGGATGATTTCTTTTTGGGTACTCAAGCTTACTAAGTCGAATAGATAAAATCTTGATTATTTGGTTTGGTATTCCCCTAATCTTGTTGGATGAAAGTCTTTCCTAAAGATAGTTGAAATGTTGATAACCATCTCAAAAGATGTTTTGTTGGATTTGGAAATTTTCTCCACTTTATGATTTTTCCTTGTTTGAATTGACTTTGAGTTTGATTGTTGGATACTTTGCAAGATATTTTAACATTTGTGACAAGAATACATAGCACACATCAAGACAATGATCATCCTAATGCTAAACATTGAGTGTATATTCTTTTGAGGATGTGTTCAAATCCTCGATGTTATCACTGGTTTGATTTACAACAAAAGACACATCAGATAGACTCTTTATTCAAAGGTCATTGACAATATCATAGCCCACTAGTCTCGATACTCCGTCAGCTCAAACAGCCTTGTCACCCCCTAGAGGGCGCCCGTTTTTTTGCCTTTTGCCAGAAATTAACTCAAAGTGAATTGCTTCACAATTGAGTAGTTATCTTGGGAGATATATGGTGAGTGATCTTGGGGGTGGATTCTTCCCCACCCTTGCACTATGATATTGTCAATGTTTGGTGACTGACTTGGTTCAAAGTTTCTAATGCTATGGTTCGTAATCAGGCTTCCTGTTCGACCGTCAGTGATAAACTCCCTCAGGAGGCTTCCCAACCTTTAGAACAAAGGCTTTACGTATCTCAAGGATACTGGGGGAAGGCTAATCGCTGCGCGTAACCGTTGAAAGGGACTTTCGTCACCCTCCACTTTTGATTATAGTGGGTTGGAACACTTGGCATCAAAGTCGTTCCCCACTTAGGTCGTTCCCTTCACACCGGCCAAAGAATGGCTTTAAGATTTTTTCAACCCCTCGAGAAGGCAGGCCTACTAAAGGATTTATTGCTTGAAGTACATAAAGCTTAAGAGTGGTTTGGCTTTTTGGTCACCCAATTAAGGGGAGAGCATATACCTTCCACTTTCGAGACAAGGCACTCAAGTTGTTCTTTTTAGCCTTCAAGACAATGATTTGCTAACTTTTATTTGGAGATGTTGCTCCAACAAGCATGATGTTCTTTTTAACCCTTCATAGCAAAGTGTGTATTTTCAAAACTTTTGTAAAACAAGCCTGGTCAACAAAGTAAATCGTGATGTTTGGTCAACAAAATTAAAGTCGATAGGGGAAAAATTTCCCTCTTTGCCTTGCACAAAATGAAGATGAGGTTCTTTTACTTTGCAAAATGAAGTGAATCCTTTTAAACACCAAAGGATGGTGAGGTTCTTTTTAAAACTTTTGCCAAAGTAAAGATTGTTGGTTCTTTTTACAGCTTCCAAAATGAAGTGTTTTTCTTCTAATCTTACAAGAAAACAAATATGAAGTTTGTTGTTCTTTTTACCTTGCAATAAAGAAAAGATGAAGTTTTATTTTAAAACACCAAAAAGGAAGGCATGAAGTTCATTTTATGCATCCAAATGAAATGATGAGGTTTATTTTAACTTTTGCAAAAAGGAGAGCGAGTTCTTTTTAACCAACTTTTGTTGAAAGAAAGTAAGAAAGGAAACTTAAAGCCTCTAAACCTGCTCCTTCTCCTGCACAAAAAATATTAGAACCTGCACACAGTTAGTGATCAAATGTTAGTGTGGGCTTACACAAGCCTAAATTCTGATCTTGGTTACAAATTTTACAATTCTGATCCTGAAATGCCTTGAAATTTGACTAAATCTAAAATTTGGAAGATCTTCCAAAAACTAGATTTTGCATTACAACTCCTAGAGGTCTGAAACCCCTCTCAAACATCCTGATAATATATATGGAATATAACTTAAAGTATAAGTGACATTTCCTTCTTATACTTAAATGTTATATTCCATATATATTATGCCTCCCACAAGCCTAATTTTTGACTCTGTCATAAATTTTTGGCTCTGGCAACTCTATGCGCTAAGAAATGATGTCTATGCGCTAAGAAAAAGCACCTATGCGCTATTATGTGCCCCCAATGCGCTAAGCTATTTTTTCGATGTGCTATTCTATTTTTCTCTCGCGTTGATGCCTACAGGAAAAGATTAGTGGAAGTCATGCGCTAAAGAAAGGACTTCACGTGCCATAGAATAGACTGCACGCGTTAAACAGTGAGTTGGATGCGCTATCTAACAGACCTGATGCGCTAAACTGTTTTTCAAATGCTTTACTCTATTTTTCTTCCATGCTGAGACCTACAGAAAATAAATTAGTGGAGGCTACGCTCTAAAGAATGGACTTCACGCGCTAGAGTATGGACCCCACGCGCTAAACAGTGAACTGGATGCGCTAGGTTGTTAACCGGATGCGCTAAACAGTGAACTTAACGCGCTATTTCATTTTTTCTGCGTGCCTGCAAAAGTGGTTAAATTCAAAAACCGATTTGATATATGGGGTCTAGCCCCACGGTGGGCGCCAGAAATGTATGCGGGAAAAGTGGGCTGATAAAACTAAATATGTGAAAATATTGCTAAATACTAGTCCACACACACACACAGGACTTCTTGATGCAAGCTATGGAGTAATGAAGTATTACTCAGCTTCCCAAGGTGGGTCCCATGGTTCTCTATCCTGCAATGTCCCTCAAACCAATTTTTTTGCTCTTAGATCACTGAGCAAAATGGTTTAGGGATGGCAAATGCAAGAACGAGGGATGCTTTGATAGTTTTTAGTATGAAAGGTATGCTAAGCTATGTATGATCTTAGAAATGCAATAAACTAAATGATAAGATGACAAGATTAGTATAAATACTATCCGAACATGATATATTAGTCTATAATTGAGCTAAATGATAAAGAAATTATTCTAAACATGCATATTTAGTTCCTAATTTCAAAGATGCTAAAATGATGAGCATGAAAATGATATGAAAGCTTGAATGTATTTGAGCATAAGTGTGATACTACAAATTTTGATGGATAATTTAAAATGGAGGAATGAGAGCTCTATTTATAGCAAAAACAGGGCAATGAATGGTCAGGATTGAAAGGTTTAATCAAGGGTTGAGTTTGAAAGTTGGGGATCCATGTGCACAATTTGCACCAATGAAATGGTGACAAGTGTCAACATAGGGTTGGGTTGAGAGAAGGGGTTGGAGGCATTAAAGACCTTAGAAGACCTCATGGTTATCTAGAGGCTAAGGGTCAAGTCTAAGTTAGGCTTACCCACTGGATTAAGAGTTAATCCAAGGATAAATCTTTGTGCAAATGATTAAGAGATAATCATGGTCAAAGCATTAAAGGCCTGATGAGACCCTTGGGTTGGATGAAGGTTGAGTTAAAACAAATGTTTTAACCATGTAGGAGGGTTTGAGTTAACCATTAATGGTTATTGGAGACTTTGGGGATTAAGTGGTTGAGGGTTGAAAGCCTTCAATGGTTATCAAAGACTTTGAGCCATTTAGTGGTTGAAGGTTGAAAGCCCTTAATGGTTATCAAAGACTTTGAGGTATTTGAGAAGTGACTTCCCTTTGCTTAGGGATGTGACAAAGTTTAGAGGAGGGATTAGGTTAATTAGAAGCGATTAGAAGAGTCTAGAAGGGATTAGAAAGGGGTTTAGGATTTTGCAAGTGGATGGAGGGATAATAGGATTTAATTGAAATAAAGTAATTTAATTCAATTTGGTTGCAATTAAATAAATTAGATTTATTCAATTTAAGATAACTATTTAATTAAATTTGAATTTAATTAAAAGTGGATAGGGGGGGTTTTATTGAATAAAATGATTTATTCATTAAATGGTATAGTGAATTTAATTTAAATAAATTGAGTAATTTATTTAATTAAATAGAGGAAGGTGGATAATTTAATTAAATTGGATTTAATCAAATAGAGAAATGAACATAAAATATTCATTTAGGAATATGGTCATTTTTATACGTCTACAGTTCTCATGAACAAGAATAATTGAGTCTAGAATCTTCCTACCAGGAACAAAACCTTTCTGCACCTCAGAGATGATGAAGGGAAGCACCGCCAAAATTCTAGTGGTCATAACTTTGGATATGATTTTGTAGAAAGAGTTGCATAGGATAATTGGCCTAAAATTTTCCATAGAGTCCACCCCAGCAACTTTGGGGATTAAGGCTATAAAAGTGGAGTTAAGTTCCTTAAGGATTCTTCTAGATCCAAAGAATTCTTTGACCGCATTAACCATGTCTTCCCCCACAATATGCTAGAATTCTTGGAAGAAAAACATAGGGAAACCGTTAGGACCTGGAGATCCCCTTGAAGCGAAAAGACAACTTTTTTTATTTCTCCAGCAGACGGGATAACAGTAAGGGCCTTATTCTGAATAGGGTTAATGACCTTTGGAATAATATTAACCAAATTGAGTTGGTGGGTCTGATCAATGTCCTTGTTACTAGTAAGGAGCTGATTGAAGAATCTGACAGCTTCATCCCTAATTTCGTCCTTATTAAGTAGAGTGTTGTTTTCAACAATCAGTCTTGTGATTCTATTCGCTGCCTTGTGTTTTAGAGAAGTCATATGGAAGAATTTAGTGTTTCTGTCCCCTGCCTTCAACCATATAGCCCTAGATCTCTGCCTCCAATAGATTTCTTCCCTAGAAATAATGTTGTGGATTTTGACTAGAACATCATCTTCCATGGCTTTGGAATACTTTTTGTAGCCTTATTTCTATATTGAATTTTGTATCTGGTCCAGTTCCTCCTTTAGTTTTTTCTTTGGATCAAAGATATCACCAAAGACCACCTTGTTCCAAGTCTTAATGTTGGTTTTGATGTTTTTAAGTTTTTTGGCAACTTTATACATGACAGTTCCATTAATATCAATATTCCACCAGTTAGCAATAGATTTTTCAAGATTAGGGTGGGAGGTCCACATCTTTTTGAACCGAAAAGGGAATCTCTGATTATTCTTAAAATTCTCAGCAACAAAAGAGATGTGATAATGGTCTGACCCAATTCTATTAATAATGGAAAGGGAGCATCTATGAGACAGAATCCAATCATTAGTAAGAAGGGATCTATCAAGTCTTACCTGGATGAGATCTTCACCATCCCTTCGGTTAGACCAAGTGTAGGAAGCCCTGTTGAGACCCATATCAATGAGAGCATTGTCATTAATAAAGTCCATCAGGTCAAATCTGCTGTCTGGTTGAGCTTGACTACCTCCAAATTTTTCAATGTCTTGCAGAGGAGTATTGAAATCTCCCATCACAACCCAGCTGTTCAGAGGGAAGAAATTTCTTTTATGCTGAATTTTATTCCAGAATTTACTTCTAGCGGATTTGGAGTTAGGGGCATAGATATTAGTGATAACAAATTCCTTACCATCAAAGATGCTTTTAGATTTTACGGATAAAATATTGCCATCAACATCAATCATATCTCCAGAGGTTGTGCTTTTATTCCAAAATATAACAACCCCTCCAAAGGCTCCATTCGAGCTACTGCCTCAAGCCCCTCCATTTTTGAAAAACTTTAATTTCTCCACTTTCTCTTTACTCATTTTGGTTTCCTGAACTAGAATAATATCCAGATTTTGATCTCGAATGAGGTTCCTTAATATATCCTATTTATTGAGACCATTTAGGCCTTTGATGTTCCAAGATATTACCTTCATTTGGAAACATGAGGGCAGGATTTCTTGATAGTTCACTGCCTTCCATCAGCTATGTTTTGCTTACTCTCCTGGTCCCTATGCCATTTCATAGTTTTGCATCCCAGTGGGGATCTTGAAGCCCCAAAATCAGCCTTGGATTTGGTTCTGGTTTTTACTCCATTAAGGCCTCCTACCTTCTTGGTTTTAATTTTCTTTCCATTTCCTGTTGTGTTTTCTTCTTGTTGTTCTGCTCTAGACTCATCTTGCATGTTGCTCCATAGGTCTTCTCTTTTTTGGGATGAGGTAGTCATATTGACTTCTATATTCTGGAATAAGGCATTTAAGTTTGCTTGCGGCGACCCAAACTTGTTACTCCTTCCCAGTTTTATTTCATGTTCTTGAAACTCCTCCTCTAAATAGTGTTCATCTTTTTTTGATATAGGTTCATGAAAAGCCTCAGGATGAGAATCAGTGATATTCTCAATCTCACCATCTTCAAGTGTCTCTTCACTGATTTCATTCTCCTTCGCCTGTGTCTATAGAGCCTCAAAGGTATTGCTTGTTTTAATCTCAAACTCCCTAGTTTCATTCTTTTTATTCCCCTTCAAAGGGGGGTTCTTAGGAGGGTCAATGCTATCTGCTTGCAGGTGTTCAGATATATTCACTGAGTTTCCACTTTTTTCTTCTAACTTGTTCCAGTCTTTGTTATTATTATTTTCTTTCCATACCTGTTTGTGAATATTTGTCATCACAGGTTTTTTAGGGTTGCTGGGGAAAGCCTTAGCCCAGTGACCTGCTTTTTTGCAAGAGAAGAAAAAAAATGGGAGAGATTTGAATTCAATGGATTGTTCCCATAACCCAAGTTTGGAGTTTATGTCAATAGTTCTTGGGAGGTCCATATTCTGTGATATATTGACGTAGATGCGTGCATACACCAATCTCTTGCGAGCTGCTATCATTGGGTCTATCACAACAAGCTCCCCAAAGGAGTTAGTGATTCTTGAGAAAACATCCTCCACCCAGTATTCCAACAGAAGCCCAAGCAACGTAACCCACACCGAAGCAGATTCAAAGAAAGAATCATTGAGTTCCATGTTAGGAGACCATTTTCTAACAGAAAGAGAGGATTTGCCAAACATCCAGGGGCCACCACTTAAAGCAACTTCCATATCTTCCTCACATGAGAAAGAAAAAACAAAAAAGCCTCTAGGCAAGGCAAAGACATCAACCTATCCTTTCATTCTCCATTTTCTCTTAACAAAGGACTTAACATCCTCAATATTAGGTCGAGGTCCAACAAATTTCCCTACGAAAGAAAAAGACATTAAAGAGATGCTATGATCAATAACTATATCAGGAATCTCAATTGCAAGTTTACCTATTCTATTATCTGATATATCCTTCACAAAGGGGAAAGACGATTTACCAGTCGGTTTACTAGATGCTTGTCTTGCAAAGAGACTATTCCAGGGTTTAGGTATTCGCCCCTCCTTGATATTTTCTGAGTCAAACTTCACCGTCTTGGGGCTTGAATCTTGAGAATCTTTTAAGTTTTTGGGATCAAGAGGAGGGTCCCGTATTCATGGGTCCCCATCCTGCCTTCCATCCTTATCATCAGATGCTTGTCTTTGAGCTGCAGTGGATTCAGAACTAGAGGATCCAACATCGTTGTTCCCTCCATTTCTCTATTTCAAATTTTCCACTGCAAACGTTGTTCCCTCCATTTCTCGATCCAAGCTACCAAGCCTTATTACACAGTTGTTGTTACTAGAGTTATAGTTGTGGCATTGGTTTGACTATGTTGTCATTGATGGCAACATGGAAATTTATTCCGGTTTCATATTTTGGATTAGTTGTGTACTGGCGGGCACTTCATAGACACTTCACCGACACCGACAATGGAAACTTGAAAGGAATTCTTTGGTTACCGACAATGCAGGCTGACATGGTTTAAAATCAGGTTATCGGTATTGGAGGCCAACATATTTTGGATCCGACATTGGCAATTGATTTTGATATTCATGTATTTAGGTTATCTAGCCGACATGTATATTGATATTGTATTTGTCTTTGTAAGATGACATAAGGCATGGTAAATTGTAAAGGGTATATAGGTCAGTTGGTTAGATCATTTTGAGATATGATATGTAATATATTTATTGGAGAATAGGATGATGATATGTAATGCAAAACATATGAGAGAGATCATGTATGTGAGGATATCTTTGTAAGGGTTATTTCGGTAAAGGGTTTAAGGTTTTAGACCAGAACAAACAAAGCTTAACCGGAACTATATTCAAGCATAAAATATGCTATCTTTATAGTTCAATCATTTCTCCAGATTGTATTCTGGATTTGTATGTAGTCAGTGAGGCTCCTTTTTTGATTGAGCAGTGTGCTCTAGGGTGTAAGCCTTCTTGCAAGTGCAGGCCCCTGTATTTTATAATATCTCTTCATATGGCTAGTGGATTGATATTGTGGGTCACAAATCCCATCATGGTTTTTCCTCTTTGAGGTGTTCCACGTATAATTATGTGCATTATGGTATTCATTTATGTGATTGTCTTATTTGTTGCTTTACTTCTTTCAATTCTATATGTACCAGTATATCGATTGGTGTATGCATGTTTTAATAAGGTTAAAATTGATTATTCTGGTAGAACACTGATTCACCCCCCACTCTCAGTATTCTTAGATTCCAACAATTGGTATCAGAGCCTTGTGCCTCAGAGGAAGTTTAATAGCTTGAGGAAGATCTTGAATCCAGAATCTATGGATATGAGTTTGGAGAAGCAACTTGAGGTGGCACTTGAATATTATGATGCTGAAAAGATGAAGAACTTAAAGCTACAAGATGAATTGAATTTTGGTAAGGAATTCATTCTTGTCCTATAGGAGAGACTGACATCTGTTCAAGACAGGAGGAAGTAACTGTTGCAAAACCAGGATGATGAAGAGAAAGATGCACTTAAGGAATAGTGTCAAAAGCTGAGTCAGGAGAACATGGTTATGAGAAATGAAATGCAAGCTATATCTATGAGAATGTCTAAAGAGATTGAGGACCAAAAGAAAAAGGAAGAAAATCTTGTTGTATCTCTGAAGAACAAATTTGAAGAATGTGGTAGGTTGGTTCATAAGAATGATATGCTGAGAACTGATTTAGTACAATCCCAAAGTAATGAACAAGAGCTTGAGAGAAAAATGATAATTCTGAGAGATGATTTGACTATTGCAAGTGAGTATAAAGAAAAATTCAAGATTAGTTCAGCATAGCTAGATGAGTTATTGAAGAGACAAAAGCAGAATGGTGATTCCAGTGGACTTGGATTTGAACAAGGACAAAGTTCCAGTACTGCAAATGAAGATCAAAACCATAAGGCAGTTTAATGCTTATAAATTTAATGGTAGATGTTTTGTTTGTCATAAATTTGGTCACATGGTTAGGCAATGTAGAAATAGAGAAAATCAAAACCCTGATTCTGCTCCCGATCAATGTTCCAAATGTAATAAGTATGGTCATAGAAAAAAGACTGCAGAATGAATGTAAAATGTTATGCGTGTGGAAAATTTGGACATATGGCTAATCAGTGCAGGTCAAGCAATTATACCAATTTTAGCAAAGCATTTCAAAAGAACAATGTCACATGTTATCCATGTAATGAGGTTGGACATATTACTAAATTTTGTAGAAGTAGCAATGTACCGATTGGTAATGGAGGATCAAATGAGAAAGGGAAAGAAAAGGTTAATGAAATCCGGCAAGATCATACCCAGAGATGGGTCAGGAAGACCGAAGATCAATCTACAGATGGTATAGCATTGGTTACTTATCCGATAGAGGAGGTTACTCCTGCACTGGTTACTTATCCGATAGAGGAGGTTGCTCCTGCACAGACAGGTAGATCAACTGGTATTTGAGGAAGATGCCTTAGGGGTAGGCAAAATTCATGAAGATGTTGCATATGTCCTGAAAAGAGGTTCTAGAAGATGTTCCAGACATTGGAGATGCTTATCCGACATGCAGATGTTTGTTCGAGATCTGGTATCTTCCACCGGAAGTCATTGATGTCAATGAAAGATTAGGGTTTTTCTTGAAGGATAAAAGGTTGAATCTACTTCAATTTTTATCACCTTGCATTCAGAGCAATTAAGAGCAATTTAGAGTGATTAAGGGCGATTTAGTGCAATTAGATATCTTCTTGAGTAATTTAACCAATGATTGGAAGAGGTCTTTAGGATTTTTCACCAAAAGCAATTCCCAGGTATTTATCTTCAATCATGAAAGCGGGATCATCATTTGTACCCATATTTGTTGCAAATCCAACTGTAGTTGAGGTCAAGGACCGTCCTAGGTTGATTTTCAAGCGCTATCCGCATGTGGCTACCCTAGACGATTCGGTTGGAGCTTTTTCCCATGTCCTGAAAGGAGTCATGTATGTTGAAGATGTAAAAGCTTACATCAACTGTTATATTGAGGATTTGGGAATGACTGATATCAAGATCATGTACATGAATGAGCTAATGGGAGATTTTGGAAAGGTTAAACCTGAATACCAGCATATTGTTGATCTAGGGTTTACCAGCATTCTGGATATTCCAGAATTATAAGATTAAATTGTTAGGTATGTTTTGAGAAGAGTGCATGAAGAGTTTATTTGGTTAGATAGACCATATAAGATTACAAAGGAGGCCATCAGGGCAATCACTGGTTTACCACTGGTTGGACAATGTTCGAAGAAGAACATTTCAAAGGATCAGGTTAAAGAGATTACTAATGCAACATCAGACATGCGGTCAATGAGAATCAACACTATCACAGATACAAACATCAAATTCAGAAGCATGGTCATCGATTACAAGGTAACATAATCAAACTGACTAAATTCTGTTTCTAGCTCCTGCATTTGTGCAACTTATAAAATGATGAGGAAGAATGAGAAGATAGATCTATGTGGTTGGATGTTATATGAACTATTGATTAACCTAGGAAAGATTAAAGGAGAAAAGAAGGGGACTTTCTGGTATGGTAACCTAATTGTCCATTTAATGCTAATTTTCATCAATGAGACTCTTGATTTTGGGAAGAGACAATGGGCATTTGATATCCTGGTAGGGAGGTAACTAAAATAGTCTATTACTACAACAGGTAGTCAAAGAGATGACAAAGTATGGGTATATTTTAAAGAATTTCAAAAGGCTATGAATTTTAGGATGAGGGTTCATAAGCACATTGTTGAGAAATACTCAACTGACATATGCTTCATGGTTAAGAAAGATGAAACACTCATGGAAGCAATTTTGTTATATTTTGATATTTATAAGAAATCCTTGATAGAAATTGAAAACCAAATACTGACATAATTGTATGATATATTAGATGCTAGAAGACTTTCAACAATACAAGAAGACAAGCATATAAAGATACAAGAGTTGTTATTTATTTGTGTTTCTATTAATCCAGAGGAGATGGATAAGACACTTGAGGTAGCATATAGGAAAATCTTTAACAACAAACATAGAATAATCATTCTTATGTTAGGAAGGGTGAATGAGATAATCAAGGAGACCCACAAGGCATGGGTTAAGTTCTTTGAGGAGAACCATGGTTTTTATACTTCACTGGAAACTAAGATAGATACTACAGACATCCCAGTTGAAGGAAAAGGAAAGGGTATTATGGGTACTTCACCCTCAATTTTGAAAAACATTTAGATAGTGGAAATTAGGCCCTCGATAGATACAAATGTACAAACAAATGTTGAGATACCAACAAATACAGAGAGTGTAAAGGTTGATAATGTATAGGATACTAATGTTGAGGACAATAGTCCTCTAGATACAAATGTACAGAATGAGGTTATAGTGCCTAGGGAGGAACCGATAGTTACTGAGACTACACCAAGTGGCGAAGCCACTGGTGCAAGTGAGGAAACTATAAAGGTTAAATCATCAGAGGAGACAAAAGAGGAATCCGTCAAGGAACTGGTAGTGAGTCCATCATTGTTTTCAATTGACACCTCATAGGTTGAAAAGAAAAGCATAACCGAGATGAGTTCTACTGAACTCATGATGATGGCTGCACAAAAAATGTTGAAGGATGGATCTATGGATAAAGGGATTATTGATCAGTCTATCATTGTTTTGCATATACTAGTCTTGGAGTGCAAGTTTGGAAATGAAGCAAGCCCATCTGACAAGCTTAAGATAATCACTGAACATATTTCAAAGAATTTTCAATCCTTGCAGTAGATTTCAAACCGACAAGCATTGGAGAGGTTCACATAGGAAAAAAGAGCTACATTTGATCAAGTGATTGAGTCTGAGAGGAAGAAAATTAATGAAAAGTTGAAATTAATAGACAATTCTTTAAAGTGGTGTACAAAGAGTATATTGTAACATAGATTTACTTACAATTAATTTGGATAAGAGGATTAAGGAATTTCAAGAGAAAATTGCCGGTATAGCCAATTCTTTTGATGGATTGAATTCATTGACTACATCCATTGATGGTTAGATTTTGGTTTTGGAAGCCCAAGTTTCTACTCTTGAGAAAGAAAAAGACAAAATCTAATGAAGAACCAGAAATCTTAGAGGTTTGGTGAGTCCCCAGTTGGATTCACTTAGTGTACATAAGAAGGAGTGTATAGATCTGGCTGTTAAGCCCACACTGATAGAGTTAAATGAGAAAGAGTCATTTGCCCATATGCTAAATGGACTTGTATCTATTTCTGACACTTTCAAATCTGGTTGGGATGCTTATCTAGAGATTTTGGAGAAGGCCTATCTGGAAATTTTCAAATATATTAAGCTTTGGTAAGGTATTTTTGGGATATTCACTGTACAATATCTTTCATTCTTCGTCTCGGTTTTGGATTTTTTGTATTCTTTTTGGAAATTTTGATGGCATTGATGTCAAAGGGGGAGTGATATAGATGTGAAAAAAATAAGAAAAAAGGAGTTGTATACATTAGGGGGAGTATAGGTGAAACTATGGAAGTATGGAGTATTTTGTATTGATGGATATTTAGCTCAGGGGGAGTAGGTTCAGGATGAAACCAACAGTTGGAAACCGTGACCATTTTTCACATGAGTGTTGCCATCAATGCCAAAGGGGGAGATTATTGGCAATTGACACTCAATTGGTTGGTTTCACTATGTTGTAATTCATGACAACATGACAGTTTATTCTGGCTTCATATTTTGGGTTAGTTTTGTATCGATAGGCACTTCACAGACACTTCACCGACACCAGCACTGACACCGACATGATGAAAATAATTATTTGGTTACCAGAAATGCAAGCCGACGATTTAGAATCAGGTTATCGGTATTTGAGGTCGGCATCTTTTGGATCCGACATAGGCAATTTTTTTTAATATTCATGTATTTATGTTATCTAGCCGACCATTATATTGATATTGTATTTATCTTTGTAAGCCAACATAAGGCATGATAAATTATAAAGGGTATATAGGTCAGTTGGTTAGATTATTTTGAGATATGATATGTAATGGATTGATTGGAGAATAGGATGATGTTATGTAATGCAAAACATATGAGAGAGATCATGTATGCGAGGATATTTATGTAAGGGTTATTCCGGTAAAGGGTTTAAGGTTTCAGATGGGAACAGGCAGAGCTTAACCGAAACTGTATTTAGGCACAGAAGATGTTATCTTTGCAGTTCACTCATTTTTATGGATTGTATTCTAGATTTGTATGTAGTCAGTGAGGCTCCTTTTGTGATTGAGCAATGTTCTCTAGGCTGTAAGCCTTCCTACAAGTGCAGGCCCCTATATTTTGTAATATCTCTTCACATGGCCAGTGGATTGATATTGTGGGTCACAAATCCCACCATGCTTTTTTCTCTTTGAGGTTTTCCACATATAATTTTGTGTTATGGTATTCATTTATGTGATTGGCTTATAGGTTGCTTTACTTCTTTCAATTCTATATGTACCGGTAATACCAATTGGTGTATGCATGTTTTAATAAGGTTAAAATTGATCATTCCACTAGAACACTAATTCACCCCCCCCTCTCAGTGTTCTTGGATTCCAACAATTTTGTGATTAGATGACTTGATTAGTTATTTGTATTGTCATTGATGGCAACTGATGTTAAATTATGTTAACTGATATTTCCTGATGTTTGGTTTGTCATCGAAGTGATTTAGTTTACCAGAGACAGGGTTTACCAGAAATATACAAAAGAATGTGAAATAGGACTTTAACCGATATATGCAGAGATGTTTTACTTGAAGCAGATGATTGGTGATGATTGGTGATTTGAAGTTTGGAATGTTAGCTTTTATCATGGTAATAGATATCTGACTAGAACCGCATCTTGCGATGACTATCGGAGGACATGTTTCTAATTTTTGATGAAGTCTTGCCATGGTTTTAGTAGTGTTTTAGAATTGGTGAATAAATCATCAAACCGGTAATGATTTTTGGTATGGCGGTGATCAACATAAAGTCCATGATTTGATGATAACATGACACAAACTGCTTGAAATGTTTGAAATATGTTTTGGTGCATTTGGAGAGAGAATTTCTTGGGAATGTGCAAAGTGCTTAGCAAAATTAGCTAAGGGTTTGATTTTGTACCAGATCAACTTGTCGTGATGACTTATGTTAATTCAATGACTGATATTGATTTGTAATTGATTGCAATGATCCATATGATGATCTGTAATGAGTTGTAAAGATCTATCATGATCTACGATGTAATCTAGGGTTTATCGGTCGACCTAGTGGAGAGAATTATTTATGTTGGCTTAGTTGATGTTTATTGTGTCAGTGATCTTAGAGAAGAGTGTGAAGCCGTACCTGAGAAGAGTGAGATATGCCCAAGAGTTGCAGATAGTGGAGTATAACTGGATCTAATTTAGTAAGCTGGGAAGTGCAAGTAACAGATCACATTTTCACTATTCTCTAATAATTACAATAGATTAAATCCATTAACTGGGTAGGTCCTGACAGGCCTTAATCTTGTGAATCCCCTAATAGGGTAGCTCTTAAAAAGAGTAGTAAATCCTCTCACAAGGTTGATCCTAATGAATATAAAGAGGGGGGGTAAATTAGTATGCCAAAAATCTTTTCACTTAAACACTTTGTAAGACTAATAGTAAACCAGTAAAACAGTTTAGCAGACAAACCGGTTAACACACATGCAAACCAAATAGCTAATAATGCATTCACCCACAGAAGCACAAACACCATAACACAAGAGATTTTGATGTGGAAACCCAAATGGGAAAAACCATGGTGAGATGGAACTCACAAGTAACTATCTGCAGAATAGGAACCGGACTGGTTAAGGTCTTATAGTGTTCTTTACCAGAACAGATCCTGTTAGGAATCTAAATCTCTGTTAGGAGATAAGTCCAATTAAAGACTACCTTGCTAGAGGATTTTAGATACACAGATGTGAACCATCTTGTTAGACGATTTACAAAAGGCTTTTGGGCCTACCTGGTTAAGGGCTACAAACTTGTCAAAGTTGTGAGTAATCAACAAGTGATTGATCTAGCTAATAGCACAGACTGCTTGGTTAGATCCTTGATAGCTCGTTCCTAATGCATTCCAGCATTACTTCAGTCTTCTACACATTCATACTCTCTCTAACTCCTCAACCACCTTAAACCCTAGCCGCAATATCAACTATTGCAACAATAGCATTATCAACAACCTAAAACCCTAGACATGATGTCCTTATAAAGGAATCTGATTTCATGTCGGTCCAATAGGATTACATTACAATTTCCTAGGTTCAATGCATCTAGACATATCTTGGTAACATGACACAAAAAGCACCGCTAAAGTGTCAGCATCGTCAAACAATCGGTGGATGGTAACTCATCACAAAATGTCGGTTGCTAGTTTGACAAAATGAAGACTGGCAAATATGTGTTCTGTCACTTTGAACCTTCGTACCACTTGAGATCTTCAAACCACTTGGGGTCTACATACCGCTTCAGATCAGTAATCACTTTCTGCAAAACACCAATAGTCTAAGGACTATAATGCATCATATCGGTTGGAACAATTGCCGGTTGAGCATAACTCATACATACAAAAATGATCTCAATGCAAGTGTGTGTCCATCAATGACAATCACAACATAATCATCAAAAATGCCAACAATCTCCCCCTTTGGCATTGATGGCAACACTTAGGAAATTTTGACATCTAAGTGTTTTAACAAAAACATGCCAGAATCAAAATTACTCCCCCTAGGCATATACACTATCCCTTTTGCAGAAAATACAATGCATACTACTTCTTAATTGAAATAACATGAAAGTATACATTACAACATTCAAAATTTATACTTCTCCCCCTTTTCCAACAATGACAAAAATAGTATTACAGAATAACCCATGTGTCATTAAAATATTAAGTGTTTATGACAGTAAAGAATAAAACTTGTCAAAAACAGATTTAAAGTCCTGCAAGAATTGTTTCATAGATAAAGACCAGGACTCCAGTAGGGAGGTTGCCACTTCTTTCTCTGTCTGCATCTAGGAGACCTGTTCTTTCATGGCATCTAGTGTGCTCATATCCTGTGTTGCCATTAAGGCATCCAGATTAAGATAGCACTTTTGAAGTATTTGCATATGTGGGAGTAGAAGTAGTTGTTGCTCCTACAAATCTCATGATCGGGTGTCGATCTCATGCTCTAGTTTAGCAAACTGGTTATGAAACCAGTGAACGGTTTGCCCATAAGTTGTAAAAGAGTCATACGATAGCTTGAAGGTGCTCATATATACCTACAAATCAGATTGAAGCTTTTGCTTTTGGGCAAGCACATCATCACAGAACAGATGGGGTTGACAAATCTTGCTAAGTAGAAGATTCCCCTCATCCAAAGCATTCCTTATATCCTTCTGTACTTTTTGCAGTTTAGACCGGAGCTCATTTAGCTTTTTCACCAAGGCAATGTTGAGAGCCTTTTGATGCTCTTTCTTTACATTTGCCTCTGCTACCTCCTCTAAAATTTGCACTTGATCATCCACTACTGTGTATAGGAGCTTCAGTTGTGCTAATGATGAGTCGGTACTGGCGAGGTTTGTACCAGGTAACAAATTGGTAAGAGTGTCCACCGTAGCTTGGATCACATCTTCCTCCTTCTTCCTCCTTAGCACCTCAAGGCATTCTTGAGCAACCTTGATGCTCTGTAGCAGCTCCATCTCGCTTGCAGACTGGAGATCAATATGACTAGTAAGGTCAGTCGGTTTGGCTTGACTGTTGGTTGCCTTAGGTGTCTCCATCTGCGTGCTCTTTGCCGCTTCAGCTTCCTTGTTCTCCTCTGCCTTCTTCTTCTCTGCTTATTTTCTCTTTTCCTCTTCCTTTTCCTCTTCTGCTTTCTTCTTTTCTACTTCCTTCCTCTTCTCCTCTACCTTATCTCCCTCTTCCTTCTTCTTTTCTGCTCCCTTCTGCTTGTTCTCTTCCTTTCTCTTCTTCTCATCCTCTTCCTCTTTCTTCTTCCTTGCATCTTCTTGTTTCTTTTTCTCTTCATCCTCTTCTTTTCTTTTCTTCTCTTCTTCTTTTCTCTTATCTTCCCATTTCTGTTTCTCCTCATCTTCTTCCTTCCTCTTCTTCTCCTCTTCATCCTTCTTCTTCTTCTCCTCTTCTTCTTCTTCTTCTCCTCCACTTGCTTCTTTTCTTCCTCCTTTTTGTCCTCTGTTTCCTTTTTCTTTATTTCCTGTTCAGCTTATCCTATTGCTTCCGATGGTGTACCTTGAGCAATATCTTCTCCATCCAGAGCATTGACATCAATAGTGTCGATCGGTTCAGTAACCAAATTTCCTTCATCATCAAACACTTCCTCCGGTTTAGTGATTGTCAGTTCTTGCTCAGCCTTTCTGTTGGCTTCAACCACTCAGTGCATCTTCAGAGCATCTAGAGCAAGGGTGTGTGTATTCTTGAGCACTTCTTTACCCTTCCCTTCTAGTAATAGGAGTCTTCTTCTTCTCATGAAGAAGAGGCCTTTGTATTTGTTCATTACTTCAAACAGTTATGAGTTTGATACATCAGGAAAATGTTCAGCAAAAACTTTCTCTCTCATTTCCTATTCCTGCTCTATGGCAATGCCCCATTTATTGTCTAAGGACTTATACAAAGAATCTGGTGTCTCAGCTCTAATTTCTGAAGGCAACCCGTCATTAATACATAAATACTGAATAATTTCTTTTTCTACCGCTTTCTTTTCATCATCATTAAAGTCATCAAAACAATCAATCAAATCATTTAACACTTTTCTCCTAATGTTTTGATAGTTCTTTGACAATGTGTCAAAGGTTTGTAGGAGGTGATGTCAATATTTACCGGTACTGATGATGTCGGTTCATTCTTTGTCTTTTTCTTTGCTTGATGTGTCTTCTTAGGTTTTTCCTCAGACATAGTTTCTTCTGAGTCTGGAGAGGCATTCCTTGTCTTCCTCTTTCTCTCAAAGACTTTAGCAAGTGTCGCTTCTGGTTTCTTTTTAGCCGGTGACCGCTTGGTCACTTTAGGACTGGCTGCAATAGCCGGTGCCGATGTTGAGGGCACTGTTTTACTGAAGGTTCTTTTCCTTTCTTTGCTAAGGGTTCCTCAACCGGTGTTACCCTTTCTAGGTAGGTGTCGGTTCTCCTTGCCTTTGGATCAAGCGGTGAGGCAATAAGGGTAGAGGCATACCCTTCTGGCGTATCATTCATTACCTCATAGCCCATAGGCTCCACTTCCTCCTATCTAGGCTCGACAACCTCCATTATGCATTGATCCACTTTAATGGTGAAACAGATATCATCTTCATATTTCTTGACAATATCACCTGATATTCTCATCCTCTGACTCATTTTGCATCTGAACTCATCAAAGTACTTGTTCAGAACTTCAGGGTAACTGATTCCAACTACTTGAATGCTTTCCTTGATTTTCCTAGTTACCGGTTGGTTAGCAGACCACTAGACATCAATTACTCCTGGAAAGTAGCCTTGGAAGTAAAATAACAACCCAACCAGTAGTTGTCCAAACTTGAACCTCAATGCATTATCCTATTTGATCGATTTAAGATTCAACAAGAGTTGCCTTTTCATAACGGTGCATAGGTCAAATGATGCATCCTCCTTGATCATCCGGTAAGCGACATTTACCATTGTAGCAGATACAGAGTTAAGCCTGCTGGCTGAGAATGTCCGGTATCCAATCACCATACATGCATATTTCACAAGGTCATCCCTGATGGAATTAACAGTCATCCCTCATGAGTCGCTCACCAAACCAGTGAGCTTTGACATTTTCATCTTGCTTACCGTCCTTAGGGCTGGCACTTCCCCTGTATTGCTTGTGGAGTAATATCATGCGTTCTTTCCAGGTACATCTTGTCACCATGAACTCTGCTCAGAATGATCCTAATGTGATCATTTGTGAAATCCTCCAAGAAATAAACAACATTGTGGAGCTTCTTCTTTTCCAAAATACTATATTCCAGTTTGATTTTCTTATCTTTTCCACAAAATAAACCTAGCTGTGAGTGAATTGCTAGAGACCTTAGGTCTTCTATTTTACAGTCTATGTAATCTGAGATTCCCTCTTCTACTATCACACCGGCTGGAACTTGTGATAGGGCATTATATCTAGACTTGCGTTGAATAAAGCTTGCAGAATCTACAGATGTACTAGAGCTAGTATGGGATGCAGAAGCCATGATAGAAACTGAAGACTCAAAAAATACCTTTCGAAGATCATGAATTTAGGGCTTTCAGATTCTTCTCCACCTCACACTCCGTCGGTTGTAGAATTACCGCTTTGCATTCTTCACTTGACCAATTGCAATTTGAATTTGAATCTCCTTCAAGGTTTCCAACTTTCTCTGAATCGCAACACAAATCACTTTATCGTCGCTCTACACTTGAAAACCTTCTTCGCTTCAAAAATGATAGTGAGAAATGATTTGAAAATTCCTTTAAAACATATTCCTCACCTACCACAATTAGTGCTCCACCATTAGGGCATAAACCCTAATTTGCCTATTACCATTTTCGGTCTTCCACCAAAATGATAGGTAATGCATACCGTTTAAGGTCTTTTATCGGTGTGAAACAGGGATTCAAAACATTTTGTCATTTGCTCCCCCTAAGCTTTTCTGAAGCTTAGTTTGCCGGTTCCATGATTTCCACACTAGGTGCAGAAACCGGTTCCTCTTGTAATATTGTTGGTTTCTTCTTCCAGGTCTTGTTCATATCCACTTGAATAGTGTCAACATCAATGTTTCCTTCCAGAGTGACTAGTATATCATTAGATATGTTCTTTCTTGATCTACAGAATTTGGCAATGTGACCTGATTTGTTGCAGTGATAGCAGACCAATCCAGGTGCTCTCCAAGGTCCATTCTTCCTCCTGCATGTTGTAGTAGTGTGACCATGACCATGATAGACCATACAGTTTTCTCTCCATCTTGTTGCTGCTTGATGGCCACCACTTCTTGGTCGATGATTGAAGACATTAAACTGGTTGTGATTCCGGTTCACAAAAGGTTCAGGACCAACTCCTTGGGTCCTCTGAGGATATCTTCTAGTGTTATTCATAATAGACCCACATTCAGATGCTCTATGCTCAAACTTGTTGCATGCATAACAGTTACCATTGAATCTATAGGATCTTGGCTTATCATTTAGGAAATAAGGAAAATTATTGTAAGCCTTACTCCTACACACATTGGCAGTATGTCCTTCTTTAAGATAGTTAAAGAAAATAGGTTTAAACTTTTGCTTACCTTTATCCTTTGATGCTGGTTGTTTCTTTGATGCTCCAGCACTTGTACCAGAGGTCTCACCTTCCTCATGACCGGAATAACCAAGTCCATCAATATTCTTGACAGGTTTGGCAGATTCAAGCTTTTGCTCCAGCTTGACAGTACTCTTGTTAAACTTAGCAAGTATTTCCTTTGACTTAGAGAGTTCTTTGGAAATAGCAGCATTTATTTCCATCAGGTTTTCATTCTCAGAGATGGCAATGTTTAGTTCTCCTTGCATGTCTTCCTTTTCCATTTTTCTCTCATGGAGTTGAGCAGTTAGGGCACTGATCTCTTGCTTCATCTTGGAGTTTTCATGATCTTTGTCTTTGACTAGATCTTCAGCTTTCCTCCGGTTCTCAAGCTTTTGACAAATTCAAATAGTCAGTCCTTCCAATTCTTTTCTCAGGATGGAATTGGATTCATTCAGCTTTTCAACTTCTTGAATTAGGGCTTCTATGTTTGCTTCATCAGAGGAACTATTTTTAGATAGCTCCATCGGTTTTTCTGCATGTTCTCTCCTTTTTGCTTGAGATGCCTTGTATTTGACCATAAGATCATCATAGGCTTTCTCAGACTAAGTGAGTTGATGAGTAAGTTCCCTCAATGTGTATTCCCCCATATCTCTTTCCAAGTGGTTAAACTTATAGAAAGGTTGGCTCTGATACCAATTGATGAATACTAAGAGGGGGGGTGAATTAGTATGCCAAAAATCAATGCACTTAAACACTTTGCTAGACTAACAGTAAACTAGTAAAATAGTTTAGTAGACAGACTGGTTAGCACACATGCAAACCAAATAGCAAATAATGCATTCACCCACAGAAGCACAAACTCCATAACATAAGAGATTTTGATGTGGAAACCCAAATGGGAAAAACCATGGTGAGATGGAACTCACAAGTAACTATCTACAGAATAGAAACCAGACCGGTTAAGGTCTTACAATGTTCTTTACCAGAACAGATCCTATTAGGAATCTCAATCTCTGTTAGGAGATAAGTCCGATTAAAGACTACCTTGCTAGAGGATTTTAGATCCACAGATGTGAACCACCTTGTTAGAGGATTTACAAAAGGCTTTTGGGCCTACCCAATTAAGGGCTACAAACTTGTCAAAGATGTGAGTAATCAACAAGTGATTGATCTAGCTAATAGCACAGACTGCTTGGTTAGATCCTTGATAGCTCATTCCTAATGCATTCCAGCATTACTTCAGTCTTCTACACATTCATACTCTCTCTAACTCCTCAACCACCTTAAACCCTAGCCGCAATATCAACTATCACAACAACAACATTATCAACAACCTAAAACCCTAGACATGATGTCCTTATAAAGGAATCTGATTTCATGTTGGTCCAATAGGATTACATTACAATTTCCTAGGTTCAATGCATCTAGACATATCTTGGTAACACGACACAAAAAGCATTGCTAAAGTGTCGGCACTGTCAAACAATTGATGGATGGTAACTCATCACAAAATACCGGTTGCCGGTTTGACAAAATGAAGACTGGCAAATATGTGTTTTGCTGCTTTGAACCTTCGTATTGCTTGAGATCTTCGAACCACTTGGGGTCTACATACCGCTTCAGATCGGTAATCACTTTCTGCAAAACACCAATAGTCTAAGGACTATAATGCATCATACCGGTTGGAACAATTGTCGGTTGAGCATAACTAATACATACAAAAATGATCTCAATGCAAGTGTGTGTCCATCAATGACAATCACAACATAATCATAAAAAATGCCAACAAATCCTAACAGGTCATTAAGCTCCTAATCGGACTGCACATCCAAATCCCTTAACCGAGTGACTCCTAATAGGTTTTGCTCCTAACATGGCATATTATAAGCTCCTAACAAGTCTAAGATCCTAACATGGCACACTTCAAAAGAGTACAAATATTTGTGGGTACCAACTCCCACCATGGTTTTTCCCTATTTGGGTTTCCACGTCAAAAATATGGTGTTCATGTGTGGAATGATTTTCATGTGATGTTATTGATTATCTTTAGTTTATTCATTATTTCTGAATACATCGGTTATAGCAGTTTATCAGAGATTTATCAGTGATTACCGGTACTATTTGATGTATTGGCACATGTGGTAAATGAATTTGGATTTGTTGAAGTTAGATTCAGGTTCAAAGTTTCAAGTTGGTATTAATACCGATTCATCCCCCCCTCTTAGTATTAACCAGATCCTCATAGAATTAACAATTAGTATTAGAGTCTTGGTCCTCTATGTAAAGAAAGCCTACCTGCTTGAGGGAAATATTTTGAGGAAGACAAGATGATGAAGAAAGAGGGTCCTAAGTTCAACAAGAATAACTACAAGATCTGGAAAGACAAAATGAAGATCTAGATCAAAGGTCTTGGTGCACAATATTGGAAGCAAGTTGAAACAAAATATGTTTCTCCCACCACTACTCCCTTGACACCGGATGAAGAAAAAGAGCAGCAAGAGAACATGCAAGCCTTAGAAGCTATTGTTAGTATTTTATTTGATTCAGAATATATTGATGTTAAAGGATTGAAAACTACAAGTGAGGTTTTGCAAAAGTATGGTTAGAGAATCAAAGAATTTGTTGGTGGCATAAAGAGTGCTGGAGGTAAAATGGATGATGATGCAATAGTAAATAAAATGTTTAGAACTCTTCAACCTCAGTATGCTATAAGAGTATCTGCAATCCAAGAACTTAGATTTATTTCAAAGGATAAGGTAACTATTGATTCATTGATTGGTAAGCTTACAACTTTTGAGTTGAATAGTTTTGACAATAGTGTGACCAAATTTACTAAATCTGCCTTTAAAGCTTATGTTATTGGTTCATCTGCTAGAAAAGGAAAATATATATGCCAAAATCATGAGTGCAAGTAAAGTCATGGGAGTAACCAGGGAAATGAAGACAATGAAGATCAGGTGATGGAACTTGAGGCATTGTTAGCAAAAATATTTCCAAGAGGCACCAGTAAGTATAAAGGAAAGCTACCTTTGAAGTGTTTCTCTTGTAGTAAAATTGGTCATATTGTTGCTAATTGTCCTAATGCTGAAAAGAAAGAGAGATTTAGAAAATATAGAGGAAAAGACAAAAATCAATGTTGTGTTGCAGTAGATGAAGGTGTTACCATTGAGGAGTTTGAAGATGAAGATGACAAGGAGGAAAATGTGTTTGTAGTCATGAAGGAGGAACTGACAGCTAAAAAAGTACTGGTATCTCATATGGAGAATAGTGATGAATGGATTATAGACAGTGGCTGCTCACACCACATGACTGCAGACAAAAGTAAGTGCATAACTCTTGATGAATTTGATGGTGGTGTTGTTCGATTTGGACATAACTCTCCCTGCATGGTGAAAGGTAAAGGTTTAATTTCTCTAAATGGGAACAGTAATGTTGATGATGTGTTTTGGGTTGATGGTCTAAAGAACAATCTTTTAAGTGTTGGTCAGCTTAATGATAAAGGTTATTTGCTTCAGTTTAAAAGTGGAGTCTGCAGAATTCTTGGAGGTAATGGTGAACTAATTTCTACTGGGAGGCAAACTAGAGGTAACTTATTCCATTTGAATAGTACTGTTAATAATTGTCTGGTTGCAAGAATGGAAGACAATTGGTTGTGGCATTAAAGATGTTGTCATGTTAATTTTGATAATTTGGTTAAGGTAAGCAAGTCAAGTGTTGTAAGAGGATTTCCCCAACTTGTTAAACTGGATAGTGTGATATTTAAAGATTGTCAAATTGGTAAGATGACCTCTATTTCTTTCAAGAGAAAGAATTGTACTTCTAAGAATATTTTAGATTTAGTACATATTGATCTATGTTGCCCTATATGAACAAAGAGTTATTACAGTGATAGGCATTTCATGATTTTCACCGATGACTATTCTAAAATGATGTGGGTGACATTTTTGAAGGAGAAATCAGAAGAATTTAGTAAATTTAAATCATTTAAAGCTCTAGTTGAGAATGAAACTGGTAAGAACTTGAAGTGTTTAAGATCAGACTGGGGAGGAGAGGTCACATCTGATGAATTTGTTAAGCATTGTGATGAACAAGGTATCAAGAGATAGATGTCATCTCTGAGGACACCACAACAAAATGGAATGGCAGAAATGATGAACAGAACAATAGTTGAAGCTGCTAGAACCATGCTATTATAGGGTAATGTACCTAAAATGTTTTGGAGAGAAGCAGTCAACACTGCTATATACACTTTAAACCAGGTACTAGTCAAAAAGAGGTAACAACAAAACACCCTATGAGCTATGGTATGGAAAAACTCCTTGTGTAAGTTATTTAAAATTTTTTGGGAGTCAATGTTTTATTAGGAAAGATTTTTACACTGCGAAATTTGATGCAAAATCTGATGAGAGAACCTTTCTTGGTTACTCTACTAAGAGTAAGGCATACAAATGTTAAAATAAGAAAACTAAGGAGATTATTGAAAGTGCTAATGTGAAGGTAGATGATCCCTTTGGAAATTCAGAAGGTACTAGCAGATCTAAGCCTGAAAAGATGATGAGAAAATTATGATTATTGAATCAGAGGCATAGAACAATGAAGAAGTGGCAAATGGAGACTTAGGTGCTCAACTAGTAAGTGTTGACAGTGATGAAAAAAATGAAGAACAAGAAGAAGAAGATGCAGAACCAGTACAAGTATTTCCTAGGTGTTTCAGATTAAACCATTCACAAGAGCAGATAATTTGTGATAAGAATGTTGGTGTGCAACCAAGGAGGAAAATAAGAGAAAACTCTTGTTTGATATCTATAATTGAACCCAAAACAGTAAAGGAAGCACTAAAAGATGATGATTGGGTTAATACAATGAATAAAGAATTAGATCAAATTGAGAAGAATCAAACATGGTCACTTGTTCCTAGACCGGAGGATAAGAATGTAATTGGAACTAAATAGGTATTTATGAATAAGTTGGATGAAGAAGGAAAAACTGTAAGAAACAAGACGAGGTTACTTTGCAAAGGGTATGAAAAGGAAGAAGGTGAGGATTATGGAGAGACCTTTGCATTGGTTGCTAGATTTGAAGGAGTGAGAAAGTTGCTAGCATTTTCTACATATAAGGGATTCAAAGTTTATCAAATGGATGTCAAATCAACCTTTCTAAATGGGATTCTAGAAGAAGAAGTCTACATTGAACAATCAAATGGGGTTTCTCTATCTAATGATAAAGACATAGTATGTAAATTACATAAAGCATTATATGGTCTAAAGCAAGCACCGAGAGCATGGTATGAGAGGTTACATGCACATCTGATCAAAATTGGATTCCAATGTACTAGTGAGGCCAACAAAATTTATTTGAAGACTGATGGAGACAAGATTTTGATAGCAAAAGTGTTTGTAGATGACATCATTTTTTGAGGAACTGATGATATGTGTACATAGATTTTGCTGATGTAATGAAAAAGGAATTTGAAATGTCTCTAATCAGTGAAATAAATTTCTTTATTGGGTTACAAGTCCAACAACTCGATGGTGGTATCTTTATTTGTCAGAGCAAGTGTGTCAAAGAGGTGTTGAAGACATTCGGCATGGAAGACTGCAAACTGATAGGAACACCGATGGTGATAGGTTGAAAGTTGTCCAAACAAGATAATTCTCCTATTGTTTGTGAAAAAGAGTACAAGTCTATGATTGGTAAGTTTCACTATGTTGTTCATAGTAGGCCGAACATTGCTCATGTTGTTGGATTAGTTGCCAGATTTAAGAAAGAGCCTAAGGAGACACATTTGGTGGGAGTGAATAGAATTTTCTGGTATCTCAAAGGCACAATAGACTATGGTTTATGGTATCCCTATAAAGGAGATTTTAATTTAGATGTTTTTAATAATGTAGATTGGACAGATAATGTGGATGACCAGAAAATCACAAGCGGTGGATTTTTTCTTCTTGGTGGAAGATTAGTGGCATGGAAGAGAAACAAACAAACATGTGTTTCTCAATCTACAATTGAAGCAAAATATGTTGCTCCATCCATGAATTGAACTTAGGAAATATGGATGAGGAATGTGCTAGAAGGATTCAAAATATATACATATGAACTGTTGACTATCTATTGTGATATTACAAGTGCAATAAATATTTTTAAGAATCCTGTACTTCATGCTAGAACCAAGCACATTGAATTGAAGTATAATTTTCTAAGGGAAAGAGTTCAAGAAAAATAGGTCAATATGGAATATGTGAAGAGTAAAGATCAGTTAGTTGATATCTTTACTAAGCCCTTACTGAATACTACCTTTGGGTTTCTTAGAGGTAAACTAGGGGTTAGACCCCTACATCGGAAGAACTAGAATGATGGAGATGCATAAATCTTATGGATCTAATGCTTATTATTCACTGAGGATTGATGAGGTGCAAGATACTCCGTAGGGGGGAGCAGCTCAGATATAAAGCTCTGATTTAATGATTTGATATAATGATTGGATATAATGTCTTGATTTGGTTAGTAGAGATGATGATGACATAAGCAGTAGTAACGAAGATTGGTGATGCACATACACCTTTGGCATTGCTGTCAAAGGGGGAGAAGAACAAGATCAGATTTGGGAGAAGAACAAGATCAAATTTGAGAGAAGAAAAGGATAAGAGAGTTGGAGAAGTATTGGTTTAGGAGGAGAAGACAAAAGGAGACTGGCATATGATATGATACAGACAACAAGTAGCAGTGATGGTGTAATAGTGATGGTGTTGCAATCTGATTGGTATATCTGATTGGTGTTGCCATCAATGTGAAAGGGTGAGATTGTTGGCATGATTGGAATAACTGATGCAAATGAGGTGATGTAGTTAAAGACTGATGATTGAACCGATAGAGGATAGAAGAATATTTGTGATGAAGAGATTGAGATTTTGTGATTAGATTACTTGATCCGTTATTTGTATTGTTATTGATGGCAATTGATGTTAAATGATGTTTCCTGATGTTTGGTTTGTCATATAAGTGATTTAGTCTACCGGAGACAGGGTTTACTAGCAATATACAAAAGACTATGAAATAGGACTTTAATCGGTATATGCAGAGATGTTTTACTTGGAGCGGATGATTGGTGATGATTGGTGATTTGTAGTTTGGAATGTTATCTTTTATCATGGTAATGAGTATTTGACTAGAAATGCATCTTGTGATAACTATCAGAAGGCATGTTTCTAATTTTTTATGAAGTCTTGCAAGGGTTTTAGTAGGGTTTTTGAACCGGTGAATAAGTCATCAAACCAGTAATGATTTTTAGTATGGCGGTGATTGACATCAAGTCCATGTGTTGATGATAATGCGACAAAAATTGCGTGAAATATTTGAAAGATGTTTTGGCACATTTGGAGAGAGAATTTCTTGGGAATGTGCAAAGTGCTTAGTGAAATGAACTAAGGGTTTGACTTTGTACCAAATCGACTTTTCATGATGACTAATTTTCATTCAACAGCTGATATTGATTTGTAATTGGTTGTAATGATCCATATGATGATTTGTAATGACTTGTAAACATCTTTGATGATCTACGATGTAATTTAGGGTTTAGTGGTTGACCTAGTGGAGAGAATTATTTATGTTGGCTTAGTTGATCTTTATTGTGTCGGTGATCTTAGAGAAGAGTGTGAAGCCATACTTGAGAAGAGTGAGATCTTCTTGAGAGTTGCAAATAGTGGAGTATAACTGGATTTGATTTAGCAAGATGAGAAGTGCGAGTAAAATATCCATTTTTCAATGTTGTTCTCTAAAAATTACATCAGATTAAATCCCTTAACCAGGTAGGTCCTGATAGGCCTTAATCTTGTAAATGCCCTAACAGGGTAGCTCTCAAAAAGAGTGGTAAATCCTCTTACTAGGTTCATCCTAATAGGTCATTAAGCTCCTAACTGGGCTACACATCCAAATCCTTTAACCGAGTGACTCCTAGCAGGGTCTGCTCCTAATAGGGCATAATTCAAAAGAGTATAAATCTTTGTGGGTTCTAACTCCCATCGTGGTTTTTCCCTATTTGGGGTTCCACGTCAAAAATATGGTGTTCATGTGTGGAATCATTTTCATGTGATGTTATTTATTATCTTTAGTTTATTCATTATTTATTAATATACCGGTTATAGCAGTTTATCAGAGATTTATCAATGATTACCGATATTGTTTAATGAATTGGCACATGTGGTAAATGAAGTTGTATTTGTTGTAAGTTTGATTTGAATTTAAAGTTTCAAGTTGGTATTCGTATTGATTCACCCCCCTCTCACTATTAACTGGATCCTCATAGAATTAACAAAATGTGTTCCTAAATTAGATCTGAAATTAATGATCCAAATTAAGCTATCCACAAGTTGAATTTTGAATTGAAAAATTAGGTTTTTTTACAAAATTGACCTCTATTTTTTTAAAATTTGCAAGGAATTGAAACTTGTAAATGTAAATTTGAATTTGAAATAGCAAAAACACTAAGATCTGAGAACATAAATCCAAATTAAAGAAGATCAGATTCACGTTAGGCTCACCAAAATCTAGAGGGGAAAAAGCGAGACCGGGTGATTAGGACCTAATCCCACTTTAGCCAACACATTGGGAATACGAAAGAGACTAGGGAGATAGATTTCTTTGGATACTTCTTGTGAGAAAGAGAGAGCCAAGGATTATCTCTTAGGTTTTCTATTCCTCTTGTTGTATGTGATGAGAGAAATTAGGGTTTGAATTGTCCAATACTAAACTAGTAGATGAACAATGAAGCATATATGAACTAAAATTGAACAAACTTGCAGTTCTAAAACTAAGATATTGAAATAAGTCAAGGGATAGGAATTTGGATGTGTACCTGATGCTAAAAAAATGAGTCAAATTGACCATGACTAGGGTGCCATGCCACTATCCCTGATGATCTAACAAAGTGCTACAACTGGAAGGCTGAAATCTGAAGGTCTTGAACTTGCAACCTGCTAAAAATCACCTTAAATTAGGGGCACCAGGGTGCCACGCTCCTGTCTTGGGTAGGACCAGCATGCCATGCCTCTATCCTAGACATATTTGGGCAAATGTGAAACTTTTGGGCAGTGCCTATGTCTTTTCCTAAGCTGAAAGTCCTCTGGGGTACCTATTTCTGCACCTACAACTGAAAAGATAGGGTTTGGGGTGGCTATATAGGGTTTTTCCTCAGTCAAACCCTTGTGTTGGTGATTTCCACCTTCACAAATAGCCATTTTGTATAGTAAAATAGTGTCTGCAGGAATCTTGTATGTGTGCAAGACCCTAAAATGAAAGCAAACAATGTAGAGCAACCCTAAAGAGTAAACCCTAATTGCTTATAATTGGCAAAGTAAATGCTCTAAATCAATGATGCAAAGTGATCTAAATCATAAATTTAAATATGTAAATTGATGTAATGAATCTCATGCAAGGACATGAAAATAACATGAAACCATACCCAACCCCTAAGGGAGGGATACAAGCCAATCGTCAGTCGGTGATCTCCTATTATTCTTCAATGTGTTCAAGGCTCCTAATTGATGATGAATGCTTGATGGAATTTTTTAAAAATGTTGTTGAATGCTGTTTAAGACTCCACATAGGATTATCTTTCACTACATAGAAGGCTACTTGTGCTCCAAAAACCTACTCTTAGATTCTTAGATAGATAGATCTTAGTTGCCTTCAAATGAAGAAAGAGAGCTCTTATGTATGAAACCCTAGATCTTAATTTCATCTTTAGGCTGACCTATGATTTGAATTCCATGCCAATATTTTGGGGTTAAGAATTATAATATCATAGAATTATGCTACCGAAATTTTGAAAAAAAGTCGAGGACCATGTGCACTTTGCACATGATTCGACCAACTTTTCACCAAATTTTCAGGGTTGTTAGATATGATGATATTAGAGAGAATCCCAAAGTTACAACTGATTTTGAGGTGTTTTGATATGTGAAATTGGTCCTTAAAGGTCGAAATAGGACATAATTAGGGTTTATGATTTAATGATTTATTGGAGGAATAAAATAAAAAAGGGCACACTTAGGGTAAAGGGTCCAATTTTATGATGTGGATAGTGATGAAATATGACTTTAGATTTAATTAAATTAATTAATTAAATGCTTAAAGGGAAATTAAAATGAAAGATGTAAACACACTAAGGCAGGTGCTAAACTAAGTGTGAAATTGTAGTACCCTAGCAAGGGTGTACAATTTATGACACTACAATTCCATGTATGGATGGAGGTCAAAACTAGACACTAGATGAGATAGAAATGTCCAATAGTATGGGGAATGTCCACACTTTGCAAAATATGATAAAATTATGAAAATGCTCCCAAACTTAGGCTCTTCATGCATTTTTTACAAATTATAGCTATTAATAAGGCTATGGATGATTAAAAGCAATGACACAAGAAAATGTTTACCAAAGAGACCCAATAGGAACTATCTCATATAAGTTATAAATGATGGGTTTAATGAAGTCAAATGCACAAAGGGGATAAAAATCAACCATATTTGGAAACTATCAAATTACGTGCCAACATTGGCTCTAGTTGGGGATGTGTGTATTTTGTAGGCATAACAAGAATCTAACCATCTCCAAGAGAAATTTAAAAAAATGGAAAAGGCTTAGGCCAATACAATCACACTTCATCATGACCAACATAGGTTATATATACAAAAAAAAACACAGACACACACATTATTAAAAATAAACCACACACACACACACAAAATATCTATAGGGCATCAACCATTACTTATTTGATAACTTGTAGTGTGCTGAACCAAAAACTTTATAAGAAACTTGGCCAAACTCTTGAGATAGTATGCACTATCATAAAATTTATGTGGAAACATCACAAGCTATGTTATTCTCCATTTGGAACATTTAACTAGCATCTTATTAAGATCTTTCCATAGTATCAACACATAGCTCTAGAACTACAACCTAGGTTGTCCTTGTTAATTATTATTCTCTTTGAGGAAGGGTTCATATTCTATAGGTGATATAAAACATCCCTTCACCCTAGATCATTCTTGAGATGATAGAAGGTGGATGAGTAATTGAAATTTGACTTATTGACCTCCATTACATCTAAGTTTGTAGTAATATCTTTCATGGTCGTCACCTTGTCATTCCATGGTGTACACCTCCATTTGTCATAATGTGAAGACCTATTGATCAATGCAATAAGTGTAAGGAAGTTAAGTAGTGGAACAAATTCCTACACTAACCTTGAGAGGAGGGTAATGCAAATTTTTTATAGATCATCACAACAGTTACAAAAAATAGAAATAGATATAATAACATTCAAACCATAACACAATGATTTATGTGGGGAAAACCCTTTCGGGAGAAAAACCCCACACTCTAAAAGCTGCCCAATATATTAGTCCGCAATCAAAACAAATTACAATATACTTGCAGATCAAGCTCTTCACATGAGTACCACTAATAAGAGATTCACAGGTAACTCAATAGTCATAAAACTCTTACACACAACCTCTACTAGACAAACCTCATCTATAGGAGATACAATACAAGAAACCGTCAAACAGTATTACAAAACCATGTGTTAAAACCACCCAAAAAGGTGTAGCCAACCTTATATCCCTTCTATATGCCCTATGACATGTCCCTCCCTTTTTATAACTCATTTATGTGTTTGATGTATTTTATATTTCCTATTTCAGGAGTACAAACGTCCAGAGGCCATAACTTGTGAACCATGTGTCCGATTGATGAACCATTTGAAGCATCAGAAAGCTCGTGAAGTTCTCTATTGCCTCATAAAATGCTATGCCATTTACACCCACTTTTTAGGGCATTTTGGGGCCTCTAAAGTCTTCAAAATCAAATTTAAACCTTTCATTGGACCCCTTCCAAAATGAAAAAATTAATATCTTCAAATCCAACTGTGATCTTGCAACTTAACTTTGTCGGAATGCTTATCTAGCCAACTAGAAGCTTCGCGGAGAATTTTGCACCATTTCATGCCCAAATAAAAACTAGCTATAAATAGTAACCTTATGTAAATGTAAGGTTGAGACACCATTTTCCTAACAAATATCCCACTTGTTGAACACCTTGCAAGAGCAAAGGGAGTATCAACACAATGAATCAATTGATAGGGGCCATAAGGCCCATAGAATCTGAACACCATCTGAACTTCTCTGTGCTCACAACCTTAGTTAAATAATCTATAACATTCATCAAAGTTTCTACCTTAACCAACTTCACCCTGCCATCTTTGATCATAAGTCTGAGAAAATGATGTTGAACATCAATGTGCTTGGTCTGGGCATGAAATGTCAGGTTCTTAGCTAAGTAGATTTGCACTATGACTATCACAATAAACTCTCATAGCTCCTTGTTTTATTCCAATGTCTGAACATAGTCTCTTAATCCAAATGGCCTCTTTGCAAGCATGAGTATCTGTCATATACTCTGCTTTAGTAGGGGGCAAAGAAACTACAACTTGTCGCTTACTCATCCAACTAATTGCACCACCAAATAAAGTAAACATATAAGCATTGGTGGATTATCTGCTATCAATATCACCTACCCAGTCTGAATCCACATAACCATGAATATTAAGGGAAATCACATCTCCAACTGAATTACCATGATAACACAAAGAATACTCTGAGGTACCCTTCAAATATTTGAAGACTCTTTTGACTACATCCCAATGAACTCTATCTGGATTAGACATATATCTAGATAAAACTCCCACTGCTTGGGCAATGTCTAGTCTACTAGAGACCATAGCATACATCAAACTTCCAAATACACTTTGGTAAGACACTCTTCTCATGTATTCCATCTATGATGGGGATGTAGGACAATCTGCACTTGATAATTTTGTTCCAATTGTAAAAGGAACACACAATGGTCTACAATCCTGCATGTTGAACCTTTGTAACACTAAATTCACATACTTACTCTATCCTAGCCATAGCTTTTTATTCACTCTATCTCTTTTAATTTCCATCTCAAGAATGTGTTTCACTGCACCAAGATCTTTCATTTCAAATTTAGCAGCGAGATGAGACTTTAGTTCTGAAATCATACCTTTCCCTTTACTAATGAATAACATACCATCAACATACAATGCAATATACAGGAAATGATCAATGGTATGATGAAAGAATAAGTATACGATCAACTACTAAGAGGGGGGGTGAATCACTAGATAGAAAAACTGATAATAAATGCCACCAATCTCAAAAATCAATCTCTCAAAGTAAACTTAGAACCATCAACATACAATGCAATGTACAGGAAATGATCGATGGTATGATGAAAGAATAAGTATATAGTCAACTACTGAGAGGGGGGGTGAATCAGTAGATAGAAAAATTGATACTAAATGCCACCAATCTCAAAAATCAATCTCTCAAAGTAAACTTAGAATAATAACTTTGTCAAGATAAAAACTCATAAGATAAACCGGTTGACTGTTACAACAAATTAACAGTAAACAACTTCTTCATATCTCAATGCTTCTGGTTATCATGACTTATAAAAAATAGTTAAGTAGTTAAGTAAATCAACCATGAAAACATAACCGCAAAAACATTCATCACTTGACACATATATTTTTGACGTGGAAACCAAAATAGGTAAAAATCACAGTGAGATGAGACTCGCAAGATAACTATCTGAACTCTTCTAAAGTTTGCCATGTTAGGAGCCTAGCCTATTAAAGCTTTACAAAAAGTCCTATTAAGAATTGATATTGTTAGGAATCACCCGGTTAAGGGATTGACTACAAATGCCTTGTTAGAAGCAATACCCTGTAAGGAGTAACCTTGGTAGAGGATTTGAAAATCCAATCTAATGGACCACCTTGTTAGAGGATTTGAATAGCAACAAGCTTGTTAGAGCTTACCCAGTTAGGGGATTTCAATTGTGTAATTGTTAGAAAACAACAGGAGTTTGCCAATCTATCTGAATAGTACTACACTTGCTTGATTAGATCCATTTCATGCTCCTATCTACCTTTACTCAAACTACAGATACATCATCTAGTTCGGCAACCATACACTCAACTTGACTATGTCTATCTCTTTTTCCAACTCTATAAAACTAAATAACTTCATCGACCTTAAATACAAATCAATCAGGTTGGTAACACAACAAAAACCTAACTCTCCTAAAGATTACAAACAAATCGGTTCAAGTATGATCGTTGGATTACATAGAAATCTTTGCACATCAATCAAGAAAACCTTGATCACACCTTGATCATTGCTTCATTGAACTTAGTAACTCCTCACGCGCTTTGCATTCGATGCAATACATTTGCTCATTCCCTAGACAAAAACCGTTATAGCAACTCGCCAAAATCTCTTGGAATTGTCTTCATACAATAATCATGTGTGTCATTACCACTCATCATCAGATCATAAACCAATATAACCAATTCACCAAACTTAATCAGTTAGGGTTTATCAAAAACAACAGGTAGGGTTTACCGGTTACATCAATAGATAAAGTTTACACCGGTTATCGATTCACTTCACAAATTCTTCCTGCTGGTTACAGTAACAATATTACAACAATATCATTACAAGTTTAATTGACATCAATGACAACATAACATATCATTAATGCAATATTCATGCAAATGCCAACAATCTCCCCCTTTGGCATTGATGGCAATACAAATATCAACACCAGTGATTGCTGCATGATTGTGAATAGGAATCCTAGTTTACATTACCAAGTATTCACCATGCTCTCCATGTCTTCAGCTTGTTGTTGGTTCTCCTTCCCATAATCACATAATTTTTTTCCCCCTTTGACAACAATGCCAAATTGAAAGTAAAACATGTAATGTCAAATTTCACTGTGCATCATCAACATTCTGCAACTTGATGCTCCCCCTATGGAATAAATCCACTTCTACGCCAATCCTTCTGTAAAATTCTTCAAGTAGCTCCGAGAATGATCTAATATACATCATACTTAACTGACTTCATGAAGAGGGACAACCCCTAACTGACTTCTAAGATACTCAAAAGTAGTCCTAGGTAGAGGTTTAGTAAAAATATCTGCAAGTTGCTCCTTGGTAGAAACATGCTCCAAGATCATATCTTTACTCTGAACTTTTTCCCTCAAGAAATGATACTTCAATTCAATATGCTTGGTTCGTGCATGCAAAAAAGGGTTCCTGGAAATATTTATGGCACTTGTATTATCACATAAAATCTTTATAGGTTCTGAAATCTTCATCTTAAAACCTTCCAAAATGTGCCTCATCCATATAGCCTGTGTGCAATTCATGTAAGCTACAACATACTCAGCTTCAATAGTAGATTGTGAAGTACAACTCTTCTTCTTACTACTCCATGAAACAAGTCTTCCTCCAAGAAAAAATGCTCCACCGGTTGTGCTTTTCCGATCATCAACATTTCCTACCCAATATGCATATGTGTACACCTTCAAGTCAAAATTTCCTCCATATGGATACCATAACCCATAATCAAAAGTAGCTTTCAAGTATCTAAAAATTCTTTTGGTTGCTATCAGATGTGTTTCCTTAGGATTCTTCTGGAATCTAGCAACTATGCCAACTGCATGAGCTATGTCCGGTCTGCTGTGAACAACATAGTACAATTTTCCAATCATTGACCTGTATTCCTTCTCATCAATAGATTTGGACTCATCTTCCTTAGGCAACTTACAACCTGTAACCATAGGTGTCCCAACTATTTTATAGTCACTCATGCCAAATGTCTTCAAGACCTCTTTCACATACTTAGACTGTGACAAAAATACCATTCTTCATTTGCTGTATTTGCAAGCCTATGAAATTTTTATTTCTCCAACTAAAGACATTTCAAACTCATTTTTCATTTCATCTGCAAAATTGTTGCTCATGTCATCATTACCTCCAAATATGATATCATCAACAAATACTTCGCTGACTAGTATTTTATCTCCTTCATATTTGAGATATATGTTACTATCATCATTGGATCTTAGAAAGCCTATCTTCATCAGATGTGTATGAAGCCTTTCATACCATGCTCTTGGTGCCTTCTTTAATCCATATAAAGCTTTATGCAATCTGCATACCATGTCTTTCTTATCAGTCAGAGCATAACCATCTGGTTGCTCAATGTATACTTCTTCTAGTATCCCATTAAAAAATGCAAACTTAACATCCATCTAGTATACCTTGAATTTCTTGTGTGCTGCAAATGCAAATAAAGTTTTGTCACCTTCTAGTCTTTCCACGAGTGGAAAAGTCTCACCATAGTCTTCTCCTTCCTCTTGTGCATAACCTTTGCATACCAACCTAGCTTTGTTGCAAACTACAACACCATCTTCATTCAACTTGTTCCTGAAAACCCACTTAGTACCTATCATATTTTTATTTACCAGTCAAGGTACTAGGGTCCATGTGTTGTTCTTCTCAATTTGATCTAATTCCTCCTCCATAGCTTTAACCTAAAAATCATCACCAAATGCTTCCTTAGCAGTTCTTGGTTCAATAGTGGAGATCATGCAAGAATTCTCTCTGATTCTTCTTCTGGTTAGTACTCCAGCATCCTTATCCCTAATAATCTATTCAGGATTGTGATTCAGTCTCACATATCTTGGAATAACATAATAATTATCTCCAGGCTCAGCTTCTTCATTATCATCATCTTCTTCTGAATTTATCTATTTTGGTCGAACTGGTACGTCAATATTTGCTTTGCCGGTTTAATATTTCACAGTTTCTAGTTCCAAAAACAAAATGCAAGGATCTTCATCCTTTTTCTCTAAACTGGTTTCCTCTGAGACTTTAGGATTTTCATCCACTCTAACATCAACACTCTCAATAATTCTTTGTGTTTGGTTGTTAAAACACTTGCCTTACTCTTGGTGGAAGAGCCAAAAAATATACCTTCATCACTTTTATCCTCAAATTTGCTAATATAATTACCTCTCTTAATAAAAAATTTTCTTTCAAATATTCTAAAATAACTAACATCAGGTGATCTACCATACCAATATTCATAAGGAGTCTTGTCCTTACCTCTCTTTACTAGAATCTGGTTCATAGTGTAGATAGTTGTGTTGACAACTTCTCTCCATAAGGTTTTCGCTACACCTCCTTCAACATCATCCTAGTAGCTTCAATAATTGATCGGTTGTTTCTCTCTGCGATACCATTTTGATGTGGTGTCCTTGGTGCAGAAAGATTCCATTTGATACCATTTTCTTCACAATACCTAGTAAATTCCTCAGAATTTAATTCACCACCCCGATCTATCCTCAGACACTTTATATTCTTACCGCTCTCTTTCTCAGATAAGGCCTTGAATGCCTTGAACTTACCAAAAGCTTCAGACATATCCTTCAAGAATGTAACCCACATCATCCTTGAGCAATCATCAGTGAAGATCATAAAATTGCTGTCACCTTGAATATTTTTTGTTCTTATTGATCCACAAAGATATGTATGAACCAAATCTAACAAATGTTCTACTGAAAAATATTTGCTCTTGAAAGTTGAGGATGTCATCTTTGTTGGCATTTTTTGATGATTGATGATGTGATTGTCATTGATGGACACACTTGATTTGAGATCACTTTTTGTAAATATGATTTAAAGCTCAACCGGTATTTGTTCCAACTGATATGATGTATTATAGTCTTTAGACTATCAGTGTTTTGCATAAAGTGTTTACCGATCTGAAGCGGTATGAAGACCCCAAGTGGTTCGACGATCTCAAGTGGTACGAAGGAACGAAGTGGCACAACTCATATTTCCTAGTTTTCATTTTGTCAAACCGCCAACCGGTATTTTGCTTAACCTGATATTTTCTTTGAACCAGTAATACTCTGTGATGAGTTACCAACCGGCATTTTGTGATGAGTTACCATCCACCGATTGTTTTGCGGTACCGACACTTTGATGGTGCTTTTTGTGTCGTGTTACAGAATATGTCTAGATGCATTGAACCTAGGAAATTGTATTATAATCCTATTGGACCAACATGAAATTAGATTCCTTTATAAGGACATCATGTCTAGGGTTTTAAGTTGTTGCTAGGGTTTAAGGTGGTTGGAGAGTTTTTGTAAGTGCGAACATAGAAGAGAAGTTCGGGTCTATGAGAGAAAGTAGAGTGTGAATGTGTTGAAGACTGAAGTAATGCTGGAATGCATTAGGAATGAGCTATCAAGGATCTAACCAAGCAATCTATGCTATTTGCTAGATCACTCACTTGTTGATTACTCACATCTTCGACAAGTTTGAAGCCCTTAATCGGGTAGGCCCAAAAAACCTTTTGTAAATCCTGTAACAAGGTGGTTCACATCTGTGAATCTAAAATCCTCTAGAAAGGTAGTCTTTAATCAGACTTATCTCCTAACAGAGATTGAGATTCCTAACAGGATCTATTCTGGTAAAGAACATTGTATGACCTTAACCAGTCTGGTTCCTATTCTGCAGATAGTTACTTGTGAGTTTCATCCCACCGTTGTTTTTCCCATTTGGGTTTCCATGTCAAAACCTCTTGTGTTATGGTGTTTGTGCTTCTGTGGGTGAATGCATTATTTTCTATTTGGTTTGCATATGTCCTAACTAGTTTGTTTGCTAAACTATTTTATTGGTTTACTGCTAGACTAGTAAAGTGTTTAAGTACAGAGATTTTTGGCATACTAATTCACCCCCCCCCTTTAGTATTCATCAATTGGCATTAGAGCCAACTTTTCTATAAGTCTAACCACTTGGAAAGAGATATGGGGGAATACACTATGAGGGAACTTACTCATCGGCTCACTCGGTCTGAGGAAGCCTATGATGATCTTATGGTCAAATATAAGGTGTCTCAGGTAAAAAGGAGAGAACATGCTGAAAAACTGATGGAGCTATCTGAAAATAGTTCTTTTGATGAAGCAGACATGGAAGCCTTGATTTAAGAAGTAGAAAAGTTGAATGAATCCAATTCCAACCTAAGAAAGGAGTTGGAAGGAATGACTATTCGAATGTGCCAAGAGCTTGAGAACCGGAGGAAAGCTGAAGATCTGGTAAAAGACAAAGACCATGAAATCTCCAAGCTGAAGCAAGAAATCAATACCCTAACCACTCAACTCCATGCAAGAAAAGTGGAAAAGGAAGACATGCAAGGAGAACTGAACATAGTCATCTCCAAGAATGCAAACTTGATGGAAACAAATGCTGCTATTTCCAAAGAACTCTCTGAGTCAAAGGAAATTACTTACTAAGTTCAACAAGAGTACTGTTAAGCTAGAGTAAAAGCTTGAATCGACCAAACCTGTCAAGAATACTGATGGACTTGGTTACTCCGGTCATGAGCAAGGTGAGACCTCTGGTACAAATGCTGAAGCATCAAAGAAGCAACCGACATTCAAAGGTAAAGGTAAGCAAAAGTTCAAACCTGTTTTCTTTAACTATCTTAAAGAAGGACATACTGCTAATGTATGTAGGAGAAAAGCCTACAATAATTTTTCTTACTTTATAAACAATGTACCTAGATCCAATAAGTTCAATGGTAATTGTTATGCATGCAACAAGTTTGGGCATAGAGCATCTGAATGCAGGTCTGTTATGAACAACACTAGAAGATAACCTCAAAGGACTCAAGGAGTTGGTCCAGAACCTTTTGTGAACCAAAATCCCAACCGGTTTAATACCTTTAATCATCAGTCAGGAAGCGGTGGCTATCAAGTGGCAACTGGATGGAGAGCAAACTGTTTGATCTGTCATTGTCATGGTCACACTGCCGCAACATACAGGAGGAAGAATGGTAGCATGAATAATGGACCTTGGAGAGCACCTGGAACGGTCTGCTATCATTGCAACAAACCGGGTCACATTGCCAGATTCTACAGAACAAGAAAGAACATATCGGATGACATACCGGTCACTCCGGAAGGAAAGATTGATATTGAAACTATTCAAGCGGATATGAACAAAACCTGGAAAAAGAAACCAGGAGTGTTGCAAGAAGAACCGGTTTCTGCACCTAGTGTGGAACCCATGGAACCAAAAAACTAAGCATCAAAAAATCTTAGGGGGAGAAAACGGTGAAATACTTCGAACCCTCGATTTACATCGGTAAAAGACCTTAACCGGTATGAGATACCTGTCAGTTGGCAGAAGTCCGTAAATGATAAAAGGCAAATTAGGGTTTATGCCCTAATATTGGAGCATTTATTATGGTAGGTGGAGAACCTATTTAAAAGGAATTTTCAAATCATTTCTCACTTATCATTTTTCGAGCGAAGAAGTTTTTCAAGTGCAGAGCAAAGAAAAGTGATTTACATTGCGATTCAAAGAATTTATCAAAATCCAGAAGAAGAATCTGAGACAAACATCTATTGGAGGAGTGTAGAACGCAAAGCAGTATCCCTGCAACCGAAGGAGTGTGTGGAGAAGTTCAAACTATGAAGCCCTAAATTTTGATTGGCGAAGGTATTTTTCATAATTCTCCATTTATCATGGCTTGCACATCTCATGATAGCTCTAGTGCAACTATTGATTCTATGGACTTCATTCAATGAAAGTCGAAATACAATGCCCTATCTCAAGTACCTACTGGTGTTATAGTAGAAGAAGTCATTTCCGATTATAGACTGCAAAATCAAAGACCTAGGGTCTCTTGTAATACATTCCCAGCTGAGCTTATTTTGCGGAAAGGATAAGAAGATTAAACCAAAATTCAGCATTCTGGAAAAGAAGAAACTTCAAAATGCAGTTTGTTTTCTTGAAGAATTTTTGGATGATCACATCCACATTATTCTAAGCAGGGTACATGGTGATAAGATGTACCTAGAGCAGATGCATGATATCACACCTGAAGCGATTCATGTTGTCACCAGTTTCTATAACACAAGGGAAGTGCCAGCCCTAAGGAAGGTCAACAAGATTGAAATGTCCAAGCTCACCGGTTCAGTGAGCGACTCATGTGGAATGACCATCAACTCAATCAAGGATGATCTGGTCAAGTATGCCTGCATGGTGATAGGTTACCGGACGTTCTCTACTAACAGAATTAATTCTATCTTGACTGCAGCAGTAAATGCTGCTTACATGATGATCAAGGAAGATGCATCGTTTGATCTATGCACTTGTATGTAAAGACAACTTATGTTGAATCTTAAGTCAATCAAACAGGACAATGTACTGAGATTTAAGTTCGAACAACTACTGGTTGGTTTGTTCTTTTACTTCCAAGGCTACTTTCCAGGAATAGGTGACATTCAGTGGTCTGTCGACCAACCGATAACAAAACAAATCAAGGAAAGTCTACAAGTGGTTGGAACCAGCTATCCGAAAGCACTGAACAAATACTTTGATGAGTTTAGATGCAAGATGATCCAAAGGATAAGAATATCTGGTGATTTAGTCAAAAAGTATGAGGAAGACATCTGCTTCACCATCAAAGTGGATGAATGCATAATGGAGGTTGTTGAGCCCAGACAAGAAGAAGTAGAGCCTATGGGCTATGAGGTAATGAATGATATGTTGGACGGGTATGCTTCTACCCTAATCACCTCACCCCTTGATCCTAAGGCAAAGAGAACTGGCACCTTTTTGGAAAGGGTTACACTAGTTGCTGAACCCTTAGAAAAGAAAGGAAAGGCAGTGCCTTCAGCATCGACACTGGTTACTACAGCCAGTCCCAAAGTGACCAAGTGGTCACCAGCTAAGAAGAAACTGGAAGCGGCATCTGCAAAAGTCTTTAAGCGGAAGACAAGAAGAAATACACCTGACTCAGAAGAAACTATGTTAGAAGAACTGCCTAAGAAGGCTAGGCAAACGAAGAAAAAGACAAAGAATGAACCGGCATCATCTGCACCGGTAAATATTGATATTTCTTCTTACAAACCTTTGACACATTGTCAAAGAACTATAAAGAATATTAGGAGAAAAGTGTTGAATGATTTAATTGATTGTTTTGACGGCTTCAATGATGAAGAAAAGGAAGAAGTTGAACAGGAAATCATTAAGTATTTGTGTGTTAATGACCGATCGCCTTCAGAAATTAGATCCGAGACACCAAATTCTTTGTATAATTATCTAGATAGTAAATGGCACATTGCCATAGAAAAGGAATAGGAAATGAGGGAGGAAATATTTGCTCAACATTTTCCTGATGTATCAAATTAAGAACTTTTCAAAGTTATGAATAAATACAAAGGCCTCTTCTTCATGAGAAGAAGAAGACTCCTGTTACTGGAAGGAAAGGTTCATGAAGTGATCAAAGATACACATACTCATGCTCAAGAAGCTCTTAAGATGCATCAAGTGGATGAAGCCAATAGGAAAGCTGAGCAAGAATCGGAAACTGGAAAACTAGATGAGGTGTATAATAGTGAAGAAGAACTGGTCACGGACCAAATGGACCCCATTGATGTTGATGCCTTAGATGGTGAAAATGTTACTCAGGGCACACCATTAGAAGGAACAAGATAGGAGAAGTAGGAAGAAGAAGAAAAGAAGCAATAGGGAGCAAAAAAGAAGAAACAGGCAGATGAAGAGGATAAGAGAAAGGAAGAGGAAAAGAGGAAAAAGGAAGAGGATAAGAGAAAAGAAGAGAAAAAGAAGAAAGAGGAAGAGGACAAGAGAAAAAAAGAGGAAAAGAAGAAAGAGGAAGAGGACAAGAGAAAAGAAGAGGAGAATAAGAGAAAAGAAGAAGAAAATAAGAAACAAGAGGAAGAGGAGAAGAGGAAGAAGGAAGAGGAAAAGAAAGAAGAGGAGAAGTAGAAAGAGGAAGAGGAGAAATAGGAAGAGGAGAAGAGGAAGAAGGAAGAGGAGAAGAAGAAGGATGAAGAAGAGAAGAAGTGAAAAGATGAAGAGAAGAGACAAGAAGAAGAGAAAAGAAAGAAAGAAGAAGAGGAGCAGAGGAAGGCTCAAGAAGATAAGCAAAAAGCCAAGGACAAGGAAGTAGCGGAAAAGAGCACACGGGTGGAGACTCCAATGGCAACCGGTAGTCAGGCTAAACCGGCTGACATTACCAGTCCTATTGACCTACAGTCTGCAAATGAATCGGAGCTACTACAGAGCATTAAGCTTGCTCAAGAGCAATTGGATGCTCTAAGGAGGAAAAAGGAGGAAGATGTTATCCAAGCTGCGGTGGACACTCTTAATGGTTTGATACCTGGTACGAACCTTCCCAGTACCGATTCCTCACTTGCACAATTGAAGCTTCTATGTATAGTTGTAGAAGACCAGGTGTAAAGCCTGGAAGAGGTCGCAGAAGCAAATGCCAAGAAGGAACATCAAAAGGCTCACACTGCCTTGGTGAGAAAATTAACAGAGCTCCGATCTGATCTTCAGAAGGCACAGAAGGACATTAGACATGCAATGGATGAGGGCAATCTACTACTCAGTGAGATTTTCCAACCTCAGTTATTCTGTGATGATGTGCTCACTCAGAAGGACAAACTGCAATCTAATATGCAGTCATTTATTAGCACCTTCAAGATGCCCTATGACTCCTTCTCCACATATGGCGAAACTACAAGACTAGAGGCAGAGATAAGCAACCAGACACGAAATTTGTAGGAACTTCAACTAGTCCTACTGCCAAGACTACAAATTCTCTAGAAATACTATCTAAATCTTAATGCCCTAATGGTCACTCAAGAGATGAGCACGATAGATGCCATGAAAGAATAGGTCTCCGAGATGCAGACAGAGAAAGAGGTGGCTACATCCCTACTTGACTCATGGTCCTTATCCATGAAGCAATTTTTTTAGGACTTTAAATCAATTTTTGACAAGTTTTACTCTTTACTGTCATAAACACTTATTCTTTTAATACCAATAAAATAGGGGTTAGTCTGCAATATTTTTTTTTGTCATTGTTGGCAAAGGGGGAGAAGTATATAAATTTTGATGTTTTGATGTATACTTTCATGTTATTTCTGTTAAGGAGTAGTATACATTGCATTTTTTGAAAAAATAGGGATAGTGTATATGCTTAGGGGGAGTAATTTTGATTATGGCATATTCTTTATTGTAAAACGCTTAGATGTCAAAATTTTCCTAAGTGTTGCCATCAATGCCAAAGTGGGAGATTGTTGGCATTTTTTGATGATTGATGTTGTGATTGTCATTGATGGACACACACTTGATTTGAGATCACTTTTGTATGTATGAGTTAAAGCTCAACCGATATTTGTTCCAACCAGTATGATGTATTATAGTCTTTAGACTATCTGTGTTTTGCAGAAAGTGTTTACCGATCTGAAGCGGTATGAAGACCCCAAGCGGTTTGAGGATCTCAAGCAATATGAAGGAACGAAGCGGCACAACTCATATTTTCCAGTTTTCATTTTGTCAAACCGGCAATCGGTATTTTGCTTAAACCGATATTTTCTTTGAACTGGTAATACTTTGTGATGAGTTACCAACCGACATTTTGTGATGAGTTACCATCCACCGATTGTTTTGCGGTACCGACACTTTGATAGTTCTTTTTGTGTCATCTTACAGAATATGTCTAGATGCATTGAACCTAGGAAATTGTATTGTAATCCTATTGGACTGACATGAAATCAGATTCTTTTATAAGGACATCATGTCTAGGGTTTTAAGTTGTTGCTAGGGTTTAAGGTGGTTGGAGAGTTTTTGTAAGTGCGAACATAGAAGAGAAGTTTAGGTCTGTGAGAGAAAGTAGAGTGTGAATGTGTTGAAGACTGAAGTAATGCTGGAATGCATTAGGAATGAGCTATCAAGGATCTAACCAAGCAATCTGTGCTATTTGCTAGATCACTCACTTGTTGATTACTCACATCTTCGGCAAGTCTGAAGCCCTTAACCGGGTAGGCCTAAAAAGCCTTTTGTAAATCCTCTAACAAGGTGGTTCACATCTGTGAATCTAAAATCCTCTAGAAAGGTAGTCTTTAATCGGACTTATTTCCTAACAGAGATTGAGATTCCTAACAGGATCTATTCTGGTAAAGAACATTGTATGACCTTAACCGATCTGACCTTAACCGGTCTGGTTCCTATTCTACAGATAGTTACTTGTGAGTTTCATCTCACTGTGCTTTTTCCCATTTGGGTTTCCACCTCAAAACCTCTTGTGTTATAGTGTTTGTGCTTATGTGGGTGAATGCATTATTTTCTATTTGGTTTGCATGTGTGCTAACCGGTTTGTTTGCTAAACTGTTTCACCGGTTTACTGCTAGACTAGTAAAGTGTTTAAGTACAAAGATTTTTGGCATACTAATTCACCCCCCCGCCCCCACCTCTTAGTATTCATCAATCTTTCCCAACTGACATTATTTGCACAAAGCATTAACCAGTTTGTCTAATTGAGGCAAACATCTCACTATCTTGCACTTACTCACTTTAACAATGTTATCAAAGTTTATATAATAAAATCTCCTATGCCAAAGCCAACTATCATCTATCTTTGCAATTAAACAATTGTTGACTTTAGGATTAAGCTGAAACATGTGACCTTTATTTTGCTTCTCGGTTGCAATCAGTTCACCTTTATTGTCATAGATTTTTCACATACCATTGTTAAACTCCAATGGGTATCCTCTATCATTGAGTTGTGCCACATTCAAAAGATTATTCTTTAAACCTTCAACCCAGTAGACATCATCTACACTACTCTTTCCATTAAGAGAAATATTTCCCTTACCTTTAACCATGTAGGGTGAGTCGTTGAAATATCTTACAACTCCGCCATCAAATTCCTTAAGAGAAAGAAATTTTCTTCGATCACCGGTCATGTGATGTGAACAACCCCTATCAATGATCCAATAATCAGAGTTATCCATCCTAGATACTAATGCCTTCTGGTCTAACATCTCTTCTTTAATGGCTACAAACACAATGTCTTCATTAGCATCACCATCATATTCCTCATCAGTGGTACCACCATCAACAACAATAAGACAATCTCTTTTGCCTTTACCCTTGTACTTCTTGAATTTCTCTCGTTTGTCCTCATTATCACCATTAGGACATTTAGCAGCAATGTGTCCAATCTTGTTGCATGCAAAACATTTCAAAGGTAATTTACCTATATATTTACCTGTACCTCTAGGCAACTGCTTGGCCAACAAAACTAAACTATCTTTTTCATCAGCTTCTCTATTGGATCTGGATTCATAATTATGATTGGCATCTCTACTTTTCCTCATAGATGGGTTAGAAACAAAAGCTCTAAATGCAAACTTATATTTCTATATACTACCATCATAACCATTTAATTCAAAAGTAGTAAGCTTGCCAATAATGGAGTCAAGAGTTACCTTAGTTTTGTCAATGGACTTCAACTCTTGAATAGCTGCAACTCGGATAGCGTAGGCCAATAGTAGGGTTCTCAGTACCTTACTGATCATTGTGGAATCTTCCACTTTAACTCCTTCACTTTTAATTTCACCAACTATCTCTTTTATCCTTTGACCATACTGCTGGATATTCTCACCTTCAACCATCCGCATGTCATCAAATTTTCCTCTTAGACTCTCTTCTTTAGCAATCTTAACATGTTCATCACCGCTATAAATATCTTCAAGTTTTTTCCATACCTCATATGCAATTTCAAGACCATGAACATCTACATACTCTGCATCAGACAAAGAACTGATAATAGCTTCCAATGCTTGATGATTTTCTTGTTTCTCTTTCTTCTCATCATCAATCAACATCCCAGTAGGTGCAACATACTTAGTATCGACATGTTCCCAATACTAACTACCCAGACTCTTGATATAAATTTTCATTCTGCCACTCCATATCCTGTAGTTCTCTCTATTAAACTTCATACCTTCCTTCTTCATCATGATCAATAGATCTTTACCTCAAGTTGTTAGGCTTAGACCTTAAAGGACCTGATATGCTTTGATACCAATTGATAGTATGATGAAAGAATAAGTATCCGGTCAACTACTGAGAGGGGGGTGGGGGTGAATCAGTAGATAAAAAAACTGATAATAAACTTCACCAATTTCAAAAATCAGTCTCTCAACGTAAACTTAGAATAATAAATCTGTCAAGATAAAAACTCATAAGATAAACCGGTTGACTGTTACAACAAATTAACAATAAACAACTTCTTCATATCTCAAAGCTTCCGATTATCATGACTTATCAAAAATAGTTAAGTAGTTAAGTAAATCAACCATGAAAACATAACCACAAAACATTCACCAGTTGACACAAATATTTTTGATGTGGAAACCAAAATAGGTAAAAACCACGGTGAGATGAGACTCACAAGATAACTATGTGAACTCTTCTGAAGTTCGCCCTGTTAGGAGCCTAGGATGTTAAAGCTTTACAAAAAGTCTTGTTAAGAACTTATCCTGTTAGGAATCACCTGGTTAAGGGATTGAATACAAATGCCTTGTTAGAAGGAATACCTTGTAAGGAGTAACCTTGGAAGAGGATTTTAAAATCCAATCTAATGGACCACCTTGTTAGAGGATTTGAATAGCACCAAGCTTGATAGAGCTTACCCAGTTAGGGGATTTCAATTCCATTATAATTGTTAGAAAACATCAGGAGTTTGTTGATCTATCTGAATAGCACTACACTTGCTTGATCAGATCCATCTCATGCTCCTATCTGCCTTTACTCAAACTGCAGATACATCATCCAGTTCGGCAACCACACACTCAACTGAACTATGTCTCTCTTTTGCCAACTCTATAAAACTAAACAACTTCATCGACCTTAAATACAAATCAAGCAAGTCAGGAACACAACAAAAACCTAACTCCCCTAGAGATTACAAACAAATCAGTTCAAGTATGACTGTTGGATTACATAGCAATATCTGTACATCAATCAAGAAAACCTTGATCTCTCCTTGATCATCGCTTCATCGAACTTAGTAACTCATCATGTGCTTTGCATTAGATGCAATACATTTGCTCATTCCCTAGACAAAAACCATTACAACAACTTGCCAAAATCTCTTGGAATTTTCTTTATACAATAATCATGTGTGTCATTACCGCTCATCATCAGATCATAAACCAATATAACCAATTCATTGGTTAGGGTTTATAAAAAACAACAGGTAGAGTTTATCAGTTACATCAATAGATAAAGTTTACACCAGTTATTGGTTCACTCCACAAATTCTTCCTACCGGTTACAGTAATAATATTACAACAATATCAACAATATCAACAATATCATTATCGATTTAATTGACATCAATGACAACATAACATATCATTAATGCAATCTTCATGCAAATGCCAACAATGATCACCATCAGATTTATAATAAATACAGTGATCTAATTTAGAACACTCAAATCCCAAACTCAACACATATGTATCAAATTTATGGTACCACATCCTATGGCTCTGTTTGAGGCCATACATGGATTTCTTTAATTTACAAACCAAATTACTTTTACCTTTCACCACATAGTGCTTCGGCTATGTCATATAAATATCCTCCTCCAAATCACCATGAAGGAAAGCAGTTTTGACATCCATTTGCTCAACCTCTAAATCATAAGCAGCAACAATAGAAAGAAAAAATCTAATGGATGCCATTTTGGCAACAAGAGAAAATATCTCACCATAATCAATACCTTCAATCTAAGAGTAGCCTTTTGCAACCAACCTTGCTTTATACTTCTCAATGCTTCCATTTGAATCAATCTTTTTCTTGAACACCCATTTCAACCAACAAGATTTATTCCTTCAGGTAATGGTACAAGATCCCATGTATCATTCTTTTTCAAAGCTTCCATTTCTTCTTCCATAGCAATCTTCCAGGATCCTGCATCATTCATAACTAGTGCCCCTTCTATTGATTTCGGTTCATCCACATTAGTATTCAAAGAAGAAATACATCTCCAATCATCAAGTGAATACCTTTCAGGTGGTTGTCTATGTCTTGTAGACCTTCGAACAAGCTGAGTTGGAGGTTCTTCCTCCTCCTCTAAAGATTTAGAGCTAGACAAGATCTCTTCAACTTCTTGCCTATCTAGGGGTCTTGATTCTACTCTTTCAAGTGTAGAAGGAAATTGAATCATGTCTTTCATTTTAATATGTTATGGCTGCAATGTAACAGAAGGAGGCTTAATTTCTCTAAAAATAACACTTCTACTATGAATTACCTTTTGTGCAACAGGGTCCCAAAGTTTCTATCCTTTCACACCATAACTATACCCGATGAAAATACATTTCACATTTTTGATCTCAAACTTTTTCCTCTTCTCTTTTGGCACATGTGCATATGCCTCACAACCAAAAACTCTAAGATATATCAATGAAGGCTTGTGACCCGATCATGCTTCCATAGGTGTTTTATCAACAAGGGCCGAGTGGCAACAACTTCAGCCAAAAAACTTTTATTCTAGACTAGCACCACTCATCATACTCCTAGCCTTCTCTATCAGTGTCCTGTTCATTCTTTCTACAACTCCATTGTGTTGTGGATAATATAGAGTTTTCTTTTGTCTATTAATGCCATATTCTTTACAAAATGTATCAAAATCATTAGAGAAAAATTCACCGCAATTATCAGTCCTCAAACTTTTAATTTTCTTTCCAGTCTACGACTCAACCATTGCTTTAAATTCTTTAAATTGAATGAAAACTTTAGATTTACTCTTTACCCATGCTCTTCTACTAAAATCATCAATAGATGAAGCATAATATGTGGATTTTCCAATCGAAGGAACATCTACAGGACCAAACACATCAAAATGAATAAGATCCAAAACACCACAAGTTTTATGAGAACTAAAGTAAAACTAAATGTGGTTTTGTTTTCCATAAATGCAATGCTCACATTAATCAAAGTCAAGATTACAATCATTCAAACCTTCAACATGGTTTTTATTTTTCAAGGTCCTTAGACCCTTTTCTCCAATGTGGCCAAGCCTCTGGTGCCATAACATAGTCTTCTCTACAGGTAACTTTGCTTCAGAAGAAAGAGCACCCTTAGGTACCCAAAAGCCATTTCCATCTGTTGAAGGTGAAACCCTCAAATCTTCCATAGATTTACTTTTTACAGAAGTGGTATTACACTCAATAGTGTATGCATCTAGCTTATACAAAGTATCAAACCTAACACCTCTAGAAATTACCATAGCACCCTTAATCATCTTACATCTTGCTCATTAAAATACTACCTACATACCCGCATCTATTGGTTTGCTCACATATAATAGATTTTGTTTTAATCCAGGGATATACAGCACACCATTAATCCTTTTTATTCTACCATCAAAAAACCTGATTCTAACTTTACCTCAACCAACAATGTCTAAATGTGAATCATCACCCAAGTACACCTTACCTCCATTAAATTCTTCATATTCAGAAAACCAATCTCTATTGGAAGTTATATGAAAAGATGCACCTAAGTCAATTAAGCAGGCATCATTACTTGCATTAGTCACCAAAACGGCAATGAATGCCTCACTATCTTCCTTCTCGGACTCAGAATCAGAATGAAACTTTTTCTTTTTCTTCTTATTTTCTTCTTTGCAGTCCTTACGGATGTGACCCAGTTTATTGCAATTCTAGCAAATGACTATGGAATTTCTTGGAGATTTCGGTCTCCCTCTGGATTTGGACTTATTGTGCTTCTCATTCTTCTTTCCTTTCTCCTTAGGTCTTCCATGAACAATTATGTCTTCTTTTGAACTGATGCATACCTTCCTCCACATCTCTTGACCAAGTAGGGCACCCACCACATCTTTAGATTTCAAAACAATAGAAGTACTACCGATAGCCATAACAAGAGAATCCCACAAATCAGGCAAAGAATAAAGCAAGTTCTGACATTTCTCCTCTTCATCCATCTTAACACTGATAGATACCAAGCCACCAACATATTGAATTCTTCCAAGTGGTCAGTAATTCATCCACCCTCTTCCATCTTCAAGGAATATAATTTCTTCCTTAAGAAAATTTGATTTAATAAATATTTCGCTTGATACATTTCACCAAGCATAGTCCATAGCTTCTTTGCAGAGTTTTCTTCATGGACATTGATCAGAAAAGAGTCTGCCAGGCACAGTCTGATTAGACCCTTGGCTTTTCGGTCCATAACATTATACAGAGCTGCCACAGTAGGACCTGAGAGTCTTTGGACATTTGTATCAACAACATCTGACAAATATTGATCTATTAGCAGGTATTCATGTAGTGTCATAAAATTGCGACCCTAGAAATGTTTGACTGCATTAGGGTCCTCACGCTTGCGAGATCAAATCCTCTAGCTTGATCGGAGACCAGAGACTACTCAACCCTCAGTATCAGCTTCTTTCTTGGCCTTCACACCACCCTGTCTACACTCTTCCTTGGATAAAGGGATAGGACAGGGGCGTGGAACCCCTATCCCCCCTAGGATAGGGGCATGCACCCTTTTCCTCCCAGGATAGGGGCATGATGCCCCTATCCCTGCCCTATTTTTGGGCAGGACCTTTCCTAGAGCATGCATTGTAGGTTGTGCAGTGAGTGGGAAAACTCCCCCGATGTCAGCTTATGATGTAAATCAAATTCAATAACATGTATTTGAGGGACATTTGTCCTCTCATTTTCATAAGTTGGAATAAGATTGGAGTTGGTCAAGTTGGATAAGCTATCGAGTATTAAAGAGAATTCAAGCATTCAAGCATTCTTTTATAGCATTGAGCATTCTCAAGTCTCCATTCAAGGCTAGGTGTTGCATTCAAGTCAAGGATTCAACCATTGAAGAGGAAATTGATTCCAATATTCAATTCCACACAAGCATTTCTATCAACATTGCTGCCACAACCTCCTTTGAGGTGATTTACAATTCAGTCTTTCATTTACATCTACTTGCAAGTACTTTCTTTCATTACTTGCTTAATTCCAAAACTAGGGTTTGACCTAAAGGTAAACCCCCAATCCCAACCTGTTTTCCTCTCTTTGTTGTGTGTAGGTTGCAGGTGTGCAACTGTACTTTCAGATTCGGGATCCATTTGCAGAGGCAAAAAAACCCTTTTCGTTTCGTAGATTTTTGGAGGACCATGTACATTCCCGCCACGGTCTTGGCAACTTTTCCTCAAAATCGCAGGGCGACTTCATCTCGATATATTACTGCTAGATCCAAGTGCACAACTTTATCCTGTATTCCGATCTTAAGTTATAATTAGTTCTTTGTCACTTTTGCACTACATAATTCAATCAATTCCTTTCAATTTTAATAGGAAGGGGGGATTAGCTTATCAATCTCATTTCATTCAGAGTTATACCTTCTTCTTTGAAGGTTGAATCTAGTGAATTCTCCTCTCCTCTTCCAATGTAATTAGGTGAAAAGTGCTTGAAGGAAAATCTGTAGTGAAACTCTCATCTCTCCTTGGAGGGAAAGGGTAGTTTTCCTCTTGATCTCTCATTCAGACATTTCACCACATTACATTTTGGTGAACCCGACGTCTTGCATGCTTTCCTTTGAACAAAATTGTATATTTTTCATTTGCAAGTTTAAATTTTCTGCAAACTTAGTGGTTAAATCGTTAAAACCCCTAGTTTTTAAAATTAAAATTGAACTTGTGATTTGTAAAAATTGCTTGTGGTTATCTTAGATCTGAAAATTGTTTTGTTTATCAAATTCAATTTCCTCATTTTCTTGTTCAATTTGCCAATAAAATTTACAAAATTAAGAGGTTACTTGTTAAAACTCTATTTTTCATAAATCATCTTGAACTTGTGAAAAAATTGGATTTCCATTTAATTTTCAGATTTTGGATTGTTCTTGGACTTGTTTTCATTCCTACGATTCAAATTTTCAATTTCCTTCCTTCTTCCCAAAATTCAAATTTCAAAATTAAGTGGTTAGGTCTTAAAACCCTAATTTTCAAATTTAATTGGATTTTGTGCAAATTTCAAATCATTTTCATTCACATTCAGATTTTTAAATATTTTCCAAGGTGTCCCTATCCATTAGGTTTGGGCTTTTTCAAATTTGCAATTCAATTCCTCTTTTTCTTCAAAATACTAATAGGGTCCTATTTTTACATTTGCGCCTTCATTTCACCCATCTAGAAATTGTAAAATCCAAAAACAAATTGGGGTTAGCTTTGAAATAATTGTAATATTCATCCCTTAAAATTTCCAAAAAAATTGGTCGGACCATGCACATTCCCGCATGGTCCTCGGCTTTTTTCCTGAAATTTCAAAAAAAGTTGGTCTGACCATGTGCATTCCCGCATCGGTCCTCGTATTTTTTACCGAGGAGATGGAGCCTAATTTAGGTGACTTATTTGATGAGGATCATGTTAATTCTTCCCATCCTAATCATGTGCCTATTCACCCCATTGATGAATCCCATGATGAAGAAGAAGCTTCAACTAGGGTTTTTATAGATCAAATTTCCACATTGGATAATCATTTTGATAACTTTCAACAATGGATGTCGCAAGAATACCCTAATAGTGAAGCTGCCATAGTAGGATCTAAGGGTCTTTGAACATTCACATCAACAACATCCCACAGATCTCGATGTATTAGCAGGTCTTCCATCTTCAACTTCCACATCTCAAAATTTATTCCATTAAATTTCTCCACCTCTATTCTCCCTGACGAACTTGCCATCTAAAAATTCTTGCAACAAGATAAAAAAGTGTCTTTTGCACAAGCTCGCACTCAAAGCTAGATTAGTTCAAAAAACCCAACAACCCACGACTGAAACCAAAGGTGATCAGGCTTTGATACCACTTGTAATGAAGTTAAGTAGCGGAAAAACTTCCTACACTAACCTTGAGAGGAGGGTAATGCAAAAAATTTACAGATCATCACAATAGTTACAGAAAATAGAAATAGACATAATAACAAATTCAAACCATAACATAGTGATTTACGTGGGGAAAACCCTTTCAGGAGAAAAACCCCACACTCCAAAAGCCGCCCAATATATTATTCAACAATAAAAATAAGATTACAATACACATGTAGAGAAATCTCTTTGCAATATTACCACTAATCAAATATTCAAAGGTAGCTCGATAGCCATAAGACTCTTACACACAACCTCTATCTCACACACCTCATATATAGGAGATACAATACAAGAAATCGTCAAACGATATTACAAAACCATGGGCTAAAACCACCCTATAAGGTGTAGCCAACCTTATATCCCTTCTAGATGCCTTATGACATGTTAAAACACACATGAACATCTGTCCCTCCCTTTTACAGCTCATTTATGTGTCCGATGTATTTTATATTTCCTATTTTAGGAGTAAAAACTTCTGGAGGCCATAGCTTGAGAACCGTGTGTCCTATTGATGAACCGTTTGAAGTGTTGGAAAGCACGAAGTACTCTATTGCCTCATAAGAAACTATTCCACTTATGTCCACTTTTCAAGGCATTTTGGGACCTCTAAATTCCTCAAAATTAAATTTAGATCTTTCATTACACTCCTCCAAAATAGAAAATTTAATATCTTCAAAACTAGCTATGATCTTGCGACGCAACTTTATCGGAATGCTTATCTAGCCAACCAAAAGCTTCAAGGAGAATTTAGCACCATTTCGTTCTCAAATGAAAACTTACTATAAATAGTAACCTCATGTAAATGCAAGGTTGAGATACCATTTTTCCCAACAATCTAGATGCCCAAGGAAAGTCATAAAAGTTAAGTAGAAGAAAATGTAGGAAATTAAAGGGGAATTGGATGCGGGGTGAGCAAAGGAGAGGGATGAGAAACAAACATTTGAATCCTATAATGTCTCTAATTTGAGAAGAGTTTATTTGTGAACTTTTAGGTTAGTTTTTTACTCTTCCCACTAACTTCTTATTGAGTTGGAGGGACCCAAAACTTCTCGGATGTTGCAAGTTTAGTATTTTATTATTTCTAACTATTTCAATAAGCCTATTTAGCAATAATGATCACATTAACACTTTCATAAAGTGTTTTATGATTGTTGGGGTGTTCTTCACACTTTTTGGAGAGAACGCCCATTTTTAGTAAGTCTTTGAGTTGGCTCTGAATACCATCCCACTGCTTCAGTTTCATCATGGTATGGTTGGAATTGGATTTCCATGTCTTTGCAATTCTTTCCACAACTTGGGTAAAATAGTTTAATTATGCACTTAAGCTTTTATTGCTTTATGATTAAATTAATGACTCAAGTGTAATATCTTTTTAAAAAGTTGTTTATGTTCCTCAATTAGATGCCTAGGAGAAATAAGGGGCCTTTGCACATGAAAAGATATATGATCTTTTAAAAGGTCATTTGGTAAAAAATAATTATTTTATATTTTTAACTAAGATAGTTTCTTCCAAAATATATAAAAAGAGGTTGAGGGGGTTCATTTGCACATATGCTAATGAATGATATTGTTCTGGCATCAAATGAACTTGGGTTCTTCCACAATCTTTTGAGGATGAAAACCCTCTCAAGATATTATAGTTTTGGGTTTGAAAGATATTCCCTAACTAAATTGGTGTGATTTCATTTTAGAGATAACTATTGTGATTCAAAAAGAGTTTTCAAATTGGATTTCAGTCACAAAGATATCTAATGTCTTCTAGTTGCAAATATTTTTTTGAGGTATGAATTTTTATCATCTTGTAGAGTTTGTTGAAGAGTTTGAGGTTGTTTTGAAGTGGTTTAACAATTAGTTGTACAATTCTCCTATAGAAAGTAGTACAATTCAAATTAATTACATTTATCTAGCCATCTTGTGAATCTCTATTTTAGAGAGTGTCATGATCATTATGGCAATGCATTTACCTTTAAGAAAGATTTAACATTGTTTCAAGCTTGATTTAATTCATATTATTGGTCAAACCTATCTATATTTTTTAGGGTGTTTTGAAGTGGTTTAACTAAATCTCCTATAGAAATTAGTACAATTTAAATTAATTACATTTCTCTAGCCATCTCGTGAATCTCAATTTTAGAGTATCATGATCATTATGGTAGTGCATTTACTTTGAAGGAAGATTTAAAGTTTTTTCAAGATTGAGTTAATTCCCATTCTTGGTAAAACCTATCCTTTAGCTACCTACTATTGTTGCATGTAGGAATAGAGAAATGTTTTTTTATCCACCTAGAGTGAAGGAAAGGTTCTATTCCATTTAGTCATCCTATTGGTGTAAATAAATATTCATTATGGATATTATTACACTTTACTTTAAGTTAACTTAGGATAATGCATCTCTTCGAAGTTTGGATTTGAGACACTTAGGGAAGTGTGCACATAGGGATAGAGCTTGCAGGAGAAATTCCACCTTTTGTGGTCTTATTTTGCTATTACACTCCACATTCGGTGGGTCATCCACCTCTTGTGGAATATTATATTATTTCTCCTACCTACCCTTGTTTCTCATTGAGCCACATGTCATGATGGTGTGCTCATACATCCATATGCCCTTGCCTATATAAGCAGGCCTATATTCATTGTATTGGTGAATCCAGTTGATCATTTTCATATTTATGAGAATACAGTTTGTTCTTGTCATTCTTTTGTCTCTATTTTTATACTTTTCATTGTGCACTTGATCTTGGAAAAATATCACATGGTATCAGAGCCATTGGGGCTTCATTGATTGGTTTTTGGAGACATCGTGGAAGGCTTCTATTTTCGGATCTAAGGAACTGCACTTTTTGGAGGTATCTTGGAGCATTTTCGACCTCACCATTGCATCCGGGAGGCCGTTTCCATAAAAATTGAGTATAAATTCAACCTATTTTGGCGAAAATCGATTTTTGGGTGTGGAGGAAATTTTCTGCCCAATTCGGGTGGTATGGTAAGGAATTTTCAGATTTTTTTCCAAAAAAAAAAAAAAAAAACATTATTTTCCAGTTTGAAATTTTTTCTTGAAAAAAAAAAAAAGAAATTTTGAAAATTATTTTTGGGATCCGTACCTTCTACCCAGTTAGCGCCCAGTCAACATTTTCTTTGGAAATTTTTAGACCCCTCTCTGTTGACCAGTTTGGATTTTTGGGTCAACTTTGGAGGCCCATAACTTGCTCAATTTTGATCCTTTTTGGGTGCAATTTTTTTTGATTTGGGCTAATTTTTTATGCTCTTCGTAGTGGTATAGTTATTTTCTAGTTTTGGTGCATAGGTTTTTTGAAATTTTCAGATTCTCTCAGTTGTACCTGTTCAATCCTCAATTTTGCAACTTCAAAGGCCTCGTTTGAGCTCATACGACCTCCTTTTCATTTGTCATTTTTTTTGAAAGTGCATGTTTTTTCATCTACTTTCATAATCTATGATTAGATTTCAAAGATTTTAAGTATAAATTGTATTTTTAGATATTGGTCTTATTTGGCCTATTTGGTACTTGTAAATTGCTTGGATCTTAGTTTAGATCTCTTGCATTATTAGTTTGAGTCTCTTTTGGCCTTATTGAGGCAGTTGTAAAATTGAAATCAGAAGCCCACTTTTCCATTTTTTGCAAGTGGCCCATTGTACATGCACTAAGTATAAAGTGCCAAATCATCTCTTTTGGGGGGGTTCTTTGAATGAGTGAATTTGGGGGGGAGGTCTTGTGTGATTTTTCCTCTCTTTCCTTGTGCTCTTTTATTTTTGTTGCAATGAGTCCTCATAAATTTCCACCTTTAACTCCACATAATTATGCATCATGGAAAATTAAAGTATGGAGCAAATTAATGGAAAAAGGTCTCACACATTACATAGATGGAACAATAACAGCACCACCTGATCCTAAGGCTGATCCTAATGCTCAGTTAGAATGGCTCACTAAGAATTGCATGGCTCTTGGAACTTTGCACAAGTATGTATCAGATGACCTCATCTTTCATATTGAGAAGTGTACTACAATCAAAGATGCTTGGGATATGTTTCAGAAATTGTATGGTCAAGTTGATGAAATCAGAGGTTATAAGATTGACAATGAACTCACCAACTTGGATCCCAAGAGTCTTGATACAATCCAAGATTATGTCACCAAAGCAAATGAGCTAAGAGTAAAGCTTAAGGATTGTGGAATTGACAAAAAGGATGCTCAGTTGATATTCAACTTGTTGGACAAGCTTGCACCAGAATATGCAGCATTTGTGTCCAGCTTCCAAACTCATCGTTTGATAGTGGGGAGTTCCTATGTTATGCCTTCATTTGATGCTTTCATAGAAATGTTGATATTGGAACAATCTAAGTTGTTGAACATGGGGCTTCTCAAGTCTTCAAAGTCCCAGGCTTTGGTGGCTAATCAAGGGAATCAAGGAAGTCAAGGCAAAGATTCCAACAAGAAGAAGAAGCAATCTAAGTCATAGCCACAACAAGAAAAAGGACAATCATCCTCTCTATCACAAGACGATTTTTCATCCTCTTCCAAGAAGGGGACACCACCTAAGAAGGATAAGCCAACTTGTGCATATTGCAAGAAGTATGGTCATGATGAGCATCGATACCATACAAAGCAAGTTGATGAGTTAACTAATCTTCTTAAGAAAAACAACATCAACTTGTCATCCACCTACACAAAGAAGGATTCATCTCCTTCCTCTTCCTCACAGTCTAAGGGAAAAGGGCAAGCATTTGTGGCTACCACAAGTTCTTCATAGCAGTGGATACTTGACTCAGGTGCCTCATATCACATGGGTTCTACAAAGGAGCCGTTTTCTTCATTGGAGCCATCTAAGGTACCTTACATTTACATAGGTGATGATACACAAGTAGAGGTTGAAGGCAAAGGTTTAGTTGACATGGATGATGGAACATTTGAGAATGTTCTCTATGTTCCTAACTTGTCTACCAACCTTCTCTCTATCTACCAGATCACTCACTATGGGAATGGGAAGAAGGTTGAGTTTACACCAGATTCAGTTGTGGTAAAGGAACTTGATGATGATGCCTTGGTAGTAGTGGGACAAGTCAATGACAACTCAAAGCTTTATTCATTCTCCCACTTTGTGCCAAGTTCACCTTCTAGGGCCTTGCTTACTCATTCAAATTCTGAAAGTAAGCTATGGCATGAGCGGTTTGGTCACCTCAACTACCACTATCTTTAGTAGCTCAGCACCAAAGACATGGTCACAGGTCTACCTCGAATTAGTTTTTCAGAGGGTGTATGTTCAGGGTGTTCCATGGGCAAGCATCCCAAGGAGAAGTTTGATAAGGGGAAAGCTTGGAGAGCTTTGGAAGTTCTTCAACTTGTTCACAGTGATGTAGTAGGTCCATTTCTAGCACCTTCATTTAGCAAGGCCCGCTATGTCCTCACCTTCATTGATGACTACTCTTGCTTCACTTGGGTCTACTTTCTTATTCTTAAGAGTGAAGTATTTGACAGATTTCAGGACTTCAAGACTTGTGTGGAGAAGCAATCTGGGAAAGTGGTGAAGATTCTTCGCACAGATAATGGAAGGGAATATGTGAACAAAAGACTTGAGGATTTTTGTACATTTGAGGGGATTGATCTTCAGCATTCTGTCGCATACACTCCACAACAGAACAAAGTTGTAGAACGCACGAATAGAACTCTCAAAGAAATGGCTAGCCGTATGATACATGCACGTTCTCTTGATCTTGCCTTTTGGGTAGAGGCTATCAGTTGTGCCACACACATCCAGAATCAGGTTCCTCACGAAGCTTTGCAAGGTATTACTCCTTTTGAAGCTTGGGCTGGTAGGAAACCAATTGTGAGACATTTTAGAGTCTTTGGGTGTCTAGCATGGGCACGCATACCTCCAGAGAAATGTAAGGCATTGGAACCACAGAGTCGACCTTGCATATTTGTTGGATATCTTGAGGGTGATAAGGCATATAGATTGAATGATCCTGAGACACATAAGGTGTTCACTGAGAGGAGTGTTCACTTTGAGGAAAGCTCTCCTAGCTTATCCTCTCTACCTCCTCTACCTTACTCCATTGTGGATAGTGATGCTAGTGATTCAGATGATGAGACTTCTTCAACTCTGACTTGCAGGGTTACACCTCTGCAGGGTCCACTTGCAGTTGAGGAGCCTCATTTTCCACCTCCACCTAGACCTCGTTGGGCTCAATAGACACTTGAGTCCGTAGGTTCTCTTGTTGGGGATCCTTCACATATGTGGAGAACTCGATCACAACATCAGGATCTTCCACATGCATTCATTGCTACTACTTCTGATCCACAGACATTTCGGGAAGCATCAGGGGTTCCTGAGTGGGACCAAGCTATAGAGGAAGAGTATAGTTCCTTGATGAGGAACAACACATGGGATTTAGTCCATCTCCCTAAGGGGAGAAAGTTTGTTCAATGTAAGTGGATCTATCAGACCAAGTATGTAGCGGATGGTAGTGTGGGTAAGTATAAGGCTCAGCTTGTTGTGAAAGGTTTCTCTTAGGTTGCAGGTGTTAACTATACTGAGACCTTTGCGCCCGTAGCCAAGATTAACTCCATTCGCTTGACACTTGCTATTGTTGCAGCTCATGGTTGGGCTATACATCAGATGGATGTGAAGTGTGCTTTTCTTCATGGTGATCTTGATGAGGAGATTTATATGGAGCAGCCACAGGGTTTCATCCAAGATACTTCCTTGGTTTGCAAACTAAGGAAATCTCTCTATGGTCTTAAGCAGGCCCCCAAGGCTTGGTACGCCAAGATGGATTCCTTTCTTCTCTCCGCAGGGTTCACCAGGTGTCATTCTAATCCGAATGTCTACATTTTGCGACAGGATGACTCTCACTTGATACTGGTGCTCTATGTTGATGACTTGATCATTACAAGGAGTACCGCATCCATCATTAGTAGGGTCAAATCTACTTTGTATGACAGATTTGCTATGACTGACTTGGGTCTTTTGCACTACTTTCTCGGGATAGAGATTTCATAGTCACCTTCTAGGATTACACTATCGCAGCCCAAGTATGCTCTTGATCTACTTGCATGCTTTCATATGGCTGATTGTAAACCTACACTGACTCCCTTTCTTTCAGGAGTCAAGCTTGAGGCTCAGTGTTCTTCTCCACCAGTTGATGCCACTTTGTATTGTCAGCTTGTGGGTAGTCTCATCTACTTGACCCATACACGCCCTGATATTTCATTTGCAGTTGGCATGGTTTCCTGCTTCATGCAGGAACCACATGAGCTTCATTGGAAAGCCGCCAAACTCATCCTTCATTACATCGAGGGTACACATCACTATGGGATTCACTATGCAGCAGGCACAGGACTTCGCTTGGTTGGTTACACAGACTCCGATTGGGTTGGCGATCTTGAAGATCATAAGTCTACTTCCGGTTATAGTTTTCACCTTGGTTCAGGCCCCATTTGTTGGCAGAGCAAGAAGCAACATGCTATTTCTCTCTTCGACTGAGGCTGAGTATCGAGGCATTATTAACGCAGCGACTGAGACCATTTGGCTTCAGTAGATTCTCACAAAGTTTGGGTTCACCACTCCACGATCGACAGTTCTACATTGCGACAATCAGAGTACTATTTCTATCTCGAAGAACTAGGTCCAGCATCAGCAGACCAAACACATCGAGATCCATATGCACTATATCTGAGAGTTGATTCAGGAGCATGTCATTGATTTGCAATATTGTCCTACAACGGAGCAGGTTGCAAACATATTCACCAAACCTTTCACTGAGAGTAAGTTCCAGTAGTTGCGAGCTCTCTTGGGGGTGCGAGATGTGTCATTAGGGGGGGTCAACTGACTTCTCCTTCCTCTCTTATGGGGGGGACTTTTTCTTCTTTGAGGTCTTGTCCTTCTTCTTTGAGAGTCTTTTGTACTTTCATCTCTCTTTTGGGGGGGGGGGGAGTTTTTTCCCACTAGGTTTTCTCCTTTTCTTCGTTTGTGAGAGATTGTATTGCATGGTTTTGCTTTCATTTGCATATTGTACATGGGTACCTATCATGGCCTAGTAGTCGGGACCCATCTTGCATTGTTGACTTAAGTCTTCATTCCCCTAAGTTGCACTTAAGGGGGGTGTTGGTGTAAATAAATATTCATTATGGATATTATTACACTTTACTTAAGTTAACTTAGGATAATGCATCTCTTCGTAGTTTGGATTTGAGACACTTAGGGAAGTGTGCACATAGGGATAGAGCTTGTAGGAGAAATTCCACCTTTTGTGGTCTTATTTTGTTGTTACACTCCACATTTGGTGGGTCATCCACCTCTTGTGGAATATTATATTATTTCTCCTACCTACCCCTAGTATTTATTACCTACCCTTGTTTCTCATTGAGCCACATGTCATGATTGTATGCTTGTACATCCATATGGCCTTGCCTATATAAGCAGGCCTATATTTATTGTATTGGTGAATCCAGTTGATCATTTTCATATTGATGAGAATACAATTTGTTCTTGTCATTCTTTTGTCTCTATTTTTATACTTTTTATTGTACCCTTAATCTTGGCAAAATCTCACACATCCATGTTGGAATATATTTACTAGTTGTATCATAAAGGCTTGTGAAGGTTTCAGAGCTTTTGAAGACTATTAATATGAACTGGGTATAAGTCATACCACTTGAAGGCATAGCATGAATCACTCCCTTTCCTTTAGTCCTTAAGGATTTTTTGATGGTGTGCAACATGATACTTCTTGTTTGACAAGGATTGAACGCGAGCTTTGTTGTTTTCATGAGTTTTGATAATTTTAATTAGTTGTTAGACCTAAAATAGTACTTGTGTTCTTCGGTAAACAAGGCTTGCAATAAATATACCAACATTACAAAGTGATTTCTATATCTTCCACTAATCATGCCAATGCATATTATCAAAGTATATTGTCATTAATTCAAGTGGCATGCGTTATCATTGTTATTTTGTTGGGAATCAAGGTGTCTCAATCTTGAAAAGTTCATAGTTATTTATTTTTTATTATTTTGCATTTTCTCATAGTTATTTGGCATTTATGCTATTAAATATTTATGCTTCATTATAAGAGGTGTGAATTTTATGAGTTGACACTTTTGCCACATGTGAGTGCCTTTAAAAACATGTTATTAGTTATCAAAAGATGTTCATCAAGTGGTATAACATGGAAAGCCATTTTTTAAGGATGTTATGGTAGATTCTATCACAATTATAAGGGCTCAGAATAGGGTGGATCATGTTGGTTGTGAGAATCAATTATTATGACACACATAAGAGAAGCCTTACATAATTTATTGATAGCCTATGACACATGTAAGAGTATCTCCTATTTTGATGGATTTTTATGACAACCTACAAGAAGGTATAATGACATGTAAGAGACTTTGTTTGGCATGTAGGGATCATATGGGTTTTTACCATGGTATTTCAAAACCTTTTTTTTACCTATGGTGATGTTTTATGTTGGTATTTTGAGTTCCCATGAGTCTATATATTAACAGGTTGAGTTGGAGACAACATGAGATATTTTATAGGTACATAGATGCTACAAGATTTGAAGCAAGTTTGAGGAAATATTTATGTATTAAAATCTCTTTAAAGAATAATAGAAATGTGTCCCCTTTTCTTCATAGAGTTTTTACTCGAAAGGGTTATCTCCACATAAATCCATGTGTTATGTGTATATATTTTGAGTTGTGTTTTTTCTTGTAGTTTTAATTGGGTCTAGTAATTTCTACAAGATAATATTTCATATTTGCAAGTTATATCACATTTCCATATTGTATTAGTTACCTTCATTTGTAACATATTTAGCTCCAATTTGGGGTATTATAGTATTTATATTTCTTTTTAGCAATATTTATCAATATCAACATTTTATATTATGATGTTTATGATGAAAAAGTACTAATATTGTAATGTTTTGGATGGTCATACTACCAAAATCTTTCTCTTTCATGCATTTTGGGTTGTAACATTGGATGGTAGTACTGCCATTGGTTTTATTATGATTATGTATGATACTTACCCAACTGAATAAGTGGGAGGAGGTTTTTCTATTCTTAGAATCTTGTATAAGCTTTCCCACTTAAGTAAAATTAGGCATCCAAAAAAGGCCATTTGAGATTAGTATGTGTATCCAATACCCAATTTTTCTTTATCTTCATATTGCAACATGTTGATACAAACACATACTACTATGCCATAAAGTGAATTTAGGCATAGTTTATTTCTTATCATTAATCCTTGGAGGAAAGTTAATGCATTAATAGATCTGTATAGATCAATAAACATGCATAAATAGATTTAACATTACAAAATCATAAAATAGGAGGAATAAGACAGAAGATAGAACACATTGATTTACATGGGGAAAACCCTTTGGGGTAGAAAACCCCACACTCCAAAAGTAGAGAGCCATTGTATTATTCAACAAAAAACTTTTGAAATACAATTTATAGTCTCTATTTACATGGAGATTTACATCCTACTCCTTGGAGAAATCTAGTTGCATAAACCCTCTAAAATGAACTCCTCGACTCAAGATCCTCTAGCAAAAACTTGTATAAATAGAGACTTTACATGCAAAAAATAAATGCTTCTAAAATACATGCACGTGCATGAAGATACCACATGTAAAGTGCTACATGTAATTGAATATGAAAAAAAAACTTTCCAAAAGGCATCCACATTCAATGTAGACTCAACAGTGAAATAGAAACTACATTCTTCACAACTCTTGCTTAATTAGCAACTTCCAAATTTGACTCCTCAAAGTGGGTGCCAACTTCCTCAACAATAGCAACCTGTCAAAGTCAACACACAAGTGCCTCAAGACACATGACACCCAAGTGATCCTCCAAGTAATTTTACAAGTTACTTTGCATAAGATGAGCACTAAAGTGATAATTGGTACTCTTGCATGCTCTCCTCACTCTGCATGTAGGAATCGCTTCCCCTATAGATCCCACAAAGTGATATGACAACTATTAAAGTTAGCGCTTTCGATATAATACAATATTTTTACCAAATATAATCCAAATAAATAAATGCAAGGACCCAAAGGTTGAGATGCCTTAATCTCAACATCCACTAAACCAAAAGTTTTTATTTACTTTGAATTTAAATTAAAATGGCTAAATTAGTTAATTTAATTAATTTTAGTTTAGAATTTTCCTCTACCAAGACAACGAACCCCTTCAACCCCTAAAACCTTGAAATTGTGTAATGCCTTTGATTTTTAAAATGGAAGCCAAGTCATGATAAATAAATATTTTTGTCCTTACAACACTCCGCAAGATTCTCTTGAAGCTCAAACATACACCAAAAATGCAAAAAATGAACATGAAAATAAAATATTTTTATGGTGATGTAGGATTTCTTGTGAGGTTGGATTCTCCTACATCAGACACACTGTGTAAGAAGTTTATGAGCATGTGTCACAAAATAGAATTTGGTGATTTAAATACCCTTCCAGATAATAAACTATTTGTAGTATACTCCAATACTTGTTGGAATAAATGAACACTGAGTGGGGGGGGGGGTGAATCAGTGTTCTGAAATTTATAACTTTCTTTAACTAATTCTTAAACCGCTAGATGCAAATGAATAAAAGTAAAGTGCAGAAACCCAACACACACAAGAATAAAACCATAACACCGGAATTTTTACATGGAAACTCAGAAAGGGAAAAAGGTGGGATTGAAACCCACAATATTATAATACTGTGATAAGGAGTATAATAATATTACATAGGGGAATGCACATGCATTCAAGCACACTACCTAGAGCTCACTGCTCAATTAAAAAGAAGAGGGTTGCAACCCCTAGAGGACTCACTATCCTACAAATGATGAAAAATGATAACTAATTTTCTAAAGTGATGGATAGCATCTACAAATGCTAAAATGCGGTTCTGGTTAAGCACATAAGTCTTCTTCCATTATTTTGACACACTGCTTTGATCCGCTCTACTCTGTCATATACCGGGGAACAATCTAAGGATAACACATATGAAACTATGCACAAATGATCACACAATCTATGCACACCATCATCGAATCACAAAATTCTTATATAGATCAACCTTATATATCCGCAACACTTAATTAGGTCTCCAACATGTTAGCTCCAAAAAGATGAAACGTGTAACAAGAAGTCAGCTCAATCTGATTACCAATGCTCATACAGACCAAAATAAATTGATTTTATGCTTCACATAAGTTGGCCCAACAACCTTGAAGACGACACCAATCAACAAAATCATCCTAAAGATTCTACATAACACACTACACAACAATAACCCAAATAACTTTGTTCTTCCTTAAATACCGGATACTGGATCATCAAACTTGCACAAGAATCAACACCAAAATCTAGAATTATGGACAAAGAAATTACAACCAACTAATCAACTATCTCTTCCACCACAAACAAAAGTGTGCACCAAAAATCAAGATGTGCTCAATGGACTCATACTTTGGTAAACACTATGTTCCACCTTCTAGATTTAAGCAAAATTTCTGGTAAAGTGAATTTGCATATACCGGATGATGTATCTGATCAGAGTTGGCATCAATGACAACCCCTAGACAATCTTCAAGCACAAATTTATTCCAAAATAGTGTCTCTTGTTAACAATCTCCCCTTTTGGCATTGATGGCAACACTTAGTGAAAAATGACTAGTGTCAAACCAAAAATGTCAAACACTACAAAATCTCAAAAATTTGATTCTAGCATGCCCTCCCTGAGAAGCTCTCCTCTCTCCCTCTTTGTCATCAATAGAAAAGGAAGGTATCCACTCAAAATTGTATGTAAAAGGGTATATACAATAACTTACAAAAAATTGAAAATATCTGCAAAAATAGTCCTCAATGAATGCAAGTAATCATCCCATCCTTTCTTTAGGTTCTCCAAAATGTTTATCAGAGCACTAAAAACATAGGCATGCATTTTTTCTCCTCTGAGATCTAAAGGAATAGTCTTTTTCAATGCATTCAAGGCATCCTGCTGATTGCTCAATAGGGTATCCAACTAGGGGGTGATCAAGTTCCTCAACTCTCCCACTCTACCAATTATTCTATCTTTTTCTTGATTCAAGCTCTTGATTTTATCCAGTAAAGACATCACCTGAGCTTCATAATTACTTGCAAAAATGGTCTAGGGTGAGTAGGACTGAGATGTACCAGCCAGTTGTCCTTCACACTCTTTGATTTTCTTATCAAGTTATATAGTGAATTTTTGCAATAGAAGACATGAATTGTAGATTTTTTTGCCTTCGTTCAATGCCTCCTAAATGCCCTTCACACCAGTTATCAAACTGACCCTATCACCTTTAAAAATTCTCAAAACTGTCCTTAACCTCATAGGATTAAAATGATTCAAAATCTTTACATCTGCAGCTTTCTCAATAGATTCAAAATGAGGATCTACTACCTTAAGCATACTTTGTAGCTTATCGGAGGGCAAGTCATGAGTATCTTGTTTGAATATCAGCAAAAGTTTCTCAAGAACACTTGTAGCCAAAGATATAAGTTATGTGTTCTCAAAGTGAGACTTCAATAGGTCTTAATTGGGTTTTGCTTGGGTGAGAGCTACAAACTTTAGTGTGTGCACATGAGATAATGAATTTAGATTGATAGGCCCTTGGATGAGATCAGTGTCACTTATAATCTACTTGCCCTTATCAGATTTTGCAATGTCTCTTTCCATCGGAACCTATTCAATCTTGCCTTCATCCTTCTCCTTCTCTCCCATCTATGCATCCTCTGCCTTCTAATCACTAGTCTCCTCAACATTCTTTTCTGAATCAACATTCATCATAGGAGGATCTTGCTTTGCTTCACCAGAGTCTGCAATTTGTTGATTGTTGTCAATATCATCTGCTACTGCAACAGGTTCAGTTGATTGTACATCCGATTTTGCAATTTTTGGCATCCCAAGGACTTCTGGAACAAACTTATGAACACTTTCTTGAGATCTTTCAAGAACTACATTATACTCATACTTTTTTATTATTTATCTCAAAATTTCTCTAGTCTCCTTATGAACCTCTTCATTTTTGCCAATCATTATTTTATTTACATGGGTTTTTCTTCTAAATCTTTCTTTATTTTCCTTAACTATTTTATTTACACAGGTTTTTTTTCTAAATCTTTCTTTATTTTCCTTAACTATGGCAATTACATAACAGAGTTGCACTAACTCATACTCTCTAACTATCTCCTCTTCTACTATTGCGGCTTCTTTTCTCATATCTAAAATATCATACAAACACTTAGGAACTTCAGAAGCAATCTCTATAAGTTCTCTACTATACTTATTCAAATATACAATAGTAGCTTCTTCTAAAGACTTCTTCCCTTTTTCATCCAAATGGTCATAAAATTGGGAAAGCAATTTAAGGTTACCTTGTTTTTTTATTGCTTCCTTGACTTGCTTAAGAGTTATACTAGATGGATCAGCTTCGTCTCTTGGCTTCTTGTTGGTCTGGCTTCCACAATAGGATTGCATCTTCACAACCCTAGTAGCAGTAGCACTCTTCTTTAATTCTCGCATTGCTTCATCTGATTTAGTCTCTTCTTTCACAGTGGTTGTTGCATAAACTCTTTTAGGTTTCCCTTTCTTCCTCTTCTTAGCTACACCAGATGGTTTGGATTGAGGCTTATATGGAGGGACATGATTTTGAGTACTGGAGGAAGGTGCTAGCTTCCTTGTTTGCCTTGGCTTCGGAGATGGAGCTTCTAGTTTGGTCTTCATAGGTTTCACCATATCCTCTTCCTTTAGGATATTCTTCTCCTAGGCTCTCTAAACTACTTCCATTGTAATTCCCATGTCCTCTGCAAGCTGCTCCACTTCCTTCCTTACTCTCCTCTACATTTTGAGTTTGGTGAAGTGAGAGTGTAGGCTCAAACTTTTCTCCTTATATGTTCCAAACCTTTTCTCCTTGTGTATCGACTTGCTCAGAAGGTGCTGAGAATATGCATCAGTAATGTCATCACTAACCTTATACCCCATGGGCATGATCCAAACTATCCTGGGATCGACAACCTCCATCAAGCATTGATCGGTGTCCACCATGAAGCATATGAAGTTTTCATACTTCTCCACAATTTCCTTAGGGATTATTTCCCTACTCTGCATCGTACCTTGAAAATTTTTAAAGTAACCCCACAGAATAGCTCTCTGAGCTTGTGTATCACCCAATCCATTTAGAGTTTCCTTTATTTGTACTGTCACTAACTTGTCATAGGCCCATTGAACTTTTCCTACACTAGGGACCTCATTCATGAAATGGAAATACAAATAGATAATCAGGGCACCAAATTCGAATACATGCTTTTTGTCCCGCTTTATCTTCTTTAGAGTGTTCAAAATCTCAGTTCGGAGTACCTCACATAGATCATAGAGCCTATCTTCCTTAAGAATTTGAAAAGTAGCATAAATGGTCGTACAGGACACTGAAATTTCTCTGTTGGACTCATAAAATTTGTAACCCATCACCATGGATGCAAATATGACATCATACTCAATAATGTAACTAATTGGCATAGATCTTCCATCATGTTCACAACCAGTTTCCTCCATCATGGTCGTGTTCTTCACATTCCTTAGGCCAAGAACATCACCAATTGTATTCAAGCATGTTATGACTTTTATTGCTTTCTTTGTGATCTTGTGCGGCCTATCAAGCCATATGAACTCGCCATGAACTCTTCTCAGAATGAATCTAACCCAATCGGGTTTGTCAAAGACCAAAAAATTCACAAATTGGATGAAACCCTTGTCCTAGAGTGATTTGAATTCATGTTTAAGATTTCCCATGCCATCTACCATGTGCTCTGTCCAAAGCTTCAACATTTCAACATTTTCAAGCTCTTCAAAATTGTAATGAATGTAAGCCCTATGTCTTCAATATGCAAAACACCATACGGAACAGATGAAAATGCCCCTTGCATATCATCTTCCATCGATTTATATGGATGTTTCTTGAATTTAGGCCTTTCCCTATCATCTATGTCAACAACCAATGGATTCACCACACTAGATGATGTCATTGTCGAACTTTAGGTTATGAACAAATAAAGTTATCGTATTCTAAAAAATATCTTTTAGCCTTCAACAAGATGCAAGAAATCTTTGTCGAATATCTTCAATGCTCTAGGTTCACCTCACAATATCTTAGACAATCTCTCCTTCTCTTTCACTTCAAACGTAATGAGAGAAATGATAGTTAAATCGCCTTTTTTTCGCTGCATACCTAACTTTTAGGTATAATAAATTCTCAATCCTAACTCTGTCGGATACTCTGCATCACATGAATATTATTTCGAAGTCACAAATCAACATGAAGTCTTCCAGAGATCCTTCAATATCTACTACACAATCAATCACAACCATATACAACTTCTTGTAGCAAGTTATAGGTCTCGACAGGGGGGTTTTAGGATATGCATGAAAAGCTTCCCCTGAAGGCCAAGTGCCTTAGTTACTGGATGAGGTTTCAGTACTGGAATCAGGTGTGTACCCATTCACTACATATGAATCTACCTTATTAACCTATTTCTTCTTGTACTACTCTTTGATATCTTCAATCTTGGCTTTGCCCTTATCATCTGACTTGTTTTTGTCTGCCGGAACATTCTGGTTCATATTCTTGCTTTTGCAGAGTTATGCAATGTGATTGGATTTATTGCAAGCGTAGAAAACAATGTTGTTTCTCTGATTAGGCCTAGAATTACCTTGACTCCCCCTTGATCTGCATTGATTATCAATATGTCCAAATACTCCACAAGCATAGCATCTTACATTTCTTCTATTTACCATACTTTTGCATTCAATTGACTATTGACAATATTTATTGCAATTGAAACATTGTCCAGAGAATGATAAATTATTCTGATTTTCCCTATTTCTAAATTGACTTGACATATGACCAAATTTATTGCAAACAAAGCATTTACCATTGAATTTATAAGCATTAGGTTGTCTTACCAAAGATCTCTTGTTCTTCTAATGATTGCTTTGACCATATCTAGAGCTTTCTCCTTTCTCAAATCCAAGTCCTCCCATATCACCTTTATTCTTCTGACTTTGGAGCATCTCATCCAGCTTAGTTGAGATAACATTGAATTTTTCTTTGTACTCACTAGCATTGGTAAGTTCATCTCTCAGCTTTATGATCTGTCTTTCAATCTCTTGCTCATTATTCTTAGATTATATCAATTCAAGTTTCAGTAGGTCATTTTCATGATTAATTTTGCAACATTCATCACATCTATCCTTTAATGATTGAGTTAGACTTTCCTCATTCTTCTTCCTATCTTCAATCTCCTTTGTCAGCTTCATCACAATGGATTGCATTTCATTCTTCAAGACTGCATTACCTCTAGGAAGTTTTTCGCATTCATCTGTCTTATCTTTTAAGGCTTGGTCATCAATGCTTTTGTCTTCTTTCTCCTTGAGTTTGTCCTATAGCTCCTTTCTCTTTTCTCTAGATGTGTTCAATTTCTCCTTCAAGGAATCAATAAAATCTTCAACATCGCTCAGATTTCTTCTTAGGCTATTTTCTTCTTTTCTTGCTATATCTAGATCTTCAAGTGCCACAATGAGTTGTTTCTGCAAACTGGATTACATTGCTTCTATATCTCGAATCTTCCTCAAGTTGTTAGGATTCCTCAGAGGAACTAGGCTTTGATACCAATTCTTAGAATCAATGAATCCTGAGAGGGGGGTGAATTAGTGTTCTGCAATTTATAGCTTTCTTTAACTAATTCTTAAACTAACGGATGTAAATGAATAAAAAAAAGTGCAGAAACCCAACACACACAAGCATAAAACCATAACACCAGAATTTTTACGTGGAAACCCAAAAAGGGAAAAACCACGGTGGGATTTAAACCCGCAATATTATATTACTGTGATTAGGAGTATAATAATATTACAGAGGGGAATGCACATGCATTCAGGAACATTGCCTAGAGCTCACTACTCAATTACAAAGAAGAGGGTTGTAATCCCTGGAGGACTCACTGTCCTAAAAATGATTACAAATGATAATTGATTGTCTAAATTGATGGATAGCATCTACAAATGCCAAAAATGCAGTTTCGGTTAAGCACAAAAGTCTTCTTTTGTTGTTCGTTCACACCGCTCTGTTCTACTCTGCTATTTCATATACCAGAGAACAATCTAAGTATAGCACACATGAAACTACGCACAAACGCTCACACAATATTCACACACCACCATCGATTCACAAAAGACTCATATAGATCAACCTTATATATCCACAACACTTGATTAGGTCTCTAACATGTCGGCTCCAAAAAGATGAAACGTGTAACAAGAAGTCAGCTCAATCTGATTACCAATGGTCATGCGGACCAAAACAAATTGATATTATGCTTCACATAAGTCGGCACAACAACCTCGAACATGGCACCAACCAAAAAAATCATCCCAAATATTTTGCATAACATGTTACACAACAATAACCCAAATAACTTTGTTCTTCCTGAAATACTGGATACTAGATCATGAAACTTGCACAAGAATCAACATCAAAAGCTAGGATTGCGGACAAAGAAATTCAAACCAGAAAATCAACTATCTCTTCCATCACAAACAAAAATGTACACCAAAAATTGAGATCTTCTCAATGTACTCATACTTTGTCGAACACTGTATTCCACCTTCCAGACTTAAGTAAAATTTTTGGTAAAGTGAATTTGCATATACTAGATGATGCATCTGATTAGAGTTGCCATCAATGACAACCCCTTGACAATAGTCAAGCACAAATTTGTTTCGGAATAGTCTCTTGCCAACAGTACTATCATAAGTACCATAAAAATTTATTTCTTCTCCCTTTCTAAGATCTACCTAGAACTCATCATGTTTTCTTTTGCATTTTTTTTACCAAACCCTCTTTTACTTGTGGATAGCTTCAATCCACCATCGATTGACCTCCTCCTCAAAATGTACTTTTTTTTTCTTTCCTTATTAGTGGGATTTAATTCATAATAAATTCTTCATCTCCACCAAAACTCATCTTCACCTCAACTCAAATCTTCATAAATTTTATCAAAAATAATTATTTCCTCTTCTATGCTTGAATACACCACTTCATCTTCATCAGTATCACTACAAAAATCATAAATATTCAACACATTTTCTTCATTCTCAACTACAAGAGTATCTTTATGTGAATAATCACAAAAATAGGTCAGCTCATAAATACTATTGACCTCTTGTTCAAACAATGAATATTTATCAGTTTTACAATTAAGTATAGGGTATTCATTAACAATTGCCTCCAAAGGAACTACTACAACAACACTCTTATATTCTACAACAAGTACTTATTGATATTTCGTCACTTTTTTCTATATTATCCTAAAAAAAGAAGTCCTTTTTCCCCTTATTTTCACTTTTCTTCATATCTACAAACAAATCAATGTTAGATAAAACAAGTTTTTCATCATTACCATTCTCCACTACATCTACATCCATCAACACATGCATGTCTCTAAAAGACACATTTAAACTATAATTAGGTTCTCTTGTATTTTCATTCCATCTATGTGATGTTCTTCATCATTCTTGATCATATCTACTACAATTTCTCCATGTTGTATAGCCTTTAATCTATCCAATACCAAATAGAAGTCCATCATCATGTTGATGATTTTCTTGCTTCAATACTACTCTATAGCTACCCACTCAATTGACCTCTTCAAGGTAACCATTATCCCATCTTTTTCAAGGAAATATTCACTCTCAAATATTTGCAAACAAAAATTCAACAACCAACCTTATGCCAAAACAAGAGTCCTAATATATCAAGCCATAAAAGGGAACTCACATGTACCTTCACTAAAGTGCACAACTTTTGATCTTCAATAAACTACACATGTCCTCTGCCCAACAATGATTTTGGAAGATGAAATATCAAAACCCCCTCTACCCACTTTCCATTGTGGAGTAAATTATCACACCATCTACCCAACTTTATCTTTGTTTGAGGATAACCCAAAATAATTATACAAAAAAATCTTCTAATAACAACTCATCAAACCTTAGCTTAGTTATAGGAAACACATTTTTTTTTTTAGATATCTTCTTAAAAACAACACAACAACATACCTCAAATGTACAACCCTTCTCCTACTATACATTCCAACATCATACTTTCTCTGATACTAACTAATGCAAACAAGATTAGGGGGTCTTATCAAATCACCTAATCTTGCAACCTTAGCATATCATCCAAAACTAAAATAACAATTTTATTGCAACAAAATTTTAAACATATCTTTATTAAAAAAATCATATTTACATTTATAAAACAAAATTACTCAAGAAAAATTTATATATGAAGGATTTCAACAAGAAACAAAATTCATTTTTTTTCAAGGGTTTCTCAGAACCTCCTATCTTCAAGTCTTCCAATACTCATTCCTTTACACCTTCTTGGCTTCACTCCTCTTTTCAAATCTGATTTGTTCCTTTAACCTATATCTTTCATGGCTACCATGAACCTCTACAACACACTTGAAATTTAATTTTTCTTCTCTTCTTTTATTTCTTTCCTCTTTGCAAGTTGATTTTCTACAATTTTCTTCATGCAATCCTTTGGAGAAACTTATAAATCCTCTTAAAAAAAAATGTTCTTTTTTTTGAAAAAAAAGAAGATAATATATAACTAAATACATCTAATTTAGTGCAATTCATAGAGACTTCCATATAGAAATTACCAACATGGCAAGAATGAACAAAAGATCCTGCCAAGGAAACTTTCAAAACTAAACAACAAAAAAGAAATATAAATCAACTCTCTAGCCATAACCAAGATTCCCCAAACAACTACAATCAATTCCCTTGCTCATCATGAATAATAATAAGCAATTGTTGAGACTAATCTTGAGATAAATTGGCCTAACCAACCACTTTGTAGCTACACATTCCATCAAATGACCATTTAGCTAAACATTTGCCACTCTATTACATTCTCTTGGGACATGGACAAAGGAGATTGATTCAAATTTTGAAGCAAGACTAAGATTTTTATTAGCCATGGGAGCTAAAAACTAGGACAGATCTTCAAAAAAAAAAAAAAATTAAAAATAGAAACCAAAATCATAGAATTAGTTTTATAGATGTCTTTTCTCCAACCCATAGAAAAAGCTTGATTTAAAGCTTGAAGAGTCACCAAATATTTGATTTAATTATTAGAGTGAATACATAGAAGAGTATATAAAAGAAACTAAACCATTCCACTACTATCTTGGTCAAGTCCATCAATTCTTGTAATTCTAGGACTACCTTGAGAAGATCCATCTATTACTTTAAAAAAATGCACAAGGAGGAACCACTTCCTAGCTCTGTTCACCCTCTTGGAAACCTAAAATCCATTTCCAAGCCTATTTTGGGAATAATATATAAGATATATAAATTTCTATCACTTTTCTAAAGTTAATTGCTTCCCCTATCCTGATCCTTACCATTAAAGAATTATCATCCACAACCTGGAGATGAGATTAGGGATCAATATGTCAAGGCCATTCCCATCCTTGAATGTGTTTTCCATTTCTATAATGTTTCAACTATCATCCAAAGCCTTCAACCATAAATATGAACAAATACAAAGATAAATGATCTCCTTGTGTAAGTCCCTTGGATGTTGAAAAAAGAGAAACTTTTTGCTTATTAACACCATTCAATACTATATTTTATAGAGGTCAAAACAAATTTAAGGAACCAAAAATGTGCACCCATATCTACTATTTTATATCCATCAAATTGACCTTTGAAATTCCTTCAAAAAATGAAATAGAACATAGTTTTTGCTTCCAAAATGTGGCATCAAATTTTTTGTGCCATATCCAATACCTTGGTTCTATAGATGTCTTTAAAAAATGAATAAAAGTATAAACTAAGTTGTGTTCATTCACCCAAAATTGGAAATTAAAGAGTGATTAATTATTTTTTAAAAATTCACTAGCTTTTTCCTCCACAGATTAAAAATAGGACAAAAATTGGAATACCAAAGATCCTTATGCACACTTCCATAGGCATCCAACTTAAGTAAATTAATTAATTTACTTAAAAAATTTCCTCTACCTTGACAATGGATCCCTTCAGTCCCCAAAACATTAAAATTGTGTAATATAGTCATATTAAATAACCAAATTGCCTTTGATTTTTGAAATGGAACCCAATTCATGATAAATAAAAAAATTTGTCCTTACAAATCTCTATTGTATGCTCTTGAAGCTCAAACCTACATCAAGAATACAAAAACTAAAGATGAAAAGAAAATATGTTTTTGGTGAAGTAAGATTGTTTATGAGCTTGAATGCTCTTGCATTCCATAACCACGATTATATTTGTCTGATGGAAAAATAAATACAAAATTAAATCTAAAAGTAGTGCTTCACATTTCGATGGAGTATGAAAATATGTGATATTTGGCTATGGAGATATCCACCCAAGATATATAGGCCTAATGGAAACTACAATGAAATGAGAAGATCAATATGACGAGAATAAACTTTATTCCTTATCAATGAATGCAAATTATATACAAATGAGAATGAATGAATAGGAGCCCCTTCTTTATATAGGCGAAGATGAGACATAGGATATCAGAAGATTATGCCAAGTTCCTTAATCTCATGATATTAGATATGAAGTGTTAAATATCCCATGTATACCCTATGTAAACTTGAATGATAAGGTGCGAAGAGGATCTAATAGTAAAACTAGTTAGGAAACACTCCTATTTACACCAATGTCTGCCTCAAGTACAACCTAGGGGGAACATGCACATGCAAAGATACAATGATGGATTTTGACTACTAGGCCATGTTAGGTACCCATTTAGAAATATAATCTCTCACAAATGGAGAGAAGGAGAAAAACCACTAGGAAAAAATATTCTCCAAAAGAGAAAATATAAGAAAAATAATCTTAAAGAAGAATGAGAATAAAAACCCATGTGAGGAAAAAACACCTCATAAGGGAGAAGAAGAGAGACCATCTAGCCCCTCCTTAATGTAGAATATGTACCAATCATAGATTCTCAAAATTTGATGTAGATGGTCCATAATCATTGAAAAATGTGTTTCCCCTTAGGAATAAATTATCAAAGAAAGATGATGGAAGAAATATTGAGATATATGGGGTCTTTGAAAGCTTCTCATGTGTCTCCATGTCAATGCTGAAAGCTGCCACTTTCAAATTAGGCATTTTAGGCCACACTAGTTAGAATGATAATCCTGAATCTAGGAAAAATGTATGTATAATAATATATAAAGACTCAAGTATCTTGTCTAAAGATAAAGAGGTCTCCTCGAAATGGTATTCCAAAGTATCTATACTGATGTCCATCTATGATTAATGATCATGTAGAGATGATGTATGTCACCAATAGTGTCTCCCAACTGTACAATATGAGACTTCACAAAAATAATTGCAATACATGTAAAGAATTCATTGCAAGTCACCATAATTGGAAGATAATGTATTTCCTAGTACACTGAATCACAAGAACCCAAATTTGTAGCAACACAATTATCATCAAGAATAATAGTAGATAGAGGAGATGAAATACAAGACTTGAGAATTGGATCATATGTGGTAGTACCCAAGTTCAATTAACTAAATTATCATGGTCCATACTAAAGTGTGATCGTCATCCAAAGGATCAAATCCATCATTAGGAACATATTTTGAAAAAGTGTATACATGAGATGCATGATCCATCATCCATATAGAAATGAACTCTCTTATCTCCTGGTCTCTAATAATAACTAAATTAGGAGTGAATTCCGTAGTCTTCCCCACTTCATCGTGAGTGATTTGATAGATAGAACGGAGATTGTTTGTCAAGTGAGGTACACACAAAACACCATTGAAGGTATAATTTTAAATATCAATAGATCCCCTCCCAATTAAATTCATATAAGTATGGTTTCTTATTAAAATGGGTGGCATATTAAAAGGTTCAAATAAGAGAACATAGATTGCAAATATGTCATATGATGAGAAGATCCTTAATCTAGAAGTCATCTCCCTAATCCATGACAAGTAGAAGCACAAAGATCTTGTCCTTTGTTTTTAGCTATTAAAGAAGCATGACTCTTTTCCTTATCAAATTTTTTTTTTTCAATGAGAAGAAGTTGAAGAAAAAATTCTAGAAGGGAAACTAATTACATTCTTCTCAAGATGTTTCACTTCATCAATATCCTTCTTATAACAATAGTTGTTCTTTGTGTACTATCTTCCTACAATATGCACAAGTTGGCTTCTCCTTAGATTGGATGATTTTCCTTGGGAGAGGGATTTTTATGTTCTTTTGTGGAATTAGATGTGGATTGAGTTCTCTTCCAAGGATTGTTCTTTTTCTTCTCTTTGCAACTAGAAGATTTCTCATCCTTTGCAATCAAGACTTAAAATTTTGAAGACTTCAAGACACCCATTTTAATAATCTTATCTTTCTCTCTAGTGAGTTGAATAAAAAAAAACTCAAAAGAAGACATATCAAACTTACTCCCAAAGGAATTCTTTGTAGCTGTAAAGCGGAAAATCGAACCCTAGGTGTTCTCCCCCACTCCAAGGGGGAAGGAGGGTCACTAAGATTGACGGTTTTCACTTAGGAGGGACTTTACATTCAAAAGAGGGGTTGAAACTCACATGATCCAATCCCACACAATGCAAGACTAGATTCTAAATGAGTTTCAAGGGTTGAGACATCAAGGATACCCTCTTTTGTAAAGAATGTAGATAGAAAGATTGAACTAGGAATGCATGTAAAGTAAGAAAGATTCGCTTATAAACAGAGATAGGGATACGAGATGAAGCTACGGACCTGGAATTAGTAGTAAAATGTCGAGATGATTCTGTTTTGCAAATTTGAGCGAAAGTTGACGGGACGATGGAGCCCGGCATGCACACGGTCCTCCGAAAAATCCGCGAAACGAAGGGGGATCTGTTCGTCTCTACACAAGGATTCCAGATCTTCAATTACAGCCGCGTACCTGCAACCTACACATAGAAAAGAGAGGATGATTAGGGGGTTAGGGATTAGGGGTTTGCCTTTAGGTCAAACCCTGATTTTGGAATTAACCAAGAAATGAGAATGCTGTAAAATGTAAATGTTTGTAATGTAAACAAGTACTGATACCTTGTTGTAAGAATGTTTGTATTCTTACATGTGAAGGTGTAATGAATGTTGTATTTTATATGTTGTAAGTGATCTCCTCTTCAATGGTTGAATCCTTGTCTTGAATGCAACACTTAGCCTTGAATGGAGACTTAGAATGCTCAATTGCTTGAAGGAATGCTTGAATGCTTGAATGTTTGAATATTGCTTCCGCCTCTTGCTTGCATATATTTTCCTCTTTTTCTCTTGCCCCTCAAATGGGAGGGGAAATGTAGTTTATATACTTGTCAATTAGGGTTGATAGACTGATTTTCCTGACCTTAGGCTGACCAAGAAACATTATTTCCCGAATTGCAAACTTAAAGACCCGATGCCCAAAAGAGACCGGGCCCAAAATAGGGCCAGGGACCAAGGCACTGGGTGCCATGGTCCTGAGGGACTAGGGCACTGGGTGCCATGGTCCTGGAGGACCAGGGTGCTGGGCGCCATGGTCCCACCTCCCGGGACAGCAGGGTGCAAGGAAGGATTAGGCCAAGGTGCAGAAATATGCAGTTTTTGGTGTCGAAAACAGGTTTCAGGGTCTCCATTTAGGTTCAACGTTGCACCGCCATCGTGAAGACCCGAATGCAGTCGAAATTGCAAGTGTCACAATTTAGGATGCTACAGTAGCATAGAAAGTGGACGCAATCATTGAATATTCAGGTCCTAGCTCCGAGAGAATACTTAACACCAATTGTGTATCTATTTTTTTAATTTTATACTCCAATTGTGTTCTTGGTGACTTTAATTTGGTTAGGAAGTCCTTTACATTGTTAAAATTGCATGGATTAAAAAAAAATTAATTAATTCTTTAAAAAATACCCTTGAATTCTTTTTGTTTTCCCAAACAAATCTAACAATTTATTTCACACAACCAATGACATATCCAAATCCTCAATGTGAAACAACTCAAGAGAAACATAAAAGAATACATAGCCAATTGGTTTTTCATAAATATTCAATCATGTATTCCTTTTATCTTCATCATATTTTGGTTCACCATCAATCCCATAAACTATCATATACAACATTTTAACTCTTAGTAATTTGTTCTTTCATATTTCCATTTTGGATAGTTATAATGTGTTAGAAGTTGAATTGGATATTGCTCTATGACTAAAAAAAGGAAAGAATAAAAAACAAGAGGAATGTAACTAAAACCACAAAAATATTCCCCCCTAAATTCACTCAATCAAAGATACCCAACAATATATGAGCTTGGCACTTTATAGTTAATGTGATTATAGATGTTTTGCAAAAACAAAGAAGTAGTCTTGATCTTGGTACATGCAAACTCCAAATTTATCTACAAAACTAAAGTATAGTTTTTTATATAGAATAATATCAATCTAATTACACCACTGCAAAGTACAAGAAATATTGTGTAGTTAAAAAAGAAGCAGCCAAAAGTGCTATCATAAAATCAAGAATGAAGCCCTGAACGTGTTGGCAATATTGCATTATAATAGACAATGAAAGATTGTTGGCATTTTATAAGGATATTGAGAAGGTTGTTGATGATTATGGATATAACTGATTAAAGATGTTTTACTATCTTGATACTATTATTTTGTCATTGATGTCAAGAAATTTATTTTCTAATTCAGTATGATGTTGCCATATCTTGAGAAGTATGATATGAAGATTATAAAGATGTTGGTAAAAGACACAGGAAAGAATGTGATGAATAAGGAGATGAATAAGGTATTCAATGGGCAACTACTACCGAGTCAGACAATGATGAGATCATGATGTTTTAGATTGTTTTAACATCATACATATGTTGTAAATTGTAAAGGTTAATACTATACTATGTTATCAATCAAAGAACCTAGTCGGTAAACCCTAAGGAACCTAGTCAGTAAACCCTAAGGTTATCACTATCGGTTAATGAAGGCGGAATGTCTACCGAGTGAAGTTTAGTATTCACCGAGTTGTAACCAAGCTATAACAGAATGCATTAAATGTTTACATGCGATATTTAATGAAGGAAGCTAATGAGCTGGAGTGGATTAAATGATTGGTAAGTCATGGAAGAAGTTTGTTAACGAATCTAAGGCAATGAAAAGTCAGCATGAAGATCTACAGCTCAGATTGAACTGCAATACCCTGGTACAAGTTCCAAGACTAGTATGCAAGTTCCAAGGCTGGGTAAAACATTTTCAGATCGAAAGATGCATTGAACCTGGACAAGATTGAAGATCTGATGGCTATGATTGATCATGGGAAATGTGATCAAGGAGATTAAGTGGTTATCTAATTATTTATAAATAGGAAACTATTGATAAACAATATATGTGGGCAAGTGTATGCATGGGGATGCTACATAGTGATTACCGAGCACAAAATCTTGAAGACCTGTTTGAATAACAGAGTATAGAAGCCCAATAGATAGACAAAGATTTGTTCTATGTCTAGATTGTATTGAACAAATAAGAATATGCTTTAGCATTTTATATGTGAAGTTGCAGATAGATTTTATTACTGTTATTTTGTGAAAGTGACAGAAAATCTCTAGCAAGGTGACATTTTGATTGAGTGTTTGAAATCCTTTAACAAGGTCACTTCTAACAAAGTGAAGATCCTAATAGATCCGAGGGAAATCCCTTAACCGGGTCACATCTAGCAATGTGTTTGTAATCTTTAATAGGATTTGCTTTTAACCGAGCATACTCTAGAAGAGTATATTTCTTAGTGGGTCCGAAATCCCACAATGGTTTTTCCCTATTTGGGTTTCCATGTTAAATCTGGTGTTATGAGGTTTATATTGTTCATATGCTTTTGAGGTTGCATGTTTAACAATTTTGGTTATATTGCTGATATATATGTTACCGAGGTTGAATCTGATGTTTTTATGGATGATTAAGTTTGTATGATTCACCCCCCCCCCCCTCTCATCTTGTTGGCTATTGGATCTATACTTATATTAAGTATCAAAACTATCAATTGGTATCAGAGCTTTGGACTCCGGAAGGAAAGTTTAAAGGCACTTGAGTTAAAGATCCAAAGATGTATAAGAGGGATGCACCGAAGCTGAACAAGTCAAGTTTCTCTACATGGCAAAAAAGGATGAAGCTACATCTATCAAGAATTGGAGAATATGTTGTATACAATCTGGAGAATGATTTTGTTGCACCGAGCACCTATCCATTGACTATGGAAGAGATAAGGGCTAAGCAAGAACATATTCAAGCAATGATTGAAATAACATCTCCATTGACTGATTCAAAGTTTAATGATCTAGAAGGTTGCAATGATGCAAAGGCAATGTGGGATAAGCTCATATCAATATATGGAGGAGATGAACATGTTCAAAGAGCTAAAGTAGATAGTCTGAGAGGACAACTTGAATCTATGAGGATGAATGAAGGTGAGAACATAACTTAGTACAGTACAAGACTAAAGGAGATTGTCAATCAAATCAAAGGAGCAGGTGGAACTATTGAAGAAAAGGATATAACAAGTAAGTTGTTGAGAACCCTTCTACCAGCTTATGCAATCTGAGTCTTTGCAATGAATGAATTAAGGTATGTACCTAATATGCCAGTTTCTTTAGATGCTACTATTGGTAAGCTACATGCATTTGAGTTAAGTAATTTTGATAATAGTGGATCTTCGGTAAATAAAGTTGAATCTGCATTTAGTTCTTTTCATCTTGATGAATCTAATGATTACAATGAAAGAAAGTATAAGTACTCTGAAGGAGATCACAGTGGAGCAAGTGAAAGATTTCAGAAGACCATGGAAGAAGTACACAAACTGTATGAAGAAATCAGAAAGCAAGAAGAGTTTGAAGCACTATTAGCCAAAAGGTTACCGAGAGGCAAAGGTAAGTATATAGGAAAACTACCTTTGAAATGTTTCAATTGTGATAAGATAGGACATATGGCTTCTAATTGTCCTGACAAAGATTTTATTGAAATAAGAGATTATCGAGATGATAGACAGAAAGATAATCATGACAAAGGACACCGAGACTTCAGAAGAAGAGATAGAAAGACATGCTTAATAGCTGATGAGGAATCTAACGATGATAAATCAGATGAAACTGATACAGAGGAAGTAGTTTATGTGGCTATCAAGGATGGATCAGATGAAGAAAAGTATGAAGAAAAAGCCCTAATGTCTCACATAAACACTAATGATTCTTGGATTATAGATAGTGGATGCTCACATCATATGACAGGAGATAAACACAAGTTTGTTATATTAGAAGATTATGATGGAGGCTATGTTAGATTTGGTAATGATGCACCATGTCTAGTAAGAGGTAAAGGATCTATAACACTTCTTGATAATGCAAGATGCAATGATGTTTATTGGGTTGAAAGTTTGAAATACAATTTGTTGAGTGTAGCACAGCTAAACAACACAGGTTACCAAATAGAATTTCAGAAAGGAATTGTCAAAATTCATGACAAAAATGGAAAGTTAGCTGCTACCGGGACACAAACAAAAGGTAACACAATTCACCTTGACTCAACTCAAAATAAGTGTTTGCATGCAAAGATTGATGATACTTGGTTATGGCATAAAAAGTTTTGTCATGTCAATTTTGATAATTTGATCAAAATAAGTAAGAAGCACAGAGTAAGAGGTCTACCGAGTCTTGAAAAACCTGAGAGTGCTATGTGTTGAGGATGCTAGATGGGTAAGATGACAAGATCAAGCTTTACAAGTAAGTATTACACTTCTAAGGGAATTTTAGATCTAGTGCACACTGATCTTTGTGGTCCTATGAAAGTTCAAAGTTATTATGATGATAAATATTTCATATTGTTTGTGGATGACTATTCAAGGATGATGTCAGTAATGTTTTAAAAGAAAAATCAGAAGCTTTTCAAATGTTTAAATGGTACAAGGCAAGAGTTGAAAATGAAATAGGAAGACAACTGAAATGTCTTAGATCAGATAGAGGAGGAGAGTTCACATCTGATGAGTTCGACTTATTTTGAAATGATCATGGTATTAAAAGACAAGTCTCTACATCGAGAACTCCACAGTAGAATGGAATAGCTAAAAGAAGAAACAGATCTATTGTGGATTGTGCTAGAACACTGATGATTGAAAAGAAGGTGCCACAAACATTTTGGAGAGAAGCAATAAGCACAGCTGTTTACACCTTGAACCGAGTTCAATTGAAGAAAGGTACTTTGAAGACACCTTATGAAATCTGGTATGATAAGAAACCTAATGTTAGTTATTTTAAAATCTTTGGAAGTAGATGCTATGTTCATAAAGATGATAGAAATGACAAGTTTGATCAGAAAAGTGAAGAAGGAATGTTTCTAGGTTACTCTTCTAGAAGCAAAGCATTTAAATGTCTGATCAAATCATCTAACAAAATAGTAGAAAGTGCAAATGTGAAAATTGATGAATTTGCAAAAAGAAATGATGAAGGAAATTCCAAGGAACCAAAAGACTATGATGAATTTGTCTATGTTCAACCGAGAAGTCCTACTGAGAAGACTATTGAAGAAAATGAAGAGAATATCCAGTTACCGAGTGATGAAGAAGATCATACAGAGCCTACCGAGCCTATATTAGCCAAGTATGTCAAAAGACATCATGCACCAAGTCAGATTATAGGAGATAAGGATGATCTAATGATGATAAGGAACAAACTGAGATAGAACACATGCTTGATATCTAAATTTGAACCGAGAATAGTAAAAGAGGCATTTAACAGTGAAGATTGGGTAAATGCTATGACATAAGAGATTGATCAAATCAAGAAAAATGACACATGGACACTAATCCCAAGACTGAAGGAAAAAAATGTAATCGATACAAAGTGGATTTTCATAAACAAGCTAAATGAAAAGGGCAAAGTCATTTGAAACAAAGCAAGACTAGTTTGCAAAGGTTATGCTCAAGAAGAAGGAATTGATTATGGTGAAACTTTTGCACCTGTTGCTAGACTTGAAGGAGTTAGAACATTGTTGGCCTATGCTGCTTTCAAGAACTTCAAGATATATCAAATGGATGTCAAATCTGCATTTCTGAATGGAATATTAGAAGAAGAAGCTTTCATTAAACAACCTGAAGGATTTGTTGAAGACAATAATAAAGATCAGGTATGTAAATTGAACAAAGCTTTATATGGTTTGAAACAAGCACCAAGAGCATGGTATGAAAGATTGCACTCTTATTTGATTAAGATTGGTTTTATAAGGACAAGTGAGAACATCAACATGTACATGAAGAATGATGAAAATGGAATACTGATCTCAGCCATATTTGTTGATGATATTATATTTTGTGGAAATGACTCTTTATGCAAGAACTTTGGAAATGAATGAGCAAAGAATTTGAGATGTCATTAATCGGTGAGATAAAGTATTTTATAGGTTTACAAATACTGCAAATGAAAAATGGGATTTTCATTACTCAATCCAAGTACATAAAGGAAATCTTTAAGAAATTTGGAATGGATGATTCAAAACTAGTAAGTACTCCTATGACTACCAACTACAAATTATCAAAGACTGATGAATCTGCATCTGTTGATGAGACACTCTACCGATCCATGATTGGAAAACTACAATATGTTGTTCACAACAGACCAGATATAGCACATGCAGTAGGTATAGTTGCAAGATTCTCTGCAGATCCTAAGGAAACACACATGACAAAAATCAAAAGAATTTTTAGATACTTGAAAGGCATAGAGGATTATGGCTTAGTATATTAGAAAGGAAATGATTTTGATTTAAAAGTTTATACTAGTGCTGATTGGGCAGGCAACATTGATGACAGGAAAAGCACAAGTGGAGGAGCTTTCTTTTTAGGAGAAAGACTAGTGAGTTGGCTTAGCAAGAAACACAGATGTGTTTCATAGTCAACAGCAAAAGTTGAATACGTTGCTACAGCATTGAATTGTACCAACATTGCATGGATCAAACAACTATTGGAAGGTATAAATGAAAGAGTTACCGAGCCAGTAACTATATTCTGTGACAATACTAGTGCCATTAATATTTCAAAGAATCCTATTATGCACTCTAAGACAAAGCACATATCTATCAAATATCATTATCTTAGAGAAGAAGCTCAAGAGAAGAAAGTGGTGTTGGAATATGTTAGCACAAAGGAGAAAATAGCAGATATCTTCACCAAGCCACTACCAAAGGACACTTTTGAATATCTCAGAAGTAAGTTAGGGGTCCTACCCCTATCTTTTACTCACTGACTGAGTTCGGTGAAAGCATCAATCCGATGACTAATGAATATCTTTTGGGAGTTGATGCTGAGTTATACACTTTAGGATGTTTTCTAAAAGTGTACTGGAATTACTATAGGAAATATTACAGGGAACAAGAATTGAAGACAAATGCTCTGACCGAGACTCAGTTGATACACAAACAGCAGAAAATAACTTCTTACAGAAAGAAATTATGTTTTAGTTCCTTACTTTTTGGCATTGTTGTCAAAGGGGGAGAAGACCTGCAAAGGGGGAGAAGACTACTATGAAGAAGAGACAACTGAGAGAAGACCTATCAGGGGAGAAGACTAAGAGCAAACTACACATTGGAAAGAAGACAGAAATGAGGAGAAGTCTAATGTATGGGGGGGAGCATTTCAGCATTTCAGAGTCACAACAATCTGAATCTATTAAGGTCAAATCAATTGGTTTTTCCATCAATGCCAAAGGGGGAGATTGTTGGCAATATTGCATTATAACATACAATGAAAGATTGTTGGCATTTTATAAGGATATTGAGAAGGTTGTTGATGATTATGGATATAACTGATTAAAGATGTTTTACTTATTTTGTCATTGATGTCAAGAAATTGATTTTCTAATTCAGTATGATGTTGCCATATCTTGAGAAGTATGATATGAAGATTATAAAGATGTCGGTAAAAGACATAGGAAAGAATATGCTGAATAAGGTATTCAATGGGCAACTACTACCGAGTCTGACAATGATGAGATCATGATGTTTTAGATTGTTTTAACATCATACATATGTTGTAAATTGTAAAGGTTAATACTATACTATGTTATCAATCAAAGAACCTAGTCGGTAAACCCTAAGGAACCTAGTCGGCAAACCCTAAGGTTATCGCTATTGGTTAATGAAGGTGGAATGTCTACCGAGTGAAGTTTAGTATACACTGAGTTGTTACCGAGTTGTAACCAAGCTATAATAGAATGCATTAAATGTTTACATGCGGTATTTAATGAAGGAAGCTGATGAGATGGAGTGGATTAAATGATTGGTAAGCCATGGAAGAAGTTTGTTAACGAATCTAAGGCAATGAAAAGTCGGCATGAAGATCTACAACTCATATTGAACTACAATACCCTGGCACAAGTTCCAAGACTAGTATGCAAGTTCCAAGGTTGGGTAAAATGTTTTCAGATCAAAAGATGCATTGAACCTAGACAAGATTAAAGATCTGATGGCTATGATTGATCATGGGAAATGTGATCAAGGAGATTAAGCGGTTATCTAATTATTTATAAATAGGAAACTATTGATAAACAATATATGCGAGCAAGTATATGCACAAGGATACTACATAGTGATTACCGAGCACAAAAGCTTGAAGACCTGTTTGAATAATAGAGTATAGAAGCCCAGTAGATAGACAAAGATGAGTTCTATGTCTAGATTGTATTGAACAAATAAGAATCTGCTTTAGCATTTTAGATGTGAAGTTGCAGATAGATTTTATTACTATTATTTTGTGAAAGTGATAGAAAATATCTTAACCGAGTGGACTTAACAGTCTTATATATAAATCCTCTAGCAAGGTGACATTCTGATTGAGTGTTTGAAATCCTTTAACAAGGTCACTTCTAACAAAGTGAAGATCCTAATAGATCTGAGGGAAATCCCTTAACCGGGTCACATCTAGCAATGTGTTTGTAATCTTTAATAGGATTTTCTTCTAATTGAGCATACTCTAGAAGAGTATATTTCTTAATGGGTCCAAAATTCCACAATGGTTTTTCCCTATTTGGGTTTCCACGTTAAATCTGGTGTTATGAGGTTTATATTATTCATATGCTTTTGAGGTTGCATGTTTAACAGTTTTGGTTATATTACTGATATATATGTTATCGAGGTTGAATCTGATGTTTTTATGGATGATTAAGTTTGTATGATTCACCCCCCCCCCCCCCCTCTCATCTTGTTGGCTATTGGATCTGTACTTATATTAAGTATCAGAACTATCAACGTTCACAAATGATAACAATTCAAAAACACCTCTTAAAATCAATAATTTATAGAAAATATAGCAACCAAAATCAAAATCCATCTACATCACTATGAAGAGCATTGAATTGATTCCTAAATAAAAAACTTTCTTGAAAATTGGAGGTCATGAAGTCAAGTATGAGAATATGAAACTTGCCTTCAAAAATCAAAACTACATTGGAGGGGGGGGGGGGGACAAATTCAAAAGGTCCCATTGATTTTTTGCTAACATCGGTAGATATGATACTAAAGGCACTAAAATATTCCCTAACCAAAACATTTTTTGTAATTTGTTGGTCAAAAGAGTCTAGGAATATTTGCCAAGTATATTCTCCTTTGACACAAAATATTCTTCCTTTTGTGCTAGGCCCTTAATTTCTACCACATTGTATCACCCTATTGTTTAGTAAAACTATCAACTACAACACAATATTTAGGTCTATAATACAACCTACCACTATATTTTTTTTGTTTTAATTTTAATTTTAATTTTTTATTTCTTTTAAATTTTTTAAATTTTAATAAAAAATAAAAATAAAAATATATTTTTTAATCATTTTTTTATCATGCCTTTTTAGTCAACCTGTAAATTTATGTCAATCGTATGACCAAGGAGGATAATTTATTTTTTAGGGCCTCGAGTAAAAGGTTTGATTTTGACGATTTGATATTCAATCTTAAGGTTCTTTGTCCTTCTAGATGTGATGGTAGGGTTTATTTTGACCCAAAATGCTCCAAAATTGGAGCTACCTTTTGGATATGGAAACCACCTCCCAACTTCAAACCCTTGTAAATATAGTCTTAGATATTTGATTTGGATGAAACAAAAGTCTGAATTGACTTTCTCAAACCCTCCAAATTCAATAGTTAAATATACACCAACAAGCTCTAATTTTAACCTACTATACAAAGACACAACAAGGATCCTTCCCACAATAAAGTATTTCTATCAAGTTTTCCTAATTCTTAAAATCACCATTCAATGCAAGGCAATAGCATAAAGGGTCTAACAAGATCTACATTCAAAATCTCTCCAAAAACTAACCAAAGACGCATAATTTGCTCTGATACCATGTAATATTTTGCTATCGATATAGCTACCCAAGATATAGAGGCCTAATGGAAAGAACAAATTGAATGTGAAGATAAATATGATAAGAATAGATTATATTCATATTAAGGAATGAAAATATACAAATGAAAATGAATGAATAAGATTACAAAGGGAACCCCTTGGTTATATAGGCCATGGTGAGACATATGATATAATAACATTATGACAAGTGTCTTAATCGTATGATATGAAACATAAAGTGAAAGTATCCTATGTATACCCTAAGTAAACTTAAATGATAAGGTGTAAAGAGGACCTAAGAGTGAAACTAGCTAGGTAATACCCATATTTACACCAACAAAATATCATGTCTCTTATTAACCTTATTCATGTGATAAGCATGACACATTAATTATCAAGTTGCTCTAATTATTCATAGAGTCACCATCGAGTGAATTCCTCATGGCCTTCCAATGATACTATTAGCGAAAAGATCATATGTACGTTGTATGATTTACCTCTATTTTGCATGGTGAGAGAAGTATGTGAAGCCTATAAGGGTGTATTAACATAGTGTATTGTGTTCAGTGACTATGAAATTAAAATTGAGGAATTTAAAGAAGACATAGTTGTCCAGAAGGATGAAGATGAAAAGGAGGAAGATTTTGAGATGCACGATATGGAAATAATAGAGGAGTAGGGGATAGATGAGAACACTCAATCCATGGAAAATACATCTACTGCTAACAATGAAAGGATGGCTAACCTTAAATATCAAGTTGTTGACTTGCAGGTTAGAATGAAGGACCTTGAATCTAGAGTGGAGGACATTAGAGAAAACAAAAAGTTATTGATGCATGTGGTCAATTCCCTTACTCTAATCACAAATGGGATCATGAGGAAGGAGCTTATGGGGATGGTCTTTGGCTAGAGAAAACTGAAGAAGCAACACAAGAAGAATGTATGATCGAGCCCTCAGAAAGGGGAGGATTCCAAAGATTACAGCTTGGATGATGTAGACTAGAAAACTAACCTATAGAAAATGGAAAAGAATAGAGTTCTCATTAAAATCCAAAATAAATAATATGTGGATTTGGGTTACCTTAGTTTTTGGGGAGTGTTTTGTTTTAATTTTTGTTACTTATTAAATTTTTAAACTTTGAAAATTCGCTTCCCTCCTCTTTTCCTTTACGCTCTTAATCGCGATCTTTCTGAATTCCTTAACTTCTATCGTGGAGTTCTCAACTTTTAGAACTACCTGATTGGTTGACCAGCTTAGGGAAGTTCATATAATTCCACCACCTTTAGGAGGTCGGGCTTGTGGATGCTTTTGAAAGGAGTTTGATAATTGGGAAGTTACCCGATCTCCCGACTCTCTGACACTCCTCGTGTTGTGGTGGATGTACAGCTCTTGAGAATTTTAAGGACATTGTTGGTTCTAAGAAAGGATGTTTGGTGTAATTAATACTAGTGGTTTTGGTACCTTGGATGGCAACATGAGTAATAGTAGAGATAGGTTTCGCTTGGCCATCGACGGAATTGAATGGGGCTGTTAGGATGATAAGAATAACGGCTTATTTTCATCCCTCCTCTCACCTCATTGATTGCCACGTCATGCATTATTTTCAAAAAACAAATCAAGGAAAGATTTGTGAAGTACCATCATTAATGGTCTTTAAGAAATCTAAATACAAAAAAAAGGTGGCGGCATGCATTACTTCATTTGATGTTGTCATTCTTGCAGAAAACATTGAAGGTAGCCAAGGGGAAACTCTTTGTCATAGTTATATGCATCAGAATGGTCTTGCCTCATGATGATGAACTACCCTTTCATAATCCAAATTTGAACTGGCCAGAGATAGAGTAAGATATAGTCCGACAATTATGGTCTTTTGCATGGAAAACACAAATTGATTTCAGTGAATATAGGAAGACTGTCACCCTATTAGATAAGATTGCAGAACAAGCTGAGAATCATGAACAACATCTGCAAGACAAGCTAATGGCAAGAAGAAACCCGAATAATTAACTTCAACAAAATGGTACTCCCAGTTGGAAGAGGTCCCATATTGCAGCTTAATGCCAACCTAGTACAGTGGCACATTCTTTTGACCATATCTAACTTTTTCCAAGCTACTATTTTTTATTGGGAAGAATTCGAAGATATCTTGCTGACACTAGTCGGAGAAGAAGAAAAAGTAGATGAGATCGACAAGCGTATTGCAGAGTTGAACCCAGTACCTGACGATGGAGCCTGAAGGTTTTGTAGCCTTACTTGTTGTGAGGTTGTTTATATTTTGTGTTTCTCTTTAGGATTTTGTTTTGAAATGGTCATGATCAAGACCGTTATCTTTAGTAACCATTTCTCAGGAACGGAAGAGATAGGAAGGTTATAGATATAAATAGGTAGATTAGTTAATTTGAGAGGATCTTTTGGGAAAACTTAGTTTTTATCATTAGAACATAAAGACTTCTATGCATGTGGTTATCTACTATTTTTAATATAGAAGAACTACTGGTGGCTTTCATATATTCATAAACTTTGAATTATGGTTTGTGGATGCCTTTCTATTCTTTGAAATGGATCTCAGTTGATGAATTTATATTGAAATGGTGGATGATTTGAAATTTCAATTGCTATGGAATACTATGTTAGACAATTCAAATAACCAGAAGACAATTGAGAGGGGGGGTGAATCAGTTGTCACTAGATTACCAAAACCTTAAGCAATTAAAAATTTAATACCGGAATGCATAAACCAATTACCGAAATAGAAGACATACCAATTAAGCACAAACAACAATTAGAGAATAGATACCATCCACATGACACCAAGATTTGTACGTGGAAAACTTGGTAAAGGGAAAAACCATGGTGGGAAGCCTACCCACAGTTAGATAATAATTCAATAGTAAGTATGTGATTACAAATTGAGGGGCATGCACTTGTAGGAAGGCCAATAGCCTAGAGCGCACACTAATTACAAAAGTAGTCTCACTGACTACATAAAAATCCAGACTACAATCCAAAAGAAAGAATGAACTACAATGATAACATCTCCTATGCCTGAATACAGTTCTAGTTAAGCTCAATACTAGAGGACTTAATCCTCTTGCATGAACCCAACTCGATCACCTATGATTTACCAACTCCTCTGCATGAATTATTATTACATTATTCACTCACATACATCCTTATCATATCCCTTAATGATCTACAATGAGATCTTACATCATATATATACAAACCCTCGACCATAAAGAATCAGGTCGGCCACCAGACAATAAAGCAATTGCATAATTATAAAACATGTCGGCCTGAATCCAAATAAATAATATCCAACCCATAAGACATCCCAAAAGCACATCAAGAAGTCCAATCAACACATTACATTAAGCCAGTCCATAACCTCGATAGTATCAGACCCAATTTAGGTCTATACATGCTAAAGCAATGATCCCAATCAGTCGAGTCTTGAACATGATCACCATCAGCATCCTGAATCTCTACTAGAAGTCGCACCAACACCACTTATGAATAATATCAAAATATCTTCAACAAAGCTCTGTCGGTGAAACCCTCACTTGATCAATAAACCAAGCTTACCAGCATACAAGATATCATCCGATCACCAAATCAAAACCAACTGACTGAACATGTATTTGAGTAGCACGAACAACAGATCTAAGACAATTCCATAAGCCAAAGCATACCAAAGTATACCATATCATTATGATCTAATCCAACCAGAAAACAAACAAATTACTAAGAGCAAAAGGATACCGATAAAGCAACCAAAACAACTAGTTTTGACATCAATGACAAAACATTAATGCAATAAATAATCAATTCCTCCAAATGGCCAACAATCTCCCCCTTTGGCATTGATGGCAGCACTAGATGTGAAATACATCCAAGTGCCAAGAAATGCCAAACAAATTTTCCACACAAGAATATAGCAATGAAGTTTTGATCCATACTCTCCCTGTAGATGATATCATAATTAAGTTCTAGAAATTTCTCCCCCTAATGTATATACCTCCTTAAGTTTTTCACATGAATATCTCTCCCCCTTTGACATAAATACTAGAGATCTGACATAAATATCAAAACAAAATCATAAACCACAGAATCACAAGGCTAACTACTCCTCCTAATTAGTGGCATCACCACATCAATCTGGAATGAATAATATTTCTGATAATGCATACTGGACTGATGCCAAATAACATCAATCAGTTTTCTATCGGAGGGGCAGAAACCCCTAATCTGTCTCTGAGGTACTCAAATGATTCTTTAGGAAAAGGTTTAGTGAAGATGTCTGCAATCTGCTCTTTAGTGTTCACATAAACCAATATAACTTTATTTTCTTCCACCTTCTCCTTCAAAAAGTTATACTTGATAGATATGTGCTTTGTCTTAGAGTGAAATATCGGATTCTTTGATATGTCTATAGCAGCATACCTATCACAATGAATAACTACCAATCAATTGCAATGCACTTTTATGTCCTTCAACATTTTCTTCATCCACAGAACTTGTGTACAGTTAGTAGAAGCAACAAAATACTCAGCTTCAACAATAGATAAAGAAGTACAGGATTTTTTCTTGTTGATCCATGAAATAAGCTTCTTTTCAAGAAAGAAAGCTCCACTGGAAGTACTTTTTCGATCATCAACATCACCTTCCCATTCTACATCTATATATGCACATAAAGTAAAGTCATCATCCTTAGGGTACCACAAACCATATTCAAATGTTCCTTGTATGTATCTAAAAATCCTTTTCATCGCACTTGCATGATTTTATCTAGGATCACTTTGATATCTTGATGCAATGCAAACAAAATTCATTATATCCAGTCTAGTCTAAGTCAAATATAACAAACCTCCAATTATAGACTTGTACCTTGTAGGATTTACCGGTGTAGATTCATCTTTCCTTGTCAATTTCTCACTTGTAACCATAGGAGTATTAACCGGTTAAGAATTTTCCATACCAAATTTCTTCAACATCTCCCTAGCATACTTAGTTTGACAAATGAAAATACCTTAATCAATCTGAGTAATCTGCAAACCTAAGAAAAAATTCATTTCCCCAATCATAGACATTTCAAATTCTTTCTCCATATTGTTAGAAAATTCCATGCACAACTTATCTTCACCTCCAAGAATGATGTCATCAACAAAGACTTCAATAATTAGTATATCATCATCAGTGGCTTTATAGTATAGATTATTGTCGGTATTACCTTTAGTGAAACCAAGCTTTAAAAGATATGTGTCCAACCTTGCATACCAAGGTCTAGGTTCTTGTTTCAATCCATATAAGGCTTTATTTAACCTGCAAAACATGTTTTTATCATCTGAAAGTGAAAAACCATTAGGTTTCTCAATATAAACTTCCTCATCAATATCCCCATTCAGAAAAGAACACTTAACATCCATCTGATAAACCTTGTAGTTTTTATGTGCAGCATAGGCAAGAAATAATCTTACAACTTTAATCCTAGCTAAAGGTGCAAAAGTTTCACCATAATCAATTCCTTGCTTTTGAGAATATCTTTTACAAACCAATCTAGCTTTATTCCTCACAACTTGTCCATCTTCATTTAATTTATTCCTAAATACCCATTTAGTTCCAATAACATTCTTATTTTTAGGTTGGGGAACTAAAATCCATGTGTTATTCTTTTCTATCTGATCTAATTCTTCTTCCATAGATTTCATCCAACATTCATCTTTACATGCTTCAATTATTGATACCGATTGAACTAGAGAAATTAAACATACCTCATTAGCTACCAATCTTCTTCTTGTCATCACTCTATTGTTCTTATCCCCAATGATCTAATCTTCTGAATGATTCAACCTTACATACCTAGGAGTCTTCTAACTCTCTGTTCCTCTTTCATGTTCTTCAGTTACTGTTAAATTTTTTGATACTGCCGGAGTAACTGTTTCAACATTTTGTTCTGATAAAAGTGTTACTGGTTTAGTTATGATCATTTCCACTATTGGTTCTTGCTCATAAATTATGATATGACTTCTATTTTGCTCATCCACCTTGACATTAGCACTGTCCACAATTCTCTGTAATCTTTTGTTATAACATCTATATGCTTTGATTTCATTAGAATAACCAAGAAATATTCCTTAATCACATCTAGGATCAAATTTTCCAATGAAATCATCTCTCCTGATATAACATTTACTACCAAAGATTCTGAAATACTTAACTGTAGGTGTATTGCCAAACCATAATTCATATGGTATCTTACCAGTTTCTCCTTTGATATAAACTTTGTTGAATGTATATACTATTGTGCTCACTACTTCTCTCCAGTAGATATGAGGTAGATTAGCTTCAATCATCATGGTTCTAGTAGCATCCAAGATAGTTTTGTTCTTTCTTTCCACAACTCCATTATGTTGAGGTGTCCGGGGGGCAGAAAATTGTCTCCTTATACCATGCTTCTCATAAAAGTTATTAAACTCATCGGATGTGAATTGTTCACTATGATCTGACCTTAAGCACTTAATCTTCAATCTTGTCTCAATTTCAACTTTAGCTTTAAAGATTTTATACTTTTCAAAAGCCTCATATTTCTCCCTTAGAAAAGTAACCCATGTCATTCTAGAATAATCATCAATGATTGGCATAAAATATCTATCACCTTGAAAACTTTTGATTCTAGTAGGGCCACACAAATCAGTATGAATAAGAACAAGAACATCATTAGATTTGTCTTGTATACTCTTAAAAGAGGTTCTGACCTGTTTTCCCATTTGACATTCTTTACATACTGGATTATAGGGCTTCACAATCTTAGGTATATCTCTAACTACCTTGGTTGAACTGATCTTTACCATGCAAGAAAAATTCACATGACATAGCCTTTTATGCCAAAGCCAACTCTCATCAATTTGTGCAATCAAACATGTCTTCTCATCAGAATTCAAATGATATATATTACCTTTTGTTTGAGTATTGGTTACAATCTCCAATCCAAATCTATTAATGATTTTTCATTTTCCAACCTTGAATTGTAATTGAAATCCCTTATCCACCAATTTTCTTACACTCAAAAGATTATGCCTTAAACCTTCAACATAATAAACATTATCAATATTATTCTTACCATCTAATGATATAGTTCCTTTTCCTTTGATCATGCATGCTTTATCATCTCCAAATCTAACCAGATCGCCATCAAATTCTTGCAAAGATAGAAACTTCCTTTTATGTCCAGTCATATGATGTGAACATCCATTGTTAATTACCCATTTATCCTTATCTTCAAATTTAGCAGCCAGCACCTTTTCTTCAAGTACATTCTCTTCCAGTTCCGAATCATCTTCCTTGATAGCCAAGAACACCCATTCCTTTCCATTGCCAAAACCACTAGCACAGTCTTGTGTCGGTTCATCATCAAAATCAGTCACACCTTCCTCATCCGCAAAGTAACATGATTTATCTTTGTTTTTCCTATACTTATGCTTGTTCTGATATCCTTAAATGATCTTCTATCTCTTTCTTCAAATCTTGAATTCCTTTAAGGAAATATAGATGCAAAATGACCTATCTTATTGCATGCAAAACATTTAAAAGGTGATTTTCCTTCATAATTACTTCCTACCCGTCCTTTAGGTGTTCTTCTAGCAAATAGGGCTTCAAGTCGCTCAAATTCTCCATCTTCCCTTTTCATATCATCCAATTCCTTTGCATACAAAGCTTTCCAATGTTTCTTTCTGGTTGATGATGTAAATGCATGAAAAGCAAGTTTAGACTTCACAGCTCTAGAAGGTCCAAATTCTTCAATCTTAAATGAAGATAATTTCCCAACCAAGGTATCCCTATTGATAGAAGTATTAGCCATTGTTCTCAATTAATTAATTGCAGTAGCCTTCATCTTATAAGTTGATGGTAAAGCTCTCAGAACTTTAGAAACTATTTTATCTTCACTCATATTTCCACCAAAACATTGAATTCCCATGACAATTTCATTTACCCTTTCCATGAATGCGGTAATCCTTTCATCTTCTTCCATCTTCAAATTTTCATATCTCACCCAGTAACCATCAAGTTTAGCAATCTTAATAGTAGGGTCACCTTCATTAAGATTCTCCAACTTGTCCCATGTAGCCTTTGTTGATGATTTGTTAGTCAATCCCATTATTTGTTGATCAGAAAGTGCACACAAGAGGGCTTCTCTAGCTCTACAACCATTCTCAAGCTCCTTATCCAAGTCTGTCAAAGGGGGATTTCCAAATGTCATATTAAAAGGGGTTACACCATTCTCAGTGATCTCCTATATTTCCTTACCAAGACATCTCAGATGAGTCTCCATTTGAATCTTCCATGCTTTGTAATTTGTTCCATCAAGCCTAGGAATTTCTCTTCGAAAGACAACAACAAATGAGCTAGATGAACTTGAAATTTTAGTCACCATAAAATCTTCCTCAAGTGGTTAAGCTTCTACAAAGAGGATCGCAACTCTGATACCAATTGTTAGACAGTTCAAATAACTGGAAGACAACTGAGAGGGGGGTGAATCAATTGTCACCAGATTACCATAACCTTAAGAAATTAGAACTTTAATACCAGAACATATAAGATCAATACCCGAATGCATAAACCAATTACCGAAATAGAAAATATACCAATTAAGAACAAACAACAATTAGAGAATAGATACCATCCACATGACACCAAGATTTGTACGTGGAAAACCCAGTAAAGGGAAAAACCACTGTGGGAAACCTACCCACAGTCAGATAATACTTTTGCAGTAAGTATGTGATTACAAATTGAGAGGCCTGCACTTGCGGGAAGGCCAATAACCTAGAGCACACTTCTCATTACAAAATTAGTCTCACTAACTACATAAAAATCCAAACTACAATCCAGAAGGAAGAATGAAATGCAATGGTAGCATCTCTTATGTCTAAATACAATTCTAGTTAAGCTCAATACTGGAGGACTTAATCCTCTTGCATAAACCCAAATCGATCGCCTATGATCAACCAAATCCTCTACATGAATGATTATTACATTATTCGCTCGCATACATCCTTATCATATCCCTTCATGATCTACAATGAGATCTTACATCATATATATACAAACCCTCGACCATAAACAATCAGGTTGGCCACCAGACAATAAATAAATTACATAATTATAAAATATATTGGTCTGAGACCAAAAAATAATATCCAACCCATAAGACATCTCAGAAGCACATCAAGAAGTCCAATCAACATGTTACATTAAGTTGATCCATAACCTAGATAGTACCGGACCCAATTTAGGTCTACACACGCTAAAGAAATGATCGGAATCAGCCAAGTATCAAACACAATCACCATCAGCATCTTGAATCTCTACTAGAAGCCACATCAACACCACTTATGCATAATATCAAAATATCTCCAACAAAGCTCTACCGGTGAAACCCTCACTGGATCAACAAACCAAGCTTACCAGCATATAAGATAGCATCTGATCACCAAATAAAAACCAATTGACTGAACATGTATCTAATTAGAATGAATATAATATCTAAGCCAATTCCATAAGCTAAATCATACTGGATCATCATGATCTAATCCAACTAGAAACCAAACAACTTATCAGGACCAAAAGGATACCAATAAAGCAGCCAAAACAGTTAGTGTTGACATCAATGAAAAAACATCAATGCAACACATAATCAATTCCTCCAAATGGCCAACATAATAGTTGTGAATGGTGTTTCATAATGGATTTATTTTAAAATTTGAAAAACTCTAAAAATAGTAGTTAGTATTGTGAATGCCTTTATAAAGCTTTCTGGTTAAAATTTCTTTCCTTAGTTGCTTTCCGATTAAAAGCGTATGAGTTGTTTGTTTATTCATTGAAAATCATTAGAAGGTAGCTACCACCTTGTAAAATAAGCAGAGAATTAGTCAGTGCATATATAGTTAGATTGGCTCAACTGTGGTTATATTTGTCATCTCTATGTGCGTGAGGATATAAAGTTAGGTGAAAAATATGTTAACCAATAGATTTTTGGTGACTCTATTGGGGAGGATTTTAGTGTGCCTTGGAAAATGTTTTAAATTTCTTTTGATAAGAAGGCTGGTGACTCTGTTGATTTCCTACCTACAAAAAGGTTTTGGTCAATCTTTGAAAAGAAAGAAGAGTTGCTAAAACGGTGCTTCATGAAATGCTCCTGTTATGGAATTGACAAAGACAACCTCGGAGAAAAATATATCTAGAGGAAAATGTAAAGTTCATCTTAAGGAAATATTATCATATTCTTTTGAAGAGGAAGTGAAGGGGCTCATGTTTCAAGTTGGCTTTGTTGAGGTTTTGATAGTGACTTCTGATGTGGTGTAGTTGATGATAAAGATCACATCACTGAGATTGAAGTTGGGAAGTTGATAAGCATTTTTGGTGGGATTGGAAAGAAAGAAATATTGTCTCAAACTACCTCTCAAGATGGGTTCCTACATGCAAGAGAGGATAAAATCCTCTCGAAGTTTGACCCTATGCTTTTGGAATATAATAATGGGATGTCATCATGTACTATTTGTGTGAATCATGTCCTGTCTATTTATAGGCTAGGAAAGGATCCTCTATCTAAAGGTTCTTCTATCAGCATGGTCAATCCTATACAGAATGAAGCATGCAAAGAAGATTTATTTTTTATTTTGAGGGGGAAGTTCCTTACACAAGACATGAAGATTAAATAGAACCCTGTAAAATATTTTAAGGATGCCTAGACAAGAGATAATCCTCTTTTTGAAGTGGTGAACTTGCAGTTGGAAGAACAGTCACCTTTCCTCCATGTTTTAGAATAACTTTAAAAAAGTGTCCTTAAGAACAACATTGATGGTGATGAATTTCTCTCCTTATGTTGTCGCATGGAAAAAGAGGGTATGTACATTCAGTTCCTAGTTCCTAAAACCTAAACCCCTGTTGATGATCAGTGGTTTATTCATGAAGGAGAGGATAAATCTTCAACTGTTGAAGGTTTTACATTGTCCTCATGTGAAGTCCAAATACAGAGTGATGATGGTTGTGTTGTTTTACCGAGTTATGAAATGCATAATCAAGGATAGGGTGCGCCTATTAGATCTTCTCAAGAGGATTATTGTCGGTTATCTCAAACAAGTCATGAAGGAGTTAAAAGTCTAGTTCCAGAAGCCTATCATGAAAAATGGTTGTTTGGGCATGAATACATCTATTGAATTTTGTGTATTCATAACTGGAATCCTGGTCTGGAAATCATCATCTGATGTGCTCCATCTCATGTCATGTCATGCCTTCAAATCCCCTTTCCTACACATGTATATATTTTTCCCAACCTGTAAATGGTTTTGCCTGAATAATATTAGCCTACTTCATCATAAGGCCCTTATGGCCATGTACATATTTAGGTCCTTTCTGGTTTGTTGTAGGCATAGTTTGTTTTGCTCTCAGTTTTTGGCCTGTTGGTTTTGCCTTACGTTTTGCCTAGTTTCCCCTCCACCCTTCTACTGAGCAATGCCCTTTCCTTCTATTACGCCCAACTTTGTTGCCCATTTACATGCACTGGTCCAAGTTCTAGGATTCTCTACATCCTTCTAGTCCTTCTCCCCATTCAGAGCCTATATGTTACTTATAAAATTTTAAACTTTGAAAAGTCGCTTCCCTCCGCTTTTCCTTTCGGCTCTTAATCGTGGCCTTTTCGAATTCGTTAACTTCTATCGCGAAGTTCTCAACTTTTAGAACTACCCAATTGACCGACCAGCTTAGGAAAGTTCATATAATGCCACCACCTTTAGGAGGTGGGGCTTGTGGATGCTTTCAAAAGGAGTTTGATAGTTGTGAAGTTACCTGATCTCCCGACTCTCTGATACTCCTCGTGTTGTGGCAGATGTCCATCTCTCAAGAATTTTAAGGACATTGTTGGTTCTAAGAAAGGACATTTGGTGTAATTAAGACTAGTGGTTTCAGTAGCTTGGATGGAAACACAAGTAATAGTACATATAGGTTTCTCTTGGTCGTCGATAAAATTGAATGGGGTTGTCAAGATGATAAGAATAACGTCTTCTTTCTATCCCTTCTCCCACCTCATCTATTTCCACGTCATGCATTATTTTCAAGAATCAAATCAAGGAAAGATTTGTGAATTACCATCATTAATGGTCTTTAAGCAATCTAAATACAAAAAAAAAGGTCGTGACATGAATTACTTCATTTGATGTTGTCATTCTTGCAAAAAACATTGAAGGTAGCCAAGGGGAAAATTTTTGTCATAATTATATGCATTTAGAATGGTCTTGCCTCATTATGATGAGCTGTCTTTTCATAATCCAAATTTGAACTGGTCAGAGATAGAGCAGAAAGATATAGTCTGATAGTTACAGTCTTTTGCATGGAAAGCACAAACTGATTTCAGTGAATATAAGAAGACTGTCACCCTATTAGATAAGATTGCAAAACAAGCTAAGAATTATGAACAACATCTACAAGATGAGCTAACAGTGGGAAGAAACCTGAATAATTGACATCAGCAAAATGGTACTCCCAGTTGGAAGAGGTCTCGTATTGCAGTCTGATGCCAACCTAGTACAGTGGCACATTCTTTTGAGCATGTCTGAATTTTTCCGAGCTACTATTTTTGATTGGGAAGAATTCGAAAATATCTTGCTGATGTTGGTCGAAGAAGAAGAAAAAGTGGATGAGATCGACAAACGGATTGTAGAGTTGAACCTAGTACCTGACGAGGAGCCCAAGGTCTTGTAGCCTTACCTATTGTGAGGTGGTTTATATTTTGTTTTGTTGTTTAGGATTTTGTTTTGAAATAGTCATGAACAAGACCATTAGCTTTAGTAACCATTTCTCAGGAATGGAAAAGACAGGAAGGTTATGGCTATAAATAGGTAGATTAGTTAATTTGAGAGAATCTTTTGGGAAAACTTTGTTTTTCTCATTAGAACATAAAGACTTCTACGCATATGGTTATCTATTATTTTTAATATAGAACTATTGGTGTCTTTCATATATTCATAAGCTTTGAATTATGGTTTGTGGATACCTTTATGTTCTTTGAAATGACTCGCAGTTGGTGAATTTATATTGAAATGGTGGATGATTTGAAATTTCAGTTGTTGTGCTTTTTGTTTCATAGTGGCTTTATTTTAAAATTTGAAAAACTCTAAAAGTAATAGTTAGTATTGTGAATGACTTTATGAAGCTTTCTGGTTAAAATCTCTTTCCTTATTTTCTTTCTAGTTAAAAGTGTATGAATTGTTTGTTTATTCATTGAAAATCATTAGAAGGTAGCTACCACCTTATAAAATAAGTAGAGAATCAGTCAATGCATATATGGTTAAACTAGTTCAACTATGAATATATTTGTCATCTCTGTGGGTGTGAGGATATAGAGTTAGGTGACAAATCTGTTAACCAACAAGTTTATATATCTCTATCATAGTTTTAGTTAGACTCTTTGTTATGAACTTTAATGTCTTACGTGTCTTTTATATGATTGCTCGATTAACTATTATCTTTATTAGTTTAGTTTGGATGTTGTTTACCTAATGGAATTTTTGTTAATATTTTTTATTGTGTATGGTTGATAATTGCTCTTTGTGTGCTTCTAGTTGTTTTGTGCTAGTAGCTATTTTCTAATAGATTATCTATCTTGTTAGCCAAATGGGATCAGGGCACTTCCCCGCTTAATAAAAAACATAGTGTATTGTGTTGTAGATATAGAGAGATGATATGATTATGTAGTGTATATGGTGAAAATGGATAACAATCATAACAATATTGAAAGGCTAAATGAATTCAACCACCAAAAACCCTAGCCTAACAACAACAAAGATCCACCATAGCATATGAAGATTACCTAAGACAATGCAAATCAAATGAAATCACAAAGGTTATACCATCACATGTCCAATAGGGTTTTGATCTCCATTCTTCCTATCTCCATTGATCTTGCTTGATATATTTGCTCTCAGATTTTATATGCACAAGAGCTCAACAAAGAACAGAATGTGGTTGCAAGTAGGATCGTAGTGTAGTCAATTGATCAAGTAGTTAGGATGCATCATTAGGTGAATTATTAGGGTTTGATAATGAGGGAAGCATCTCCTTATATAGAAGACACAATATGAAATGGAGGGATAAGATTGAGAGGTGTAAAAGGAGGTCGGCTATGATTAGAGGGTAGGTAAAAGAAATAATAAAATAATGAAAGGGGTAGGTAGTGTAGGAATTAAGAGATGAATGACATGTGTCATAGGTAGAAAAGGCTAATGAATTAATTAAATAAATAAAGATTTATTTAATTAATAGAAGAAGTGGGATCAAATTAAATAAATAAAATATTTATTTAATTTAGGAAAATGATAATTTAAATAAATAAATGTATTTATTTAAATGAGAAATAAGGCTAGAAGAGGATAAATGAATTAATTAAATAAATAAAGATTTATTTAATTAATAGAAGAATTAAGCTTAGATAATTAAATAAATAAAAATATTTATTTAATTAGACTCGACAATTTTGGGTGTCTACATTTTGCCCCTCTTTGAGACAATGCGGCTTGTTGCCTTGTTTCAAAGAAGATAAGATGAACTGATATAGAGTTGCCCCAAGATGGGAATGATATGCCCCCTCGAGAGATTGGATGAAAATGTCTGAAAAGACTGCAGACAATCTCTCGATAAGAAATAAAGGCTAGAATGGACTGACCGGATAAAATGACAGAGTCACGGGATAATGAAAACTGACTCGGGAAATGAAGGCGAGGGCTAGGGTAGGCTATAAGATAGACCACGGGGGAAAATACATCCTCATTGTCATCTACACATCCACGAGAGCAGATTGCAAAGCGAAAATAAAGCAGCAGCAGTCAGCAGCGATGGCTTTTGTTCACAGATTCGACCGCATTCGCCGATTCCAGAGGCCAGCAGAGGCAGGAGAGCCGGTAAGTACCACCAAACCTCCTCGTACTTTGACGCATTTAATTTTGTCATTAATGCATGCTAGATAGGGTAATAAATGCGCTTAGACTAGGGTCCAAAAAGTGTCAAAAAATGTCCAGGCGTGTCTGCATTGGTGCCAGGCGCGTCTGTGTTTGCTAGGTGCGTTTGTGTTTGTGCCAGGTGCGTCTACATCTGAACCCGTGTCTGTGTCAATTGCTGCCGCATCTGTGATGTGTAGGCGCATTTGTACCAAGAAGGCATGTTTGTGTCTCCCAGGCGCGTCTGTGCAGAGCATAGGCACATCTTTGTTTTTCAGATGCGTCTGTGTTTTCTAGGCACATCTGTGCAGTTTTTAAGCGCGTTTATGTCAGGTAAGCGCGTTTGTGTTTTAAAAAGTGTGACTTTGCATCTTCTAAGTCAAATCGATAGTTTTGTGATGAACATACGCTGTCGATTGGATAAGCTGCTAAGAGGATACACTCAAGCAGGTCCTCTAGGAAGACTAGGATAGATCAAGGCACTTTGTGATGAACAATGAGTACCAAGATAGAGTACTTTGTGATGAATAGGGAGTACTAAAATATAAGCAGCACTTTGTGATGAACAATGAGTGCAAATGTGAGCAATACTTTGTGATGAACAGTGATTTTCACACATGTAGTACTTTGTGATGAACAGGGAGTACCACTAGGATAAATAGCAACACTTTGTGATGAACAGTGAGTGTCACTAGGGTAGATAGCAATATGCATTTAGATAAAAAGTAGCATTTTGTGATGAACAGTGAATGCCACAATGACTGACATGATTGATTTGCTTGACTGCAGGAGCATTTGTCGATGCTCGACTCACGGGAGAGATTCCCATCTACTTAGAGGTTGTGACCTGAGTTGTCATTCAAGGACAGAGCTGCCATCGAGGAGATGGGATTGAGACATGTGTTTAATGTGCCAGAGTTTCGGGCAAACATGGGTTTGCTTATTGCATTAGCTGAGAGATGGCACTCTGAGACGTGCACTTTCCATTTGCCGATGGGTGAGATGACAGTCACCCTAGAGGATGTGTACAGGATATTGAGGATACCGATCGATGGAGAGCTGATCCCATACGATCGAGATGGAGACAGGGAGGCCCTGAGATGAGTATTCCAGGACCCTGGACTGGAGATGAGGGTAGGACATGTGGCATGGGATACCATGACAGCCACAGGATTAGCATTGCCGGCAGTGATAGGAGGAGCGATCAGTGGGTTCCTGTGTCCAGATAGGGTGACACGGGGGTTGGCTGTGGGCTGGGGAGGAGCACTAGAGACACTGGTGATGCAGCACACCAGGTATGCTTGGGGACCGTGTGTGCTGGCACACTTGTATTATGAGCTTCATCAGTTTGTATATCATGGATCCGTAGGATTGGGCTACGGAGTGACATTGCTACAGGTATGGGCCTATGAGCATCTGTCAATTACCCGACTGATACACTTCAGGGGTAGGGGTCATGGACGCAATTTTGTTCATCTATATGATATGATCACATCACAGCCACGGATTGGCAAGCTAGAGAATTGGCGGCGAGTGATAGACGACATCGATGTGGTCATATGGAGACCATACCTGGGTTGCGAGCAGTGGGAGGATGACGCAGTTGAGCTTCCCTACACCTTCCAGAGCAGGTACCTAATTGGACGGATGCCCTATGTGCTAGAGAGACAGCTTGTGGACAGGGTTGGCCGACAGTTTGGCCAGATTCAGAGGATGCCTCGGGGCTCAGGCATGTATGCCCATACAGTTAGAGATCAGGCATAGTTTGGGCCTTTGTTGTCATATGATTAGGCAGTGACACAGCTAGTAGAGATGATGCACCTACCCTGGGACATGTGGCCAGAGATCGAGGATGCTGACATGGATGCCAAGTACATAGCTTACTGGGTAGAGCATCCCTTCCCATGCTTGATAGATCCAAGAGAGGCATTGGATGGAGATGGGGGTGGTGATGATGATGATGGTGGAGGTGATGGGGGCAGAGGCCAACGGAGGAGGAGGGGAGTAGTTGGAGAGAGGAGGGTTGCACCTCGGAGGGAGGGTGGTGAGGAGAGGCAGGCTCGGGTGGTGAGGGGTCGCGGTGGATTTCCGCTACAGGTGCCAGCAACACAGGGTCCCAGGCAGGTACAGGGATAGGGACAGGGACAGAGATAGGTACCAGTACAGGCACCAGTACAAGTACAGGTACAGGCATAGGGGCAGGTACCCATACAAGGGGAGCCACAGGCAGAGACAAAGGGGGCTGACCCAGTGGAGGATGAGCTGCTAGAGCTGAGGGAGATCTGCCAGGGCCAGGCAGATGAGATCCAGGAGCTAGAGAGGGAGAGAGATCAGCTCAGGGGGAGGCTTAGAGATACTAAGCGGGAGCGAGATCAGGCTATCCAGTGCTATACAGAGGCTGAGATAGCACTAAGGGCCGGGAGACAGGCAGCGGAGGATACAGGGGTAGGATATGCTTATGTCCTACGGGCAGGTAAGGAGATTGCCTATTGGAGAGATCTGTACTATGGTGCAGTGCCAGTAGATCAGCGGGCGAGGAGCTTCCATAGACCGTCGCGTACAGCGACAACTACGGGAGGGAGCTGGAGGAGACAGGCATCGAGTGGTGGGGTTATGGGTCCTCCACCACCACCAGATAGAGGAGATAGGAGAGATGATCCTAGGGTGGGTCCTTCAGGGGCTCAGATTCCATCGAGGCCAGGTGGCTCCGAGGGAGGGAGTTCGTCATAGCCATAGAGGACTTCCCTTTGTATCAGTATTGTACCATTTTTGTATTGTAGACACCTGCGGGTGCTTTTGTAACCATATGATTTTGACATCATTGTATCATGACACTTTATGACTATATATATGAGATGATTCATTTTTGCGGCAACTATATGCATGTGTACCTATGTGATGAGATGTTCCTATGTGATGTATGTTTTATGCTATGGATGCAAATATTTATATGATGCAATGCAATGTTTTTGTCCTTTTATGTGTTTATATGTGTATGCATGATGCAAATGTGGATGTATGAAATGTGGATGAATATGACCATGCAAATGTAAATTGTGCTAACAGGTGTTGTGTGCAGGATGTGATGCAATTGTGATATCTATATGTATGTATGAAATGCTTATATGTGGTAATGCAGGTGTAACTACATGAAATGCAAATGTTTTTGGTGTGTCATTATATTCAATCATGTGATAGTAGGCTACGCGGACTCAAGAAGGACGATGGAAGTCAATCAAGAAAGGGGGATGAAAGACAGAAGATATGAAAGTGAAAGAGCTTCTTGTGCGTTATCATCATTGAGATTTATTATGGCAAGTAGGTTATGACAATCGAGGCATATGTTCGACCCAGAAAGTTATTGTACCTATTTGCATGGAGATAAGACAGTCACAAACAAGGAATATCCCAGTTCATACTAGACTCATAGTGTCCTCATATCCTTGGACAAGTCATAGCATTACTAAAAGACAATTCACAGACAGCAAATAAAAATAGGTGACGATACCCCATCCTCGCCTTTCTAGTCAAAGACATCCTGGAGATAGAATCTCTAGTCAGAGACATCTTGGAAAAGCTAAAAGATATGTCATCAAAAAAGATGAAATCAAAAGAAAACCAAGACTCGACACCAACATCCACTGTAGTCCTCAAGTTTAGTGTCTCTTGTCACTTGTATAAGTCTTATCTGATTGTCGTCACAATGTTTACTTTCACAAAAATGATAGATAGCACTGAACCATAATGTTGTCTGAGTCTGTTGAAAGATTTGATTTGTTGAAGCCCATTGTTGCTGCTGTCTCATCTGAAACTGACTGAATCCATGAAACTGATACTTTATTATGGAGAAGATGAAACTTTATTGTGGATCTGTGATGCAAATGTTGCTTTATTGCGGATCATGCACGGATAGACTGAAGGAAGCTGGAAGAAACCGTACTCCTCGAAACATGTAATGTTCTTAGTTCCACACCCATCACTAGACGTAGGATTTGCCTTAGCCACATATAGGATCTGATTTATTATGGATGGAAAGGGAGGTTTATTATGAATGGCTAACCAATCTTAGGGAGATCAATAACAAGCCATGATGGGAATGGGTAAGTTTATTATGGATGGATAGGTTGTGATTGTGTGCAAAGTGAAAGGATGAAATGGAATCCTGAAGGAGGGAGGAGCAATGTCTCTACACATGGCGCAGGGGACCCAGTTTTCACCATGGTACTTGCCCAGGGTGCCACCGAAGTGGTTTTCACCATTGGATGAAATTATTTCTCTTTACTTTTTTTTTTATTTTTCAATGTTTTTTGTGTCACAAGCCGCCTGTTTGCCAGGTTTTCACCAAGTAACGATTTTTATGTTTTATAATTTTTTTGTTTGTTTTTTTTTTTTTGAATTTTTTGATTTTTTTGTATTTTTGAATTAGGATATTCTGAAGAGCTATGTGTAGAACCTGCGAAGGTGCATGCTGTTGATAGGATCCTCTAAAGGTTCACCTTTTGTAGTTGAGAGTTGATATGCACCAGATCCATATGCTGCTGTAATAATGTAGGGACCAAGCCAGTTTGGTTCAAACTTGCCCTTCCTCTCTCTGTCTTGTTGATTTTTAGGATTTTCTCTGAGAACTAAATCCCCTACCTCAAATGTGTGAGGCTTGACCTTATGATTGTAGCTGCGACTCATTCATTGTTGATAAGCCTTGAGATGATTAAAAGTAGTTTGTCTTCGTTCATCCAGTAGTTCTAGCTCTTGTAAGTGAGAGACCATATAGTCTTCATCACTGATGATGTTTTGCAAAGAAACCCGTAAAGAGGGTAGCTCGACCTCAATAGGAAAGATAGCTTCAGCGCCATAGACAAGTGAATAGGGTGTAGCTCCTATAGGTGTGCGGACACTTGTGCGGTAGGCCCAAAGTGCAGGATTAAGTTGGATATGCCAATTACAACCAGCATCATTGACTGTCTTCTTTAGGATTTTAAGGATTGTTTTGTTAGACGCCTCAGCTTGGCCATTACCTTGGGGGTAATATGGTGTGGAGAAACGATGAGAGATATGGAAACGGTCACAGAGTTCACGAACATCCTGATTTTTGAAAGGACGCCTGTTATCAGTGATAATGGAAATAGGAATACCGTATCGGCAAATGATATAGTTGAGGATGAATGTAGCAATCTATTTTCCAGTAACTTGTGTGAGAGGCACGGCTTCAATCCATTTTATGAAATACTCTATGGCAGTGATAATGAATTTATGACCATTGGAAGAAGGAGGGTGAATCTTGCCTATGAGATCGAGTCCCCACTGACAAAAGGGCCAAGGAGACGCAATTGGTTGAAGTTCTTGTGCTGGCGCACGGATGAGGTCTCCATGAATTTGACATTGCTTACATTTCTTGACAAACTGATATTAGTCTTTTTCCATATTGGGCCAGTAATATCCAGTCCTGATGAGTTTCTTGGCCAAGGTAGGACCACTAGCATGCGGACCACATATCCCTTCATGCACTTCCTGTAACGCAATCTGAGCTTCGTCACTTTCTAAACATCTAAGAAGAGTGCCATCTAGACCTCGCTGGTACAGGATATCAGCTAAAATGACATATCGAGAGGATTGGCGAATGAAAGTGCGACATTGGTTATTTGATAGATCAGGAGGTAAAGTATTGTCACGTAGGTATGTGAAAATGGAACCATATAACTGGGACTCGGGACCAACAACGCATATCATCTCAGTAGGCATGATCTCATATGAAGGCACCAAAAGGTTATCCACCAAGAACTCATAGCGGGTCTCGTTTGGAGGTAAATCAATCAGGGAAGCAATTGTAGCCATGGCATCTGCGGTGCGATTCTGTTCTCTTGGTATCTGCTCAAAGTCTATCTTTGTGAAGTGTTGTTTTAGATCATCCACCATTTGTTTATAAGGCATTAATTTTTCATCTTTTGTTTGGTAATCATCAGTTTCTTGACGGATGACAAGTTGGGAGTCCCCAAAAACACGAAGTTCCTGGATCTTCCATTGAACTGCAATTCGTAATCCTGTTGTTAATGCCTCATATTCTGCTATATTGTTAGTGCAAGGAAATGATAAGCGGTATGATTTTGGTATAGAATCCCCTTTAGGAGTTATAAAGAGGATGCCAGCTCCTGCCCCATGCTATGTGTATGAGCCGTCGAAGTACAGTTGCCATGGCTTTGCATGTGACATTGTCAAAATGGATTCATCTGGAAATTCAGAACTTAGAGGAACATCATCTATCATGGGAGCATCTGCTAATTGATCTGCAATGGCTTGTCCTTTTATTTCTTTTTTGTCCACATACTCGATGTCGAATTCACTTATTATCATTACCCATTTGGCCAGTCGCCCAGTAAGTGTGGCTTTATTGAGAAGGTATTTCAATGGGTCTATCCTTCCAACTAACTTAGTCTTATGAGTGAGCATGTAATGTCATAATTTCTGCGAAGCAAAGACCATGGCAAGACATGCATGCTCAATTGGTGTGTAGTTTAACTCGTATCCCACCAATGTGCGACTGATGTAGTATACTGCTTTTTCCTTGCCCTCAGCAATTTGTTGTGCTAAGAGTGCCCCCAGTGTTGTTGGAGTAGCTGATATATATAATAACAGTCATTGATCTAGAACTGGTGGCATCAGAACTGGCGGATTTAGAAGATAATCTTTGAGCATCTGGAAAGCCTGTTGACAGTTATCATCCCACTTGAATTTGATGTTTTTATGTAGCAGGTGCTGAAAAGGATTACACTTATCTGCCAGTTGGGCTATGAATCTTCGGATGGACTGGAGTCTACCTTGTAAGGATCGAAGTTGACTGATATTTCTTGGTGGTTGCATTTCCAAGATGGCCTTGACTTTTGCTAGATCAGCTTCAATTCCCCTTTTGGATACAATGAATCCTAGGAGCTTCCTGGAGGTTACTCCAAAGACACATTTCTTGGGGTTTAATCTTACTTTTTATTTTTCCAATCGATCAAAGACGACTGAAAGTATGTCCAAATGTGTATTTCTGTCTATTGATTTGCCTAAGAGGTCATCAACATAATCTTCCACGGTTACGTGCATGAGATCATGAAAGATAGTAGTCATGGCTCTTTGATATGTTGCACCTGCATTCTTTAACCCGAAGGGCATGACATTCCAGCAGAAAGTTCCCCACAGACAAGTAAATGATGTTTTGTGTTGATCCTTGGGTGCGATCCTTATTTGATTATAACCAGAGAATCCATCCATTAATGATAACATTTCATGAACTGCTGTGAGATCAACAATCAAGTCAATATTTGGTAATGGGAAGTCATCCTTTGGACAAGCTTTGTTGATGTCTCTGAAATCTGTACATATTCTAATGTTGCGATCTGTTTTACTAACAGGTACCAAGTTGGAGATCCATTTGGGATAATCGATTGAGTGTATGAATCCGACATCCAATAACTTCTCAAGTTCTGCTTTGACTAGTGATGCCACTTGTGGATGCATTTTTCTTAATTTCTGTTTTACTGGTTTTGCCCCCGGTTTGACTGTCAAATGATGCATTACCAAATCCGGATCTAATCCAGGCATATCAGTGTATGACCAGGCAAAGTTGATTTGTCATTCTTTGAAGAAACTTATGAATTTTGACCTTTCGGACTCTGTCAATGATTGAGCTAGGAATATGTTGTGTGGAACCTCTTCTGTACCAATGTTTGTCTTGATAGTCTCCTCTACCAACATGGATGACTTTTCCTCATATGATGCTGGGAGAATGTCGAGCCTTCCATCTTCAAGTGCCTCAGAGAGGTTTTCGCCCTTAGATACGTCCTTTCTTTTTACTTTTTTGGGGTCAGACAGTGCCACAGTGTGGTTTTCACCATAAGACCCTTGGTTTGTTCTTATTTCAACATTTTTGCGACTGGAAGGTCCAACACCCTCACCAAAATATGCCACGCTATTGAGTTCTATAGTGTATCCCACTTTATGGTCTCCAGGGGGAAGATCATCCCGTACCCCCAGGTAGTCAATAAAAGCTTCATCGTTTTGGAATGTGTCAAATTGTGTAGGTCCTTCATGATCCTAGTCAATGAGTTGGTGGTGGACAAGGGGAAGGCCGTTAATGTCTTCGAAGTTAGGGGAGCTAAGAGTGAAGATGGAGTTATATTCAGGTATGTCAAGGTAATTATCGAGTTCATTGATGGCACTCTCCTCATCAGTCTCGATCACGAGCGAATCCAAATTATCATCGCTAGTAGCGCATTCCGGGACAGGTGTTCTCATCCTATGTGATTTCAACCTAGAACCTTGAGACAAGGACTGTGTAGAATCCTCCTGGGTTGTTTCTTGACCAACTCTGAACTTTTTATAAAATTCCTCTTCTTCTGTGGGTTCATCTGGCTCTCTGAATATCTCGGTGAGCTCGTAGTCACTGGAAGACTTGTCTAAACCCCATTCCCATTCGTTAGAATCTGTGGAATAGAGATCCTCTTGTTGCATTTTGGCAGCTTTGATTTGTAAAGCTTCTTCTATCCTTTGGGTGTGGACCTTGGAAGTTAAGAAACCAAGTCCTTTCGAGCATTCCTTTTTGAAGGTCAATTCGGGTTGTAAAGGTTCCATGATGCCTTCCTTTCGTAACCACAGAGGGCTTTTTCCATCATACCCGAATTTGTGTAGAATTTTGAGGCCTTTGCCATATTTCTCACATGGTAGGTTGATGTGGTCTTGTGTTTCCTCTTCATTGTCCCTGAAAAGCATTTTGTATAAATCTTCCTCTTCTAGTTCACCCCATCTTTGAAAGGTGGTAGGGTCCCATTTGAGCATCATGATGGATACTTGCTTGTTAGGATGTGGTCTTCCATATTCTTTTGGGGAGCTCATGACTTGTCGTAAGTACATGGTCTGATTTAAAGTATATTCCCCCATGCCTTTGTCCTGAAACTTGCCTTTAAGATCACCTTGTTTTGATGTCGAAGGTTTTAATGACTCAGGATCAATGTATGCCGATGAAGGAACAACCTCACGATTACTGGGAATGATGGTCTCAGTCTTTGATTTCAGGTTATTGCAATATATGAATGGATTAGGATCACCGTTAACTGTTACTTCCACTCCATTATGAGGAAACTTAATGCATTGGTGATATGTGGATGGGACTGCCCTCATTTCATGAATCTAAGGACGTCCTAGCAATATGTTATAAGTGAGATTTAAATCCAGGACTTGACAAACCACATCCTTTGTAACTAGCCCAACTCTGAGAGGTAAGATGACTGTGCCCTTGGATGAACGCTCTTCGTCATCATATGCCTTAATGGTGATTTGATTTGTAGAATTCACAACTTTATCAGAATATCCCAATTGTGTAATAGTGCTTGATGTGCAAATGTTTAGACCTGCTCCTCCATCTATTAGGACTCTTTTTATTCGATGTTTGTGTATGAAGGCTTCAATGTGTAATGGTGCATTATGTGGCTGACTTACGGAGGCGTCATCGGCTTCTGTGAAAGTAAGGGAGTGTGGAACAGAAAGGTATCCCACCATGGCTTGAAACTAGTGCACGTTCAGATCAGTAGGAACAGCAGTATCTCTCAAGATTTTGTCAAGAATGGATTTATGTGCGGGAGATATGCGTAATAGCTCAAGTATGGAGATGAGCGCGGGTGTCTTCCCTAACTGTTCTACAAGGTCATACTCAAGTTTGGTTGATGAGGAAGTGGTGTTTTTAGCTGGAGCACCTTGCAAAGTGAATTTACCTCGGCGGGTTGTAACATGACATTCAGAGGTAGGTTCAGAAGAAGATCCAACACCTTTTAGGACAATCTTGGGTCTCTGGGTAGAATTCTCAGACGCTTTGTCCTTGATGATAATAGTAGAGATGTAATTGTCCATCGAGATGTGATTGATAGTTGAATCATTGTTATAGGATGCTCTGGTATAGTTGGTTTGATCCTCTGTGGCTTTAGCTTTTCCCTTGTCATGTTTTGGGAATGGTTCCTTAAACATCTCATGTTCTTGATTAGACGAATGTCCCTCAATCTCAATGTCACCTCTATCAATGAGATCTTGTATGATGTTCTTCAGTCGATGACAATTTCCTGTCTTATGACCCTTGCTCTTATGAAGTTCACAATATTCCTCATCATTCCACCAATTTGGTTTAACCTTTGGTTCATATGGAGGAAAATCTGGAATTGTGATTACTTTGTTTGCCACTAGCTTCTTGAAAACTGACTCAAGTGGTTCTCCCAATGGAGTGTACTTCCTTCGTGATCTGGAAGTTGTTTGAGTATTCACTTGATTGTTTGTATAACTTGATCCAGAAAAAATGAATTTGGGTCACACTGAATTGGCATCAACAACACCATCATTGACTGTGTTCTTATTTTTATTCCAAAATCTTGGCTTGTCTTTTCCCTTAAAGTCATCTTTGTTTTCCTTGAATATCTTAATGACTCCTTGTTCAATTAGGACCTTTTCTGTCGCTAAGCCTTTTTCAATAATGTTCTTGAAGGTGGACAAACAAGCTTTCCTTAGATCATAGCCAATCTCTTTGTTAACATTTTGGGTGAACATTTCTACCATTTGTTTTTGTGAAATTTCACAAGAGCATCTGCTGGCTAGATTTCTCCATCTTTGTAAGAATGATGCAAAAGATTCTCCCTCTTTTTGCTTGGTGTTGCACAAAGTAGTGACTGATATGTCTGTCTCTATGTTGTAGGAGAAATGTTGGATAAATGCCTCTGCTAGATCACCCCATGACTTAATTCCAGGTGGAAGTTGGGAGAACCATTCCATAGCTTGATCGCCTAGACTCTGTGGGAATAATCTCATCAAATATGTCTCTTCTGCTGCTACCTCGATGCAAGCTGTGAAAAACTGTATTATATGTGCCTTAGGATCTCCTTTTCCTCTATACTTATCAAATTTAGGCGTCACAAAGTGTGTAGGAAATGGAGGCATTGGAATGCTCTTGTCAAATGGATAAGGACATATGTCTCTCATTGTGTATGTTGGCTTTGGTGTATTTATGTCCTCCATTTTCTTTTGTAAGTCCCTGATTTGTTGTTCCAAATTGCTCTTAGGTGGAGATCGACCTCTTGGACCATACCCCATGCTTGAGGCACCAATTGGAGGAGGAGCATGTTGCATATATGGATGATATTGATCATACACATGTTCATATGGAGGAGGTCTATAGTGATGCTGCGTATATGGACCACTTGGTATAGATTCATGTTGAGGAACACCATATCTATTTTGTGCATGTATACCATATTCTACAGGCATGTCATGTTCTAATGTGTTGCCCCCAAATTTGACATGAGGTTTCCTTGTGTCCAAATTTTGAGCATGCCTTTGAATATCCAATTGCTTTGGTGGTTGATCCTTAGCATTAGTATGTGATTGAGCATATCTGTCTGCATAAGACTTCCATAATGGTCTGCAAAGGTGAGTATCATATGCTTGACCATGTGTATGTGGGACCTCTAGTTTTTGAAGCAAAGCTGATGGTGATTCAGGTACCATATGTGGTCCTTTATTTCCTCCACTATTAGGTCTTCTTTGATCCATGTTGGAGTGAGGTTGTTGCAAAGGTCGATTTTCCATTATTTGAGCAATGTCAAAATCATGAGGTATCTTGGCTCCACTTTGTGCCATCATTTGTAAGAAGTATTGTCTATCCCTCATTATTTCCTCAACCAATCGATTGAAATGGGGATTCATAATGGATTCTTCCACATCTGCTGAATGTACTGAAAATTTGTCCACATTGTCATTGTGTGTAGCATTGTTGTTTATAGTGTCCATGTTCTCAACATTTGGAATGTTTCTATAGGCATCCATGTCAAGTAATGTAGTATGATCAGAATTGAAAAAGATATCATTGTCATACTCATAAGAACTCATGTTTGCAGACTCTTGAGCCTCTTTAGTTTCTCTCCTAGATTTTTGAAGACGGGTTTCAACCATGAACTAGGTATTGACCGAGATGTGAGACTAGATGAAAAATGGAAAGAGTATGGAAGACCAAGAGTTGGATGGAATGTAAATGAATCTGAGGTGTACTTGCAATGTCCAAAGTGTAAGACCAAGTATGTATGTAGTAGAGTAGGTGTGACTTCCAAAGAGAGGATAGTTTCTCTAGATGAGGTAAGTTGACCTTGACTCTAAGTAAGACCAAATGAGACCCAAAGGTAAGAAACCTTGATGAGGGACCACTTAGCAAAGTGTTGTTGTATGTAGTGTGTTGACAAAGTATGATGAGGACAAGCAAGTGACCTTTTGACTCAAGTGTAGACAATTGTGAATGTAATGAGAGATGTAAAGCAATGATGGATTGTGTGAGACCTAAGGACAGGTTGACTGCTAAATGAAACCTTGGAGAAATGACCTAGGAAGCTCAAGAATTCCGAAACTAACTGTGTTGTTTGCTGGACTGTAACAGTTTTTTCAATTTTGGACACAGACGTGCCTATATACTTCACAGACGCGGTTTCCCAACACAGACGCTACTTTGTTTAACACAGACACATTTCTGAGATTTTTTTGCAAAGTGTAATGTTTACTGTTGGAACACAGACGCAATTCTGCCCTTCATAGATGTGGCTAAACAACATAGACGCTATTATGCCCGACACATACGTGTTTCTGCAAATTTTGTGCAATTTTTCCAATCTGTGAAGTTATTTTGTTGTGACCAAATCTGACTGTTTGACTATTTTTTCATGACAAGAGGACACAATGTTGATGAGGACTCAATGTTTGCAAGTGTCTAGACTCAAAAAATGACTCCAATAAAAGTGTGTTGTTTGATGTAAAAATGTTTTGCACACACTTGAAGACATAAAAGACACCATGTTTTGCTGTTTGGTCTTGAATGTTTTGAATGTTTAACATAAGTCAAGCACAATTCTTATGGCTAGCCAAGACAATAGTTGTTGATCCCACATGGGGTTTTACCCCCGAGGCTACGTTATTTAGAGCGGATACTTAGATGCTTGACCTCACTGGCTCCACCCTCGGCACTCACTTCTCGGGTCAGCCAAGCATCAGCCCCCACGAAAACTCCCCATGGCGAAATTTGTATCTCTACTAAGAACCGTATGTGTGTGGGCCGCTACCAAAGGTCCGACCTCCTGCCCCAACAACTAGAAGGATTTGGGCTTCTAAAACAAAGAGGTGCTAGTAAGGGCATCCGCTTGTGTGGCCATACATGCGACACTTTCAGCTTTGTAAATACAGAAGGCTCCCAGTCGATAGGGGTTACGCCCTACAACTGATCAAATAAATTTGATCAAATGGGTTTACGGGGAGACATAGTGTCGGTATGAACTAATCAGCACACATTATTCATAGTTTTCACCATGAATACAGTTATTTATAGTGGTTCGGAAGAGGTAGGTTTTCCTCGCTACCACTTGGGTCATTCTCTTCTCACTAGTAGTCCTAATGACCGCACGGGAAGACAGGCCCTCTAAAGATTAAACAAAAAGAGCCTATTGCTCAAGACACAAAAGACAATGATTCAATTTTAGTGCACCAATTGAAGTGTTTGCTAGTCTATGAAAACAAGGCACACAATAAAAATCCAAAAAACCCTTGCCAAGGTCCTGCAACAAAGATTTGTTAGTAGTTTGGATTGTTTCAAATGATCACCCCTTCCTGCAAGCACACAAGTTAGGTAAATTTTAAACCCAAAAGACTTTGTGAAAATAGGGGCCTTCAACCAAATGATTTAGCCTTCAAGACAAGTTGCACCAATTTCGTTAGCTAGATCTGAAAATGTTAGCTCAAAACAAACCAGATCTGAAACCCTAAATGCAAAAATTCAAAAACTGAATCAATAAAAAATCCAAAATTTGAAACTGGTAAACACAAACGTGGTTACCCTCAACACAAACGCGCCTGGGTGACACAGACGCGGTTTTGTGAAGCACAGACGCGACTACATAACACAGACGTGCCTTCTGGACACAGACGCGGCCAAAAACATCATAGATGCGACTTTAGAACACAAATGCACTTTCCTGGAACCTGCAAAATAAAATATTGCCAATAACACAGACACGATTCCAGAGGTCGCAGACGGGCCAAAAAATCAAAAACGCGATCCGAAAGTGTGCAGACGCGAAAATATCAAAATGCTGCCGAAAACGTCGGATCTACAACTTCAAAATACAAAATCTGCAACAAGATGTTAAATGCAAAAAAAGGGACAAGTGTCCCACCGGGCGTGCCAAAATGTATATGGTGAAAATGGATAACAATCATAACAATATTGAAAGGCTAAATGAATTCAACCACCAAAAACCCTAGCCTAACAACAACAAAGATCCACCATAACATATGAAGATTACCTAAGACAATGCAAATCAAACGAAATCACAAAGATTATACCATCACATGTCCAATAGGGTTTTGATCTCCATTCTTCCTATCTCCATTGATCTTGCTTGATATATTTGCTCTCAGATTTTATATGCACAAGAGCTCAACAAAAAACAGAATGTGGTTGCAAGTAGGATCGTACTGTAGTCAATTGATCAAGTAGTTAGGATGCATCATTAGGTGAATTATTAGGGTTTGATAATGAGGGAAGCATCTCCTTATATAGAAGACACAATATGAAATGGAGGGATAAGATTGAGAGGTGTAAAAGGAGGTCGGCTATGATTAGAGGGTAGGTAAAAGAAATAATAAAATAATGAAAGGGGTAGGTAGTGTAGGAATTAAGAGATGAATGACATGTGTCATAGGTAGAAAAGGCTAATGGATTAATTAAATAAATAAAGATTTATTTAATTAATAGAAGAAGTGGGATCAAATTAAATAAATAAAATATTTATTTAATTTAGGAAAATGATAATTTAAATAAATAAATGTATTTATTTAAATGAGAAATAAGGCTAGAAGAGGATAAATGAATTAATTAAATAAATAAAGATTTATTTAATTAATAGAAGAATTAAGCTTAGATAATTAAATAAATAAAAATATTTATTTAATTAGACTGGACAATTTTGGGTGTCTACATGTAGAAGTATATGTTATGCTTAGAATTGGATGCCATTTGAGTCGACAAAGACTTATTAGACACGAAATTGATTCAAGTGGATGTGAGGGCATCCTTGCCCACATTACAAAGTGATATAGTTACTATATATTTGTGCTTCAATAGCTAGATCAATCACATGTAAAGGTAGAAAATCTTCATGAGAGGGATGACCATGGTGCTACAAGAGAGATCTAGGTTAAGGATGAGATATCAATAAAGAATCATGATATAAAGTGTTGGTAAAGGGATCATATAAGTAGCCTCCCAAAGTGATACATGTTTATACCTTTTTTATTGTTTATTGATCCTTGCTATTTTGTAAAAACTTATGAATTTAATATGCCATTTATAATGTTGACCATTTCATTTCAAATATGATTTGATGAAACATACGTTGATGAATAATGATGTTATGAACATTGATGTGATTAGTTTCTGAAGAGAGAAAAATGGAAAAAGCCTAATTGCAAATGTTAAATCCTAAAACACAACAAAACATTAAAAAAAAACCTTTATACCTTTTTCCAGCTCCCTCAGATTGAGCTAGAAGTGGAATGCGTTCCTCCACTTGATTTGCTCTTTTGAGTGATGAATGTGAATTGCTTTGCAAGATACACAACATGATGAGAATGGATAATGGATTATGTGTGGCTAAATTTGGGCACAATATGGGTATGATGGATGATTCTTGGACTCACCTTGAGGGCATGACAATGTGAATAAGATGGATATGATTGTGAAGGAGGGATACTACAATTTCTATATTTGAGGGGCCTAGAATGGACAATCAAGATTGAAATGAGGTGGAGGGCTATGATTGAAGGAAGGTGAGGTGGATTTGAGAGGAAAAGTGGGATATTCAAGAGATCTTTCCATAAAGGTTTTTATTATCTCCACACTTCTCAAGTACATGGGGAAGAGATCCCAAGTACATAGGGAAGAGGAGAAAGGAATTAAAAATTCCTTGGGAAGGAAAAAGGGAATTAAAATTTCCCGAGAAATGGGGGCATTGGAAGAATGAAGGATAAGAGGAATTAAAAATTCCCTGAGAATTGAACTAATTTTAAAAGAATTGGATATAATTAATCTAATAAATTAATATATTACTTAAATGATAAAATCAATTAAAATATAATTTAATTAGATTTGAGAAGAATTAGGACTAACATAATTAATATGATTAATGATGTAAAAAGGATAAATTAATTAAATATTAATTTAATTAATTTTAGACGTCTACATTTAGCTGCTCTTTTAAGCGCCAACAAGGATTGGTGAAAGGTAAAAGAAGAAAAAGGATGCCCCAACGTGGAAAACGGAGTGCCATAGGTGAGATGTGGGTAAGGGATGCCTCCTTGAGAATTTAATTAGAAAATTTTTGAATTTTGCGAGGAAATTATCAAGGAAGAACAAGGAAAAAGAGGAGAGGAAAGAAGAATGGAAGAAGGGGATAGAGAAAGGGGGGAAATAAGTGGAGAACAAGTGACAAAAGAGTGAGAGAAGGGCATATATAGGCCACACGAGGTCCATAGAAGTGTCATTGTCATACACCTAGTATACGAGCAATTGAGAGTAAAGAGAAAGATGTCGATCCTGCCACATCACATGCAGAGAGGAGAGTGTGTCTAATGCTTCTGGAGCCAACCAAGAATAGGGACCCAATAAGTGACTTATCTTGCCTTACTCATTTTGTAGGTAAGTGTAATAAATGTGCATTTAATGCTAGGTTTAGGGTAGGAAACGTAGCAGGACATAGACATCGATCACTACAGCGATGTCTGTGTGAGGAGAATCATATTTGCATAGATGACTAACATCTACACAGATGGGGGGAATCTACATGGGCAAAGTTCAAGTGAATGTCATTTGCGTGGGGTTAGGAAGGAGGGTCATGTTGTAGACTAACATCTATGCTTGTGTCATGGCATCTCCATCGAGCCAGTCAACATCTATGTCTGGGAGTGTTGACCAAGATAGGAAAAAGAGGGGAGGGGAATGACAAGCAAGCAAATTTCTCAACAGGAATCAGAGGGCTAGAAAAGGATCTGACAAGTTTCATGTGTTGGATGTAGGAGGTGTTGGGACCAATTGAGTCTAGGGAATACTAGCCACTGACAATGGGTCTGTGACAGAGATTGTAGACAATGGAGAAAATAGCACTGATGGTTTTAGGATTGGATCATGTATCTGAGTGGCCACATGTATGTGCACACAACATCATGATGATAAAATTGATCGAGAGGTGACATAGTGACACATGTGCCTTTCAACTTCCTAATGGTGAGGTGACAATCACAATACTATATGTTTGGAGGATTCTGCGAGTATCCATCAAGGGTGTGATCCCACACTATAGGCTCAAGGATGGGGAACATTACCTCAAGTTATTATACTAGAACGACAAGCTACCTATGGATCACACAAGGATGTGATTGGAGTCTGCAATGGAGAGATGATGGTAGATTCCATGTTTTGTACTATAACTGGTAGGTTTGATCAGTGGGCGCATGATGCTCGACCTCAATGGCCACAAATTTTCCATTGGATGGTCTAGGTGCTTATATAGGATGATGCATATGGGGATGATGTATGCTTGGGGATACATGATGCTAGGTAAGTTGTACCATGATATTCACATGTCTATTGGGGGTACAAGAACCTAGGCACAAGAGTGACTCTACTACATATTTGGGAATTTGAGCACATAGCCATTTTTTGACACCTAGGAGTGTGAGACCGACGGTCGTACCACTCCTATATTGACAAATATAGCAGCCTAATACACTCTACAAAGGTGGGAGTTATAGGAATTTGGTGCATGTGTATAGATGAGATTATGTGCTTTACCTAGAGGCCTTACAAGACATGTGAGGTCTGGTATGATGATCCTTATTATCTAGCATATGTCCAGACAATTTGGCATCTAGTAGGATTTAGTGGGTGAGGAGTGGATAAAACCTCAAATTACTTGGGGGACTAGCACCTGGGGGAATTTGGTGGAGCTAGAGCATGCATGCAACAACTTCATTTACATGACACCGACTGAGTGGGATCCATGTGAAGAGGTTATATATGTGGGGATGATAGAAGCATACAATGCATGGTGAGAGATGCACAAGATAGCCAGGCTCACCATACCAAGGGTTTTGGAGCTAGGTGAGGGAGCACCACTAGTTGTGCAGGTAGTTGGGAGAGAGGGGGAGTAGGGAGGGTTGGTGCCACAATCACAAAGATAAGACAAGAGGGGAAAAGCTCCCCCATGGGTATAGGTATAGGTACCATGAGTGCATGTTTAGGTACCTTAGAGATAGGGACCAATCATGCCACCCCCATAGCCACAACCATAGCCCATCATTACATAGGACATGTTGGATTAGGGAGAAAATGAGGACATGGAGAGAGCTCAAGCAACAAGCATACATGATGAGGTAGGTCTAGAGAGGTCCAAGGTGAATGGAGAGAAGGATCAGACAAATAATCTATAGGTGGAGAGGGACACCCTATAGGTAGCCCTTGAGGCTATGACTGTAGATCGGGATGCATATAGGACCAAGGTAAATGGTACCATGGAGTTCTTACACGAGGCTTGAGGGAAGAGATGGCAGAGTGGATTCAAGAGCTTGAGACTGACCTCAAGGTTATGAGGGTGTAGCTGATGCAAATTAAGGCCAATGTCACCAGGCTGAGAGGAGAGAGAGATATAGTGAGGCAGATGTTGATACTAGCTCATTTGACATAGGTGTTCAGTGAGGCTATGGCTACTAGGATGTAGATAGAGAAAATGGCGAGAGACACAGTATTACAGGGACATGTATGAGCATGATTTACCCATAGATTAGAGTGGCATCCTTAACTAAGAGCATATGATCCAAGTGTACCTAGTCTCAGACCTTAGATGGATTTGTTGACATGCTCAAAGTGACAGATCAAAGTGTCGATAGAGAGAGCACTAGGTAACTCATTGACTTTGATAGATTTGATGACCCTTCAAGGATATTTTATTGTATCATGAATGGACACATCACAATTTTGAGATACATGAGATGACTCATGATTTTTGGGCAGCAATTAATGTTTATGATGATGATGATGATGATGATGATGATGATGATGATGATGATGATGATGATGATGATGATGATGATGATGATGATGATGATGATGATGATGATGATGATGATGATGATGGGTCAAATCGCTTGAAATTTTGGGGTTAACGATACACTATTATGATGATGATGATGATGATGGGTCAAATCACTCAAAATTTTGGGGTTAACGATACATTGTATTCTGGCTTCGCCATTGACCACACACCGTTCGACGTGCATGCCCGTAATATTCGCCTCAAATCACTCGAACGTGGGTATTAGATCACCTATGTTATTCGCTAGAAAAAGTAAAATGACCACATACCCAGGACCTAATTCACCAATGGTAAATTAAATGTTCATTGCATACCTTGGCAAAATTCACTAATATTAATTAAAATATTATAAGAATTCAAGGACCCATTTCGCCCTGATTAAATCAAGATGCATTTTGAAACACCTACGCAATTCACCAAAAATGCATGGATTGATATAAATACACTCTTTCTTACAATTTGTTCATGTCTGATTAGTAAATTTGGGAGCTCTCGATTCGCATTCCACAATTTGAGTTGGAATGACGAAGTTCATTGTAGGACGGAGGGTCAAAGTTACAATCCTACAACACAGGGCGGGGAATTCCTAATTCCTGAGCTCTGATTTCTCACTAAAATCCGTGATCTCCCATCTCTAACTCAAAAGCTATCCAATCCTTTTATGCCTCTTAAAATATCATCCTCACTTGTCTAATCAACCTTGACTCAGGAGAAACCTTCAAACTAGTCCCTCGGGAATGAGTCAGCATCCAAGCCCTAAAAATTCCTCGTACATATTAGCTTGCCACCATAGTTATCGCTAGCTCTCATGTTTGTTTAATGTTAGCATTTTTATGTTGCGAGCTAGTGACCAGATAGTTTGTGGTTAAGTTTTATGGTTATTGCCAGCTTGCAAGGTAAAATGTTTGAAGACATGATCAAGCCGCGAGCTAGCGACAAGTTGGTTTTGGTTTACATCGCGAGGTCTCTAGCTTTTTGGGTGTTAACATGTTATGTTACCGAGCTGGAGATTGTTAATGAAATTGCTTTGGTTGCGAGGTCTCGAGTTGGTCTGATGTCATACATTATAGCCACGAGAGTTAGCAAGTAACTCATTTCATACAGTTGTTGCTAGCTCTCATGTTTGTTTAATGTTAGCATTTTTAGGTCACAAGCTAGCAACTAGACAGTTTGTGGTTAAGTTTTATGGTTATCGCCAGCTCGTGAAGTTAAATGTCTGAAGACCTCATCAACTCACAAGCTTCCCAGTGAAGTGCTAGCAGTTAAGAGATAAAAAAATTTATTTTGGCAAGTACGCGACAAGGGTTAAAGTTACCACTATCTCCAAGTCACTATGGTGATGAGGACTTAACATTTTGTGATTGAGAATTGGCGAGTAGCAATTCAGTTTCCCTCAGTCACTAGATCTCGAGGTTATGAAGGCTTAGCATTTTCATCTTGCAAGTTGGAGATAGAGTCATAAGGGCTTGTCACTAGGTTGCAAGATTTTCTAATGGGTAGTCTTTCAGGTAGAGAGTTGACGACTATGTGCCATGTGTTTTAATGACTTGACGGGGACTGTTGAGGTGCCAATATATTTTTTTTACGTTTTGAAAAAAGATTGAAATCCCAATATATTTTTTTTATGGTTTGAAAATATCTTGAAATTGCCAATATATTTTTTTTATGGTTTAAAAATAGCTTGAAATCGCCAATATTTTATTTTTATGGTTTGAAAATAGGTTGAAATCGCCAATGAAAATATTTTTCTGGTTTCAAAAACGTTACAATTTGCCCATGCAAATATTTTTTTGGTTTTAAAAACATTACAATTCGCCAGGATTTTTCACAAACTTTGAGTGATCACGGCTAATTCGCCAATGGAGATTATTATTTTTTCTCCGTAAACAGCAAAAAATCGCCAGTAAAATTAAAATTTTCCTCGAGAATTATACAACTTTCGCCAGGTTTTTACACCTTGTCCAAAGGGGGGTTTCTTAAATTTTTCCCTGATAGAATGTATATGTATGTGTAGCGTCGTAAATTGTACGCACTTGCTAGGGTGGTACAATTTCACACCTAGTTTAGCACCCGCCTTGGCGCATTTTGCATTTTGCATTGCATTTCCCCTTTAGCACTTAATTAATTAAATTAATTAGGTCTAAGGTTCTATTTTATCATCTCCCATATCATAAAGTTGGGCCCTTTTCATTAAAGTGTGCCCCTTTCATTTTATTCCTCCAATACATCATTTAATCAAAAACCCTAATTAGGTCCTATTTTGAACTTGGGGGCTTGATTTCGGGGGTCAAAACATCTCAAAATCACCTGTAACTTTGGGATTCTCTCTAAAATTATCATATCCGATGGCCCTAAAAATTTGGTGAAAAGTTGTCAGGACCATGGCGCCCGGAGTGCACACGGTCCTGGACATTTTTCTCAAAATTTTAGGAGTGCAATCCTATCATAAAATAAAGCTTAACCCTAAGAAATTGGTGGGAGATTCAATCTCTAAGTCGGCCAAAAGTTGAAATTAAGACCTAGGGTTTCATATATAAGAGCTCTCTTTCTTCATTTGAAAGGATCAAAATTTTGGTTTCAGGGACCTTCTATGCAGCGAAAGAGCAGATCTTTGAAGACTTCAACAACATTCAACATCCATCCATCAAGCATTCATCAATTTCATTCATCCATTTAGGGCTTTGAAGACATTGAAGAGCAATAGGGGATCACCGACTGAAGATTGGCTTGTACCCCTCCCTTGGGGTTGGGTATGATTTCATGTTATTTTCATGTCTTTGCATAAGCCTCATTATATCATTTGTATTCATGCTTTAGATCACTTTGCATCTTGATTTGGAGCATTTACATTATCATTTACAAGCCATTAGGGTTTACTTTCTAGGTTGCTCTAGCTTGCTTACTTGCATTTTAGGATCTTGCACACACACAAGGTCTGCACACACACTACTTTTACAATACAACTTGGCTATTCATGGAGGTGGAAATCACCAAAGCGGGGGTTTGACTAAGGCAAAACCCTATATAGCCGCCCAACGTACCTTTTCAGATATAAGTGCAGATTTCGGGATTCAGACGACGCCGCAAGTTGCAGATCCGACAGAAGCAGACAGAAACTTAGCTACACACCAAATTTTAGGGCAAAAGACCAAGACAGGGGCGTGGGGTGCCCTGGTCCTACCAGGATAGGGGTGTTGGGCACCCTGGTCCCTAGGACAGTGGCGCTGGGCGCCCTGGTCCCTCTGTCAGACAGCAAGTTTCAGCAAGTTCTGACAGCTTTTCAGGTTGCAAAACAGCAGTTTTAGGAGCAGTTCCAGGAGCAGAATCAAGACAGTGGCGCCTGTGCCTTCGTCCCAAACATTTTCACTCAGATTTTAACTCGGGGTATGCATTTTCATTCTTGTCTTCTCCTTGTGTTTACAGCTTTCCATTGTTTAATCTCAATTCTACAATCTTGTTATTAGTTCATACTTGCACTTTGGGGTTAGGAATTGAACTTGCATCATTTTATCTTTCAATCACAACAAAGGAATAGAAACCCTAATAGGTAACCCGTGGCTCTCTCTTCCACAAAAAGAAGTAGCCAATTGTGTGATACCTCTAGGCTCTTTCGTATTCCACAATGTGTGTCAAAAGGTAGGATTAGGGCATGTTAGCCTAGTCTCGCTTTTTCCCCTACACATTTTGGTGAACCTGATGTGAACTTATTATTGCTTGCTCTTGCATTGCATTTGTTAGATCTAGATCTAGATTTAGTGTCTTTCATTTAAGTTTCATTTTCATTAAAGAAAAGAAAAAAAAAAAAAGGAAAAGAAAGAGTGTGTTTCTTTGTTTCTTTGCATTGTGTGTTTAGGTTTTATGCAATTTTTATTTCAAAATGTCAAATTTTTATTTGTGAGATGTTCATATTTATGATGATGTATGCAATTATGTTGATTATGAGTATAGCCAAGATGAATTAGATGAAGCTTTAGATGAGTTTTTGAACCCTAAAGATACCAAACCTTCATTTTACCAAAAACTCATAAACATTGTTACTATGCCATTTCGTTGTGATGAGAAAGATAAGTCAAATGATTCCTCTCAAGGGTACATTCCTATCAACTCTTCCACTAAATCTAGTAACATGGTTGTTTTCAATGATCCCCTCTATGAAGAGATGTCTTCTTTTGAATCAAAAGATAAACCTTTTAATCGATATGATCATGCTTTGTTGCATGATGCTCTCGATGACTTTGTGGCTTTATCAAAATCTTTAAACAAGAACAAAACTTCTAAATTAGTTAACATGATAAACCTGAATGAGCATAATAAGCCTCTCTTTGAAGTCCAAGGTGCTTATCCTTCTCCCACCTTTCAAGTTCCTAAATCACCTCTCCTTACTATCCAAGGAGGGTATGGTCATGATTCCTTTCTTACTCCGAATAAACCTATCATCACTATGCAAGGAAGAAAACCTATAAGTCCTTATAGTTATGCCAAGCAATTAACTAGAGAGAGTTATAATGCGGTTGCCCATACTTATAATAGTAGAAATAATAGGCAGCCTAATCCTCCTCTTGTTACTCCAGTTTCTCTTCCTAATCCTCAACCAATTCTTCCGCAAGCTCCACGTATTTCACAAATGCTTAGTAAGGACTATGATCTTATTGAACAACTTAAAACTACTCTGGCAAAGATTTCTATTTGGGATTTAGTTCAAACTCAACCTACCTATCATGGGATGTTACATGATGCTTTAAAAAATTTAGATGTCCCACCTACAGTGACACCTAATAATAATAATAATAACATGGCTTCCCTGATTGATTCTACAAGCAAACCCAAAGCTCAAATTGTGTTCACACAAGATGAGTTACCTTCTCATGAAATTCAAAATCAATATGATCCTCTTATGATTGTAGTTATTATCAATGAAAGTGCTATAAGATGAACCCTTGTGGACAATGGATCTGACCTTAATGTTTGTAGTATTGATTTATTGGACAAGCTTAATGTGGATAATTCTCTCATTAAACGTTCTTCTATTTCTATTCGAGGCTTTGATAATGTCGGTAAAGAATGTTTGGGTATCATAATCTTACCTATTACAGTAGGTCCTGTTACTTTACCTACACCTATTCATGTCATCTCTGGTAATTTGACTTACAATCTTCTATTAGGGAGACCTTGGCTTCATAGTATGCAAGTTGTCCCCTCAACTTTTCATGGGCGAGTCAAATTCATTTATGACAATATAACATACACCTTGCTAGCTGATACTAATCTTCAAGAACCATTACAAAATCGATCTTCTTGTTCAACTACTTCCAATCCTTCTACCACTTCATATGCATCTACTTCCTTTAAGGATTTTGTCCCCTCTAGTACTCTTGATCCTTCTACTCAATCAGAATCTTCTCCCAAAGATATCTTTTCTCTCGAAAAGGCTCTCTTGGATGATGATTGGGGATCTTTAGACTTTAACCCTACTTTTGTAGGAGAATATAGAGTGCCTAAGATTGAGAAGGGAAAATCTAAGGAAGAAACTAAAGAGAAACCCACTTTGTCTAAGCAACTCAGTAACAACTTTGTGGCTACCTCCGATTCAAATAACTCTTCAACATCTTCCTCTAATACAAATAGCACTGGGACCTATGGGGCATCACCATCCCTCTCTGATTTAGCATCCCTTCATGGTCGTGGTTTTCACATTTTGGCTAAGAGTGGCTATAGTGGAAATGGTTGTGGCACAAATGAACAAGGAATTAAAGTTCCTTTAGAACATAACATGCATGAATATTCATTTGGACTTGGATATAATCTTTCTAAGCCCACCAAAGCATCTAAAAGACCATCTCTCAATGCGAATGCTATATTTAGTAGTGATGATGATCTCACTTCAACTAAATCATCTTCTACTTCTATCAACTCTCATTCCCTTCATAAGGAAATCTTGGCGATGAACAAATCTCTTTATGAATCCCCTCAAATTTCTAAATCCACTTATGAATCTTTATCTCCTATTCATCATAAAGTCCTTTCCTCTAGGGATAAGGCTCTAATAAATTACACTCATCCCTCTTCTAATATTTCTTGTGACTTTTCTTCTTCAATTTTTATCATTTTATGCATGTTTTTTATCTCACTTATAGTTGAGCATTTAGCATGTCATATTCAAATACCTCATTCAATCTATCATTTCTTTAAATAAAATTAATAACTATTATGTTGCTCATCATTATGTGACATTGGTAGCTCATTTACTGGGGGCTCATTGTCATTCATGATGGTACAATTTCAAGTGCAATCATATTTTTGAAGCAACATAATAGCCTAATTTTCTATGTTATCTCTTGTTCCTATTGGGACAAGAGTGATTTCATACATCTCTTCTTTTTATGGTTAAAATTTCCCTTTGGGGTAATAGTGTGGAAATATTGATCATCTTTTCTTTAGAATCCTCTTTTTCTAGATATGGGAGAAGATGTGTATTCTCTTTCTTATCCTACCCACTTCTTGTGAGAAGCATTTTACATACACTAATGTCTTGCTTGCATGAACTCGTGTGAGTATGTAGTACATTTTGCTTATGTCTAAATCTCTCCCTAGAAGATTGTGTAAGTCCTTCTCATTGTCCTTATCCTTGGGAGGCAATGATCTTTCCTTATTTTTATCTAAGGATCCACTTTTTCCTATTTCGTGGATGGTGTGAACTTTATTACTTGATGTTATTCCTTGTATGCATTTGTTGTTGTTTGTTCAAGGATTCTCTCTTACAAGAGGTGTAAGTCCTTGACTACAACCTCTTTTGCACTTGGTAAAATACATCCATAATGAATTCACTATCCCAATTGGGTTAAAAAGAGCGTCATCCTTCATTAAGAATCACTTTCACCTCACAAAAGAAGGAAGTATTGTATTCTTATTCTCTTCTTTGTCTTATTCTAGAAGATGTTATATTTGTCTAAGACAATTCCTCTCGGGGATAGGTGTCTTTTGTACAAAGATCTCTTCTCCTCTAAGGATCTCCTTTACACATACTACAAGATATCCCTTTTCAACTATCTTATCCTTGGTTAAAGAGTGCAAAACTCTCTTGCTTGGATCTATGACATTGTTGCATTTTTGGGGTATCTTCTTTTGTGATGAAGGTAGGTATCCTTGTTCTACTTTGCTTATGACATAAACATTACACTTTTTGAGCAATGGGTCATTCTCGGAACCAGAGCACAGACTCTTAGAGCGAGATGTCACGCTTATGTACTATACATATATAGGTTGTAGCATACTCAAGAATAGACTCCTATGAGGTGCTTCTAACCTCACTTACACACACATGCACGAGGTTGAGTGGAACTAGCGGCATAAGGCTAGACTTTCTCACTCTCCTCCCTTACATGGATCACCTAGACAGACTCTAGGGGCTAGTTTTCCATGTCCTTTTTCCCATGGATCACCTAGACAAGATCTAGGGGTGAGAAGTCCATGTTTTCTCTCTCACTATTCTTCTCATGGATCACCAATGTGTGTATTCATGCTTTTTTCCTTTCTTTTCTCCTCTTTGCATTTTGTTTCCATTTACATCCTTCATCTTGTGTTAGAGAACTCTCAAATCCTCACACTCTTTGTTGTGTTGGAATTGAGATTTAGTCCTCTTTCTTACCAAATGATTCTCCATTAGTTTTTGATCTCATATCAAATCTTCTTGTGAGCATTTGTCATCAATATTTCAACTCACTAAAATTAGCAAGCCGAAACAGGGGGGGCATATAGCTACCCTCGAATTTTCATCACCTTCCTTAGTAAGCATTAGGTGATTTTGTGATCTAACATGTGGTTTTGTAGGTTGTGGTTCCTAACTGAGTAATGCAGATGCCGCTGGGGGCTTCATCTGACAACTTATGGATATATCCTTTTTTCAAATAATGTTTACTTTTTTGTACTTTAGCTTGCATATGCACGTAGTGTTCATATGACTGCTAAAGTGGGGGCTAAATGTAGCGTCGTAAATTGTACGCACTTGCTAGGGTGGTACAATTTCACACCTAGTTTAGCACCCGCCTTGGCGCATTTTGCATTTTGCATTGCATTTCCCCTTTAGCACTTAATTAATTAAATTAATTAGGTCTAAGGTTCTATTTTATCATCTCCCATATCATAAAGTTGGGCCCTTTTCATTAAAGTGCGCCCCTTTCATTTTATTCCTCCAATACATCATTTAATCAAAAACCCTAATTAGGTCCTATTTTGAACTTGGGGGCTTGATTTCGGGGGTCAAAACATCTCAAAATCACCTGTAACTTTGGGATTCTCTCTAAAATTATCATATCTGACGGCCCTGAAAATTTGGTGAAAATTTGTCAGGACCATGGCGCCCGGAGTGCGCACGGTCCCGGACATTTTTCCCAAAATTTTAGGAGCCCAATCCAATCATAAAATAAAGCTTAACCCTAAGAAATTGGCGGGAGATTCAATCTCTAGGTCGGCCAAAAGTTGAAATTAAGACCTAGGGTTTCATATATAAGAGCTCTCTTTCTTCATTTGAAAGGATCAAAATTTTGGTTTCAGGGACCTTCTATGCAGCGAAAGAGCAGATCTTTGAAGACTTCAACAACATTCAACATCCATCCATCAAGAATTCATCAATTTCATTCATCCATTTAGGGCTTTGAAGACATTGAAGAGCAATAGGGGATCACCAACTGAAGATTGGCTTGTACCCCTCCCTTGGGGTTGGCTATGATTTCATGTTGTTTTCATGTCTTTGCATAAGCCTCATTATATCATTTGTATTCATGCTTTAGATCACTTTGCATCTTGATTTGGAGCATTTACATTATCATTTACAAGCAATTAGGGTTTACTTTCTAGGTTGCTCTAGCTTGCTTACTTGCATTTTAGGATCTTGCACACACACAAGGTTTGCAGACACACTACTTTTACAATACAACTTGGCTATTCATGGAGGTGGAAATCACCAAAGCAGGGGTTTGACTAAGGCAAAACCCTATATAGCCGCCCAACGTACCTTTTCAGATATAAGTGCAGATTTCAGGATTCGGACGACGCCGCAAGTTGCAGATCCGACAAAAGCAGACAGAAATTGAGCTACACACCAAATTTCAGGGCAAAAGACCAAGACAGGGGCATGGGGCGCCCTGGTCCTACCAGGACAAGGGCGCTAGGCACCTTGGCCCCTGGGACAGTGGCGCTAGGCACCCAGGTCCCTCTGTCAGACAACAAGTTTCAGCAAGTTTCGACAGCTTTTCAGGTTGCAAAACAGTAGTTTCAGGAGCAGTTCCAGGAGCAGAATCAGGACAGTGGTGCCTGCGCCTCCATCCTGAACATTTTCACTCAGATTTTAACTATGGGTATGCATTTGCATTCTTGTCTTCTCCTTGTGTTTACAGCTTTCCATTGTTTAATCTCAATTCTGCAATCTAGTTATTAGTTCATACTTGCACTTTGGGGTTAGGAATTGAACTTGCATCATTTTATCTTTCAATTACAACAAAGGAATAGAAACCCTAATAGGTAGCCCGTGGCTCTCTCTTCCACAAAAAGAAGTAGCCAATTGTGTGATACCTCTAGGCTCTTTCGTATTCCACAATGTGTGTCAAAAGGTAGGATTAGGGCATGTTAGCCTAGTCTCGCTTTTTCCCCTACACAGTATGCATATGTAATGTGAAATGAGATGTAATGAAATAAATCCTAAGATGAAATAATATGAAAGAGGAAATGAAATGGGTCCTAAGGATGATATGAAAATGCAATGACATGAAATGGTATATGAATTAAAATGTAATGAAATGAAGCCTAAAATGAAGTGGAGTGAAATGCATTCATAACAAAATGATCTAATTAATTATTAAAAATGAAAAAGAACCTTAAAATGAGCAAATGAATGAGTGAAACTAAAAATGAGTTGAGATGAGACAATGAAAAGAGATGAACTATGAACAAATGCAAACTAAGTAAATGTTACCTAAATGAATGCAATAGAGTGAATAAATGCAAGCTTAAAATGCACAAGGAATAATGATGCAAATGCAAATGATTATGAGATATTTTTTTGTGATGTGTCAACCATAGTACAATAAAATAGAGGGAATGGAAGAAGAAGAAGAGAGAATGGGTGAATAAATCATAGTCTTAGGATAAATGAAAGGATGAATAGAGGATGGATGGAGATGATTGTTGTGTAAAATGTGGAGAGAATTCCTAGTTTTGATATTGCAATGGATTATCTACACCACTGGCTATAGAAGCTAGGATGATATGAATATTTGATGCATAGACTAGACTCTCAAACAATAGGTTCTCTCAATGTAGACAAGCTCACAAACAACAATGATGGAGTGTATGTGAGACTTGTTTGATAATACAAGAGAAACCACTAAACTTTCCATACCACAAAATAAATGTCCCACTACACACCACGCAAGGCATACCAAGATATAGGATGATCGAGGCAACCCTGAATAAGTATAGTCATAAGACACAAAATGAAAATCAAAGAAAAAATACCAATCATGCAAAAGACACACACACGACCAACACACATCTCTTGCTAAGAGTAGGAAGAGGATGTGGATAGACTATCAGACATGGCAATGATGCATCCCAATGGGTAAAGATGATGGAAAAATTGAGAGGTGGCAAAAGACAATGTGGTTGTGTGGTGCCTACAAATAAGAGGATTTTTGCTAAGATTTGATTGGAACATTATGGATGGGTGTTTGGTCTACACACAAGTCCAAATAAGTTCATATTGGTGGGAAGAAGCTTAGTGTGATGGGATAAAGCTCAGGGTAATGGGAGAAACCTTAGGGTAATGAGAGAAACCTTAGGGCAATGGGATAAAGCTAAGTTTGATGGGGTAATCCTTATTTATAGTTGTGGAATTAGCTCATCATATTAATGGGAAGTAAAAGGTGATGGGATACTAATGATTGTTGAAAGGAGACTAATGATGGGTAATGGGAGTGTGACTAGGGTGAAGAATGCTTGAATAGATGGGAGAGGGAATATTTGCATAATAGGGATGAGTGGTGAATTAATCACTCGCATCACTAAAGAAATATGGATGTGGAGGAGGGGTCATGCAAGTGGGAGCGATGAGTGGCCAAAGAGGTGGTGGATCTAAATTATTTACCTTGGCACATGAGAATAGGTTTTCACCAAGGTACTTTCCCATAGCACCACATAGTGGTTTTCACTCATGGAAAAAAATATTTTTCTTTACTTTAAAAAAAAAAACTTTTATTTTTGGATTTTTCTTGTTTTTCTGATTTTTTTATTTTTTAAAATTGGGATTCCCTGAAGTCTAGGATTAAAATTTCTTCAGACTAAGGATGTTCATGAGATCATCTAATGGTTCTCCTTTAGGGGTAGCCAGTTGATATGCTCTAGAACCATAATTTGCACTGATGAAATAGGGTCCCAACCAATTAGGCATAAAGTTGCCCTTCTTTTCTTGATACTAAAGATTCTTCTGATTTTCCATGAGGACAAGATCACCAACATCAAATTCATGGCTCATGACTTTCTTATTGTAGTTGAGGCAAAGATGATTTTGATAAACTTGGTGAAGCAATCATCGGTGAGGAGGGACCTCAAAGAGATCAATCTGGTCTGGTCAACAAGAGTAAACACAATGGAAGCACAAATATATGATGGAGGCTATGCAGAACAAATTGTTTTATTGCAGGAAATTTTATTACATCCAACTGGTAAAACTGGGTTACAACATACGGGCTCACAGATCTGGTAGGATAGGTCACAATCAGGACCTTGAATCGAAAGATCTATCTTCTATGCACAGTATAGTTGTTAGGTCTCAGAGACAACAAAGAGGGGGGTGAATCTATTGTCTAATAAATTTAAACCAAAATTAACTTAACCAAAACTTAATGCTTAATGTCAGTAAACCAAAATTTATGTCAGTAGACAATTTTATCAGTTAATTGTAGTATCGGTAAAGATTAATGCATGAAACAGAAAGACAATAACATCCACAACACATAACACAAGTATTTGTACGTGGAAACCTTGTAAGGGGAAAAACCACGATGGGAGGCCTTACCCACAATCAGATGATACTATTGCAGATAGTATGTGTGTACAATATGGAGTCTGCACATGCCAAAAGGCCAGCTGCCTAGAGCTCACTGCTCAATCACAAATGGTAGTCACACTGAATACAATTGGATGGTTAAATCCAATGATAATGTACTACTCAAAATAGCATCTTCATATGTTGGATTCAGTACCAGTTAAGCTCTGATATGCCTTCTTCAAACCTTTCTTCAATCTTCAAATGATGTCTGCATGTAAAGCTCTGCTTATTTTCACATAAACCTTGTTACAATCCTTTTTCCAATCCTATATCATTTCATATCAATCTCACAAATGAGATCTTACATTTATACCATAACCTAAGACCAATTGAGTAGGTCGGCTTACTAAAGATATTACAATAAGATCAATTACAAATAAATCAATATGTGATGTATCATGTAGGCTCAATGCATTTATGATAATAATAAATCATCTTCATAATGTGTCATGCTGATCTGGAATAGATATACTTGTTGGTGCATAACCTAGACCTATTTGTCGGTAATAGTAAATATGCAAACTCGAATAGATCAATAACCAAATCACCAAAACCAAGTGATCAAATAATGTCTTTGACATAACTAGGTAGTTTCCAAGTCATTCCAAGTGTCGGTGAACAATATAACCTGCTGGTGAACCAAATACCGATGACTGTGCATAAGTCACTGACTTACCAGTGAACATAACCAAAGATCTCCAAGTGCTGATAAGTGTTGAAAAGTGTTAACAAGTGTTGACATCAATGACAAAACCATATCAACATATCCAAAATACCAACAATAGCTACTTGATTCTCCGTTCATTCTAATTTATTACATTCTAAAGCATAATTACAAATGTATATCGATCCAAAGGATCCAGTCAGCCCAAAAGGGATCAAAACCCGAAGAACAAGATGTAACATGAAAATAACAAGGTCGGCCTCCACCAAGAGATTCCTCTAGAAAATCCAAAGGATGAAACATAGATCATGGGAAAATGTCACCCACATGCCAAGGAACATCGAGATCAATGCCCAAGGCTCCGCAAGCTTCAGAATGGGTTCCGGTAGATCACCAGAATACATCTCAGGCAACTAGTAACAATAAATTATCATGGAAACCGGTAGTGATATCTTGTCGGAAGGTGATCCAAATGTGATGTGATTTGAAAGAAAGAAAGATAATCAAGACTTCAAGTAGAATCCAACTCCACAAGATCCAGTGAGCCAAAACCGGGACACTCGGAAAGGAAAATTGAAACTGCAAACACAAAAAATAAAAATAGAAAGGAAAATGTTTTTGGTTGATGCAAGATTGATGTGAACCGGGGATGCTCCTACATCAGACATCCGGGGTTAATGAAAAAGTGAGCCTCACTTTGTTGGGTTCAGAGGGAAACCAAGGTGGTCTACCTCTTCCTGAGAAATCCAAGATGAATCTTCAACTGGTCTGTCCTTCCACTTCACAAGGTATTCTTTATACTAACTATTTTGGGTACGATGCCCAATCCTACTGTCCAAAATCTCTTCAATCTAATATGGTTCCTTCCAGGGCAACTGTTTCTCAAGCCCTGCAACACTGTCCTCACTAAATTCCGGTTCATGGTACTCATGAATATCTACAATGTTGAATGTAGGTGAGATACTTAGATTATCCGGTAGCTCCACTTCATATGCATTTCAAGAACTGAACTTCCTCAAAATCCTACAAGGTCCAAACTTCTTCATCTGAAACTCACTATAAGTTCCAACCGATAATCTCTCTTTTCTCAAATATACCATCACTTTATCACCAACTTCAAGTTCCTTATGTCTCTTTTTCTCATCTGCCTTCTCCTTATATTTGTTGTTCATGTCTTTCAAATGTTGTTCAACCTAAATATGCAATGCTGCCATGTGATATGCAAAATCTTCTACTTCAAAACTCTTTCGGTCTTCACTGCTAATGTCTCTCAATTGTGCTATACCTCTAGGGTGCACTCCGATAACAATCTCAAAAGGTGTTTTTCTGGTACTTCTATTCACTGAATTGTTGTAGGCAAACTCTGCTTGTGCAAGGATTAAATCCCAACTTCCGGTTTTATCTCCCACTAAACATCTCAACAAATTTCCCAAACTCTAGTTAACAACTTCTATATGTCCATCAGTTTGTGGATGAAAAGTAGAACTGAACTTCAAATCTATCTTCATCTTCTTCCGAAGTGTTCTCCAAAAATAGCCAACAAACTTAGTGTCTCTGTTTGAAACTATGCTCTTAGATAATCCATGCAATCTCACCACTTCCTTGAGAAATAGGTCTACTACATGCAATGCATCAAATGTCTTCTTACAAGGTATGAACTAAGCCATCTTCAAAAATCTATCGACTACCACAAATATAGAATCATTTCCTCTCGGTGTCTTAGGCAATCCAAGTACAAAATCTATGCTTATATCCTCCCAAGGTCTTATCGGTATTGTCAAAGGTTTATAAAATCCCACATTCTGACTACTACCTTTTGCAACTTGGCAAACTCTACAACTCTGTACATATCTCTTAACATCCTTATGAATCTAGGGCCAGAAGTACTGCTCACTCACAAACACAACTATTTTGTTAATGCCAAAATGTCCAGCTAAACCTCCACTATGCTTCGCTTTTATCAGGTTCTCTCTCATGAAACTGTTAGGTATGCACAACTGAACTCCCCTGAATAACATCCCATCCTGAATGAAGTAATCCAACCATTTTCTCCTATCAACTATAACCAATTCTCTACATGCTTTCCAAGGTTCTTCAAAATCTGGGTCTTCATCATACAAGGTCTTCAAATCTTCAAAACCTAATGTTGTCACTATCATCTATGTTAGCAAATTCCTTCTCCTACTCAATGCATCAACAAATTTGTTAGATTTTCCACTTCTGTGCTTCAACACAAAGGTGTAACTCTGCACTAATTCTACCCATCTCATATGTCTCTGATTCAACTTACTCTGATTGTTCAAATACTGCAAAGCTTGATGATCTATATACAACACAAACTCCTTAGGCAACAAGTAATGTCTCCATTTCTTCAAGGTTTTAACTATGGCATAAAATTCCCGATCATACACTAAATCTCTTCCAAGTATCATTCAATTTCTCACTGAAATAGGCTACTCCTCTTCTTTCTTGACTCAAGACTGCTCCTATTGTTGTTCCATTTGCATCACAATCCACTTGAAATACTTTATTGAAATCTCGTAAAGAAAACACATGTTGCTCAGTTACTTTTTGCTTCAACAATTCAAAACTTTAATTTGCTTCGGTGGTCTACTTGAATTCCTTTCGATCTCCCCTCATGGTCTCGGTCATAGAGTTACAAACTAAAATGAAATTTCTAATAAACTTCTGGTAAAAACTAGCCAATCCATGAAATGATCTTACTTCTCTAATTCTTTTCGATGTAGGCCACTCAACAATAGCTTTCACATTCTCAAGGTTCGTCTTTAAACCATCTCTAGACATCACAAATCCTAAATAGACTAACTAATCTTTCATGAAAGTACACTTCTTGATATTGATCAACAACTTTTCTTCTCTCAACCTCTGCAAAACTTGTCTTAACTACAACAAATGCTCCTCTTTTGTCTTACTGAAAATCAGAATGTCATCCAAATACACAATAACAAACTTACCCAATAATTTCTTCAATGCCTCATTCATCAGCCTCATGAAAGTGCTCAGTGCATTAGTCAATCCAAAAGGCATCACCAACCATTCATACAGTCCTTCATTTGTCTTAAATGTTGTCTTCCACTCATCACCTTCTCTGATCCTGATCTGATGATATCCACTCTTCAAATCTATCTTTGTAAAGTATTTTTCTCCACTCAAATAGTCCATTATGTCATCCATCCTAGGCAAAGGAAACCGGTATTTCACTGTGATCTTGTTTATTCTCCACTCTTCATTCTTCTTAGGTGCTAATACTCTTGGTACTATACAAGGGCTTAGACTCTCCCTGATCAAACCTTTCTTCAAAAACTCTTGCACTTGTCTATTCAGTTCTTCATTCTCTATCAATGTCAACCAATGTGCAGCTTTGTTAGGAAAACTAGCTCTGGGAACCAAGTCTATGCAATGACTAATACTTCTTACAGGTGGCAATCCATCAGGTACATTATCTAAAATGATGTCCTCATATCCTATCAGCAAATCTCTTATCTCATCTAGGTGTTCTCCTTCCGGTTTTGGTCTCTTAGCCTTCTTAGGAATTAAGGAAAAACACACATTCTCATTCTCAGTCCATCCATGAATTTCCTTCCATCTACTAAACAGATTTTGGCATTTGTACAAACTTCATTCTTCAAAGGTTCCTACAAAGGTAACAAAGTTTGCTTCATCCCATTGGCCACAGTAGTGTATGTATTCTTCCTCCCATCATGTGTTGCCTATCTATCAAACTGCCAAGGTCTACCCAACAAAAGATGAAAAATATACATAGGCATAATATCACACAAAACTTCATCATGATAATTCCTAATTTTCAATTTCACCAAACATTGTTCACTTACTAACAACTTATGTTCATCTTGAATCCATGCTATCTGGTAAGGCTTAGGGTGTTTCAGTATCTCCAATTTCAACTGATTCACCATCTCCTCTGAAACAATATTATTTGAACTACCACTATTAATAACAACTTTACAACACTTATTGGATACCTTACATATGGTCTTGAACATATTCTTGCTCTGCAAGGGCTCTTCATCTCATCCAGTATGACACAAAGCTCTCCTCATCATCAACAGTTCTCCATCTTCTAGTCTATTGTCTGATCCGGTGGGGTTTTCTTCCACCACTATTTCTCTTTTGGTAGCCTCTGTCTCCTTACATTCGAATGCATAGTTTCCTTCTCCTCCAAACTTAAAGAAAGTTTCTCTAAATGTCCTCTTGTCCTGTCTTCCAAATTTCTCATTCCGATAACCATCTGGTTCTCTCCTCTGGTAGAAATTTCTATCATCCTTCTGGTATGAATTACCTTCTTTTCTCACTTCCTTGTCCTTGTTGTGATCTATACTGGTTCATCTTGCACCAGTATATCCTCTTCCTCCTTGAAATCTTCCTCTGGTAAACCTTCCACCTCTAACTCTTTGTCTCTCCTCATGCCTTTTATTCAATTTCTCTCCAACCTTTAGGGCATACTAGTAAGCCTCTTCAAGACTCTCCAATTTGATCATACTGAGTTCATCTCGTATAGACATCCGTAATCCATTCAAATATATTGCAATTTGTTCAACTTCATCATCAACATGTCTGGATCTGATGTTCAACTTGTAAAATGCTTCGGTGTACTCCTTCACACTAGATTCCTTCTATCTCAGATTCTGCAACTTTTAGAACAAATCCACTTGATAATTCACCAGCACAAACTTCAATTTCAACTTAGCAATCATCTGATCCCACATCTTAATCTTTTCTTTACCTCTTCTTTGTCTATCAACCTACAAATTCTCCCACCAAAGAGAGGTATGACCTTTCAACCAGGTACAGACATATTTCACCTTCCTCTCTTCTGTAGTGTTTTCAAAATCAAAATACTTCTCCATCTTTGAGATCCAATCCATCAATTCATCTAAATCTAAATTCCCATCATATTTTGGTGGGGTAAAATGAGGTTTAATGTTTTCCCTACTCAAAATCTTTAAAAACCTTTCATCATACGGATCAACCACTAGTAGTTTCGCTTGTTCTACTAGGGATTCTTCTCCTTCATCTTCACACACATATTCAATGTGTTGGCCTCTCCTTTGGGTTATCTCCACAGCTTCTAATCGGGCTTCTATTCCTCACAACATCTCCATCATAGTAGGGTTTGCATTCCCATATGCTCCACCATTCCTAGTTCCTCTTCACGCCATCGATTCATCCTAATCCTCTGCAATTGTAGGTTAGATCCATAATCCGCTACACTACAATAGGAAATCAACCTTTGTAATGAAACTTCACTCTAATACCACTTGAAGCAGTCATTGGTGAGGAGGGACCTCAAAGAGATCAATCCAGATTGGTCAGCAAGAGTAAACACAATAGAAACACAAAGATATGATGAAGGCAATGTAGAACAGATTGTTTTATTGCATGAAAATTGATTACATCCAACCGGTAACAACTAGGTTACAACATATCGGCTCACAAGCTTGGTAGAACAGGTCACAATCGGGACCTTGAATCAAAAGATCTATCTTCTATGCACAGTCTAGCTACTTGATTCTCTCTTCATTCTAATTGATTATATTCTAAAGCATAATTACAAATATACATATATATCTATCTATCCAAAGGATCTAGTTGGCCCAAAAGGGATCAAAACTTGAAGAACAAGACCTAACATAAAAATAACAAGGTTGGCCTCCGCCAAGAGATTCCTCCAAAAAATCAAAAGGATGAAACGTAGATTGTGGCAAAAGGTCAGCCACATGCCAAGGAAGATTGAGATAAATGCCCAAGTCTTCACAAGCTTCGGAATAGGTTCTGGTAGATCACCAGAATAGGTCTTAGGCAACCAGTAACAAAGGAACAACCGGTAACAAGAAACTGTCATGGAAATCGATAGCAATATCTTGTCAGAAAGTGATCCAAATGCGATGCGATCTGAAAGCAAGAAAGATCATCAAGTCTTCAAGTAGAATCCAACTCCACAAGATCCGGTGAGCCAAAACCGAGACACGTAGAAAGGAAAACTGAAACTGCAAACAAAAAACAAGACAAAAAGGAAAATGTTTGTGGTTGATGCAAGATTGATGTGAACCGGGGATGCTTCTGCATCACTTGGAGATGATTCAAGGCATTAAGGTGTCATTCATTCAATAATTCAAGCTCTTGTAGTTTGGCCAATCTATATTCCTCATCAGGAAGAATGTTATGTAGAGACACTTGAGGTGAGGGGAGTTTGATCTCAAGGGGGAGGATGAATTTTGATCCAAATATGAGGGAATATGGTGTTTCTCTTGTGGGTGTGTGAATACTTGTGCGATAGGCCAAAAGGGTGGGATGGAGTTGCAAGTGCCAATCGTGGCTAGCTTCATTGATTGTCATTTTGAGGATCTTGATCTAAGAGTTTTTCTCGAAGCCTCAACATGACCATTGACTTGTAGGTTATATGGGGTGGAAAAGAGGTGTTGGATGGTGAATTTATGGAATAATTCCTTGAAATCTTGATTCTTGAAAGGTTTCCCCTTTTTTTTTATGATAACCTTTGGGATTCCATAGCGGTAGATTAAGTAGTTTAGGATAAATTTTTCTATTTGTTTACTAGTGGTGAAGGTGAGTGGGATGGCCTCCACCCACTTGGTGAAGTATTCAATGGCACTGATGATGAACTTGTAGCCATTAGAATAGGTGGGATGCATTTTAATGATGAGATTGAACCCCTACTATGAGAAGGACTAGGGTGTAATGAGAGGCTATAGTTCTTGAGATAGTGCATGAATCTTATCACCATGTTTTTGACAAGGCACACATTTCTTGACATAGTGATATTCATCCTATTCTATTGTAGGCCAATAGTATCTTGTGCAGAGTAGCTTCTTAGCTAGAGTGAGGCCACTTAAGTGTGCCCCACAAATACCTTTTTGTACCTCGTGTAATGCTTTTCAACCTCCTCTTTGTCTAAATACCTTAGGATAGTTCTATTCAATTGTCTTTGAAATAAGGGATCTCCAAGAATGGTGTAGCGAGAAGATCGATGAATTAAAGTCTGTTGTTAGGTTTTAGTAAGGCAAGGGGGAATAGTGTTGTCATAGAGATAAGTACAAGTCACTTGATACTACGGAGAGTTGGGACCAACAAGGACACATACCATGTCAAACTTAGGAACATCATATGCTGGGACCAGAAGTTCTCAACTTGGAATTCACACTTATCATTATTTTCTGGCATCTATAAGAGGGAGCTGATAGTAGCCATGTCATCAACAACTCTATTGTTTTCTCGGGAATTTTCTTAAACTGGATATACAAAAAATTTATTTAAAATCTTCTACCATGTGGTGATAAGGCAACAACTTGCCATCTTTTGTTTGGTACTCATCATTGACCTGTTTAATGACAAGTTGTGAGTCTCCATAAACATGTAGGTTGGTGATCTTCCATTTAATAACAAGGCAAAGACCAGTAAGGAAAGTGTCATACTCTCCAATATTGTTTGTACATGCGAAGGCTATTTTGTAGGACTTGGGTATGTAATCTCCTTAAGGGGTGACTAATAGAACGCTTTCCCTCGATCCATGTTGTGTGCAAGTCATCAAAGTAAAATTGCCACTGAGTAGGCTGGGTGATTGTCATGATGGAGTCATTTGGAAATTCTACAATTAAGGGATATTCTCCTTGTATAATAGCATCAACTAGTTGATTGAAAATTAGTTGTCCTTTGATTGCTTTCCAATATATATAATCAATGCCAAATTCACTTAGTAGCATAACCCACTTAGTCGTGCATCTTATGAGAGCGACCTTTGAGAGCGAGTACTTGAGAGGATCAATCTTTGTAGTGAACTTGGTCTTGTTCAATTGAGGTGAAGCTTTTGAGTGATAAAAAATACTACAATGCATGCTTGTTCAATTGTGCTGTAATTAAGCTCATAACCTACCAATGTGCAAATAATATAGTACATGGCATACTCTTTTCCTTGATCATCAACTTGTGCTAGTAATACCCCTAGGGCCATTGATGTAGCTGAAATGTATAGGAGAAGGGGTTGTCCTAGAATAGGAGGCATTAGCATAGGTGGGGAGCCTAAGTATTCTTTTATTTTGTCAAAGGCCTTCTGACACAAACAATCCCACTATAATTTAGTGTCTTTTCATAGGAGGTGAGCAAATGGATGATACTTGTCTACAAGCTGAGAAATGAACCGATCAATGGATTTGAGTTTGCCTTGGAGAATGTGAAGTTCATTAAGATTTTTTGATGGTGGAATTTCCATGATTTCTTTTAACTTGGTTGGGTCCACTTCAGTTGTTTTGTGTGATACAATGAAGCCTAGAAGTTTACCAGAATTGACCCCAAAGATGCATTTCTTAGGATTGAGTCTTAGCTTGTTCTTTTCCAGTCACTCAAATATCTTTCTTAGGACTACAATAAGGCTTTCTCGTGTCATTGGTTTTCCTAGGATATCATCTATATAATCTTACACTATGTCATTGTAACATCATAAATTGTACACCCTTAATTGGGTGGTACAATTCCACGCTTAGGTTAGCACTTGCATTAGTATTTTTGCATCTGGCATTAAAAATTCCCTTTAAGCATTTAATTAATTAATTTAAGTCAATATAAAGTCTTCTTTTATCACTCTACACATCATAAAATTGGGCCCTTTACCCTAAGTGTGCCCCTTTTTATTTTATTCTTTCAATTAATTAATTAATTCATCAAATACCTTAATTATGTCCTATTTCAACCTTCAAGGCCCGATTTTGCATATCTAGACATCTCAAATTCCCATATACTTCTAGAATTATCTCTAAAATCATAATATCTTGCTTCCCCAAAAATTTGGCAAAAGTTTGGTCGGATCGGGTAGCTAGCTACCTGGTCCCAATTTTTTCTTCCTAAATTTTTAGGAGTATGTTTTGGCAGTATTTGTTCGGTGTGGAGCTTGATCAGTCTCTAAGTGGGATATTGTTGAAATGTGGCGACTAATCAAAAAAGTATTGTACACTCAGCACGTATCCTCGCTGAGGTCCGAAGCCAGGTCGGGCCCCGGGCAAGGGTTTGAGGGCGGCAACCTCCGAGAAAAGTAGGGGTTCGGGGGCAGGAGCCCCTGAGAAAAAAATTTTGGGATATTTTTTTGATGAAAACCGATATTGTAATAAAACCCTAAAAAGGCCGACTTTGTTTTTTCCCTAAAAATGCATGTTATAAGCGGCTGGGATGCTTAAGGCATTGTAAGGTTGATGTACTATTTTTGTTGGATAATAAGAAAGATTGGATGACTTTGTATGGTGGACGTAACCCATTCTGGGTAAACCACGTTAAATCTTTGTGTTATCTATGTCCTGTTTTATTTCTTTATCTTTTGTATTTAAATTTGCATATAATTGTTAGTTCATATTTGCTTCGGATCTGCTTGAAACCCTAACAATCGGTATCAGAGCGAGGTTTTCTGTAAATTGGCAGGACTTTCAGATTTGAGTGGGAGCAATGGAGGATTCCAAATTCAAGGTCAAAAAGTTTAACGGCCAGAATTATTAGTTATGGAAAATGCAGATGGAGGATTACCTATATCAAAAGGATTTGTGGTGGCCATTGGAAGGAAAGGCAAAGAAAGTGACCACAATGTCAGATGAAGAGTGGGACATTTTAGATAGAAAGGCACTGGGATCCATTCGATTGTGCCTTGCGCTGTCTGTAGAATTCAATATAACAGAAGCAAAAATGGTTGTAGATTTGATGGCAACATTGGCTAAGTTGTATGAGAAACCCTCAGCTTTGAATAAGGTATTTCTTATGAAGCATTTGTTTAATTTGAAAATGTGTGAGGGAGGATCTGTAGCGGAGCACTTAAATGAATTTAATACAATTACCAGTCAATTGTCTTCAGTAAAAATTACCTTTGCAGAAGAGGTTAGGGCTCTCTTGATTTTATGTTCTTTTCCAGAAAGCTGGAATAGTTTGGTTATGGCTGTAAGTAACTCTGTCTTTGGTAAAAATACTTTGGTATTTGATGATATTGTTGGTGCTATCCTAAGCGAGGAAATGCGAAGGAAAAGCACAGGTGAGACTCCAACATCATCGGGTAGTGTTTTGAATGTGGAGAATAGAGGAAGATCAAAGGAAAGAGGAAAAGGCCCTTGGAATGAGAAGTCGCGAAGGAAGTCAAAGAAAGGACGCTCTCAATCTAGAGGAAAGAAAGATTGTTGGTACTGCGGAAAGCCTGGTCATCTAAAGAAAGACTGTTGGTCTCAAAAAAACAAAGAAGGAGACAAAAATGAAAATGACAGTAAGGAAGCTAATATTCCAAGTAATACTTTACAAGATGCTTTAATCTTATGTTTGGATAATGTTAATGATTCCTGGGTAATAGATTCTGGGGCTTCATTTCATGCTACACCCCATAGAAAATATTTTCTAGATTATGTTCAAGTTGATTTTGGACAGGTATATTTGGGTGATGATGAGCCCTGTCAAATTGTTGGAAAAGGAAAGATAAAGATCAAGTTGCAGAATGGAAATGACTGGTTTCTGCAGGAGGTAAGACATGTTCCTAATTTAAGAAGAAATTTAATTTTTGCAGGGCAACTAGGTAGTGAAGGTTGCATAGTTACCCTCTCAGACAGTATGTGGAAGGTCGCTAAAGGATCATTAGTAATAGCTAAAGGTGCAAAGGTAGGCACATTATATCTGTGTATAGGTAACACTTACTCTACCCTAGCTGCTACAGATAAAGTTACTACAGGGACAACAACAATAAATGTTGTAAGAACAGATTCGATAATGTGGCACCATAGGCTTGGGCACATGAGTGAGAAAGGGATGAAAACCCTTCACTCAAAAAAACTATTGCCAGGACTAAAGAAGATTGATTTAGAGTTCTATGAAAATTGTGTTTATGGTAAACAGAAAAGAGTCAGATTTCTCAAGGTTGGGAAAGAGAAGAAGAGTGAGAAGTTAGAGCTTGTACATTCAGATGTATGGGGACCGGCTCAGGTATCATCTCTTGGTGGCTCTTGTTATTATGTTATTTTTATTGATGACTCAACCAGAAAAACATGGGTATATTTCCTAAAACAAAAATCAGATGTTTTTGAAACTTTTAAGAAATGGAAAGCTTTGGTTGAGAATGAGACAGGAAAAAAGTTGAAGTGTCTCAGATCGAATAATGGAGGTGAGTATTGCAGCAAAGCATTTGAAGATTATTACTCCTTAAATGGGATTCGAAAGAAGAAGACAGTTCCAGGAACTCCACAAGAAAATGGTGTGTCAGAGAGAATGAATAAGACTATCATGGAACATGCGAGGAGCATGAGATTGCATGCTAGATTGCCCTTACATTTTTGTGTAGATGTTGTACATACTGTTGTCTATTTGATAAATAGAGGACCTTCAACCCCTTTGGATGGTGGTATTCCAAAGGAGGCATCGATTGGTAAAAAGGTAAATTATTCTTTTCTAAGAAATTTTGGTTGCGAAGCTTTTGTCCATGTTGATAAAGAAAACAGAACCAAGCTTGATGCTAAATCTCAAAAATGTACCTTCATTGGATATGGGATAGATGAATATGGCTATCGGTTATGGGATTTTGAAAATAAGAAAATAATTAGAAGTAGAGATGTTATATTCAATGAGAAGGTTATGTATAAAGAACAGATGCAAGAAAAGAAGCATGAACAGGACAAACAAGAATATGTAGTGTTGAATGAGATTCTTGAAAATGAAATGCCCCAAGTACCTGATGCTCAGCAACAACAGATTGTCCCACAAACTCCTGCAAGTGTTATACATTCTACGAGGACAAGTAGACCCCCTGAAAGATTTTCTCCTTCTTTGTATTCTATTTTATTAACGGATTCTGGTGAACCAGAAGAATATGAAGAAGCAATGCAGGTAGATGCCAAACAATAGTGGGAGCTAGGCATGAAAGAGGAGATGGCCTCCTTGATGAAAAATAAGACTTGGGACTTAGTCCCTTTACTTGCAGAAAAAAGAGCCTTGCCTAACAAATGGGTTTATCAGCTGAAGGAGGAGGAAGGAGGTCAGAAAAGATATAAGGCTAGACTTGTGGTAAAAGATTTTGCACAGAAAAAGGGTATAGATTATGATGAAATATTTTCTCCAGTTGTAAAAATGACTTCAATTAGAGCTATACTTAGCCTTGTGGCTGCAGATGATTTACATCTTGAACAATTAGATGTCAAAATAGCTTTTCTCCATGGAGATTTGGAGGAGAAAATTTACATGTTGCAACCACAGGGATATGAGGTCAAAGGTAAGGAGAACTTGGTGTGCAGGTTGAAGAAAAGTCTGTATGGCCTAAAGCAAGCACCCCGACAATGGTATTTAAAATTTGATAGTTTCATGGCTGAACACGATTATCATAGATGTCAATCTGATCATTGTGTATAAATTAAGAGATTTGATAATGGCAGTTATATTATCTTGTTGCCTTATGTTGATGGCATGCTTGTTGTTGGGTCTAACATGCAACATATAAATGATCTTAAACAGAAATTAGCCTGGTCATTTGCTATGAAGGATTTGGGTGCAGCTAAGCAAATTCTCAGTATGAGGATTACACGAGACAGGAAAAATAAAACCTTGAATTTGTCCCAAAATGAATATATAAAGAAGGTGTTGAAAAGATTTAACATGCAAGATGCAAAAGCAGTTAGTACACCTTTGGCTAGTCATTTCAAATTGACTAAGGAGATGTGCCCAAAGGCACAGGAAGAGGTTAATAAAATGTCTAACATCCCATATTCATCAGCTGTTGGCAATCTGATGTATGCAATGGTATGCACAAGGCTAGATATTGCACATGCAGTGGGAGTTGTGAGCAAGTTTATGAGTAATTCGGGTATGGAACATTGGAATGTTGTGAAATGGATTCTTCGGTATTTGAAAGGAACTACTACGAAGGCATTATGTTTCAAAGGATCTAATGCTGCTTTGAATGGATTTGTTGACTCTGATCTGGTGAGTGATATTGATTCATGGAGGAGTACTACAGGGTATGTTTTTACTATAGGGGGAACTACGGTCAGTTGGGTTTCTATGCTGCAAAAGGTTGTTGCACTTTCAACCACTGAAGCTGAGTATGTTGCTGCTACAGAAGCCAGCAAGGAGATGATTTGGTTAAAATGGTTTCTGGAGGAATTGGGTCAGACACAGGAGGATCGCCCATTGTATACTGAGAGCCACAGTGCCATTCATCTTGCAAAGAAATCTGTTTTTCATTCAAGGACAAAGCACATTCAGCTCAGGTACCACTTCATCTGGACTGTTTTGGAGGAGGGTCAGTTACGGCTTGAGAAGATTCACACAAGTGAGAATCCTACCAATATGTTCACGAAGGCAGTTCCACAGGAGAAGCTAATTTCTTCATCAGTTTCTATTGGTCTTCTTGATTGATAATTGTGGAATTTATACCAGTCGAGTCCTAGTGTTTTATCCAGCAGATGTTGCATGTACAGTGGTGTCATGTAGTATCAGTCTCCAAGTGGGAGATTGTTCAGTGTGGAGCCTGATCAGTCTCCAAGTGGGAGATTATTGAAATGTGGTGACTAATCAGAAAAGTATTGTACACTCAGCACGTATCCTCACCGGGGTCTGGGGCCAAGCTGGGCCCCGGGCAGGGGTTCAGGGGTGGCAGCCCCCAAGAAAAGCGAGGGTTTAGGGGTAGGAGCCCCCGAGAAAAAAAAATTTGGGTATTTTTTTGATGAAAACCGACATTGTAATAAAACCCTAAAAAGGCTAACTTTGTTTTTGCCCTAAAAACGCATGTTATAAGCGGCTAGGATGCTTAAGGCATTGTAAGGTTGATGTACTATTTTTGTTGGATAATAAGAAAGATTAGACGACTGTGTATGGTGGACGTAACCCATTCTAGGTGAACCACGTTAAATCTTTGTGTTATCTGTGTCTTGTTTTATTTCTTTATCTTTTGTATTTAAATTTGCATATAATTGATAGTTCATATTTGCTTCGGATCTGCTTGAAACCCTAATAGTATTTTAATGTTTAAATCCAGAGATTTGTGAAAAAATATTGATTCTAAGTTGGCCTAAAGTCAAAAACAAAGTTAGGGTTTCATACATATAGCCTTTTCTTTACTCATTTAAGGGATCCATTGACAGGCAATTGAAGGAGCCTCTTATGAAGTGAAAGTATAGGTTATGTGGAGTCTATAATCAACAAATCAAGCATTCATCAAGTCTACATGAATCATCTTCACCATTAATTAGGAGCTTTGAAGACATTGAAGAATAATAAGAGATCACCGACTGTTGATTGGCGTGTACCTTTCCCTTAGGGTTTGGTATGGTTTCATTTTATTTGCATGTCTTTGTATGAGCTTCATAACATTAATTGTCAGACTTACAATCATGCTTTAGATCCATTATTGCATTTGTGATTTGAAGCATTTACATTTACATTTACAATCGTTTAGGTTTTTATCTCCAAAGGGTAGGGTAGAGCTCTAGATTTACTTTCTTGTTCATTTAGGATCTTGCATACACACAAGATTCTTGCACACACATTTTCAATACATTATCGACTATTTGTGGAGGTGGAAATCACCAAAACAAGAGTTTTGACTAAGGCAAAACCCTATATAGCCACCCAGAGACCATTTTTTCAAGTTGCGGGTACAGGTACAAGAATCCAACACACATGAATCTTGGGACCAATGAAAGACATAGGTACAAACTCAACTTTTGAAGTAAATACCAATTTCTAGGGACCAGGGTGTGGTGCCATGGTCCTCCCTATATTGCAACATTTTTTGGCAATTTTGCATTTCTATGTCTCAGAACCTCAAATCCAGAAGTTCATCCCTCTATAACATCAAGGACCAGGGTGTGGCACCTTGGTCCTGCACATTCAACATCAAATTTCAGTGCTAGGTACACATCAGAATTTCCCTTCCTGCTTTGTGCTCAATTTATCAGTTTTAGTTCAGTTAGTTTCTGCATTTTTAGTTTATACTTGCTTCCTTGTCCATCTCATAACATAGTTGATCATTGCATCATATTTTTTACATCTCCTCTTCATTTATAGCAAAGGAATAAAAACCCTAAAGATATTGCTTGACCCTCTCTCTCTCTCTCATAAGAAGTGGTCAAAGTGAAATATCTCCCTAGGCTCTTTCGTATTGTAATGTGTGCATGAGAGTGGGCTTAGTTCTTAGCTACTTGGTTCCATTTTTATACATCATAGTCATGTAAGAGGTCATGGAAGATTGTTGTCATAGCTCTTTGATAAGTGGCACTAGTGTCTTTTAGTCCAAATGGTGTGACCTAATAATAGAATGTCCCCCATGGAGTAGTAAAACTTGTCTTGTGTTGATCTTTGACAACAACTTTAATTTCGTTATAGCTTAAGAAACCATCCATTAAGGAAAGCATCTCATGTTCAATAGTCAGATCCAAAATGATGTCAATATTTGGCAAAGAAAAATCATCCTTGTGAAATTTTTTGTTGAGATCTTTAAAGTCTGTGCAGATGTGTATGCCCTCGGTAGGCTTGCTAATGGGTATAATGTTTGAGACCCATGCTCAATAGTTAATGGGTCTAATGAAACCAACTTGTAGAATCTTTTTCCACTTTGACCAATAAAGAAATCTGAGGGTGCATTTTTTTGAGTTTTCGTTTGACTGGTTTTGCATTTGGATGAACAAGAAGGTGGTGCACCACTAATTATGGATCTAATCTTGGCATATCAGCATATGACCAAGCAAAATTGACTTGTGTCTCCTTGAGAAAGTTCATGATGTTATACTTTTCTTGGTCTATGAGAGACTTAGCAACAAACACATTCTTTGGATTTTCTTCAATACCCATATTGACTGTATCATTCTCTTCGATCAACAGTGAAAACCTTGCATTTAGCGAGGGAACCATGGTAGGCAATTCAATTCCCTCATCCTCTAGCACCTGATCTAGGTTTCCAATACAAGATACATCCTTTCTTTTTACTTTTTCTATGTCTGATGGCACCTCATTGAGGCTTTTGCTAGGGGACTTTTGATTTTTCTTTTCACTTTTGTGACTAAGGGAGTTGACCTGACTACCAAATTATGCCTCCCTGTGAAGTTGAATTCCATGGATAGTCATGTGATCTTCAAGGTCATACATGTTTAGTAGCGCCAAGAGGGCATTATCATTAGAATTGATATCAAGAGATGGTGGCCCTTGTTGGTCCCAATCAATGAGTTCAGAGTATGCAAGTGGAAGGTGTGATGGAGTGGAGGGGGTAATAGTGTTTACATAGGGGTTGATAAATATGTCATCTATGTATTTGAAAAGTACTTCGTGAAATTCCTCTTCATCAAAGTCATCGACATAAGAATGAGGGTCTATCAGAGAACCAATGATGGTAACTTTAGGTATTGGTGAGTAACCCAAGCCTATGTTATGTTTATATAAAGCTAGTGAGATGGGTGCTTTCCTTCCTTGTTTCTTAGGTCCTAGACCAAGTCTTGTATATCCCATCTTTTCTACTATAGTTGATGCCTTAGGATACTTTTATTTGGGAATTTCTGCGAGTGCCTCATTTTCTTCACTATAGATCCAGGAGGTGACATCAATTTCATGGATTTCCTCATCAAGTGGGTCCCATTGTTGAAATTTGGTTTTCTTACATTGCATGGTAGGTTTCTTCTGAATTTCAATTTCTTTGGGCCTACCATAGGACTTAGGAGGGAGATGTCCCACATAAAATGCATTTTGAAGGGTATATTATCTATAGTCGTTGTCAACAATATTGACCTTGATCTCAAGTTGGGTGGAAGTGGATGCGACATTGGAGGTGACAGGTGTTGATGATGAAGCAGGTGCATTGAGTGTGCAATGGTAGGGATGTTTCCCTTCAAGAAGTTTACAATATTGAAAAGGTCGTGGATCACTCGGGATAGTGATCTCTCTATCATTGTATGGGAATTTTAGGCATTGATGGTATGTGTATGGAATAGCTTGAATGGAATGGATCCATGGTTGGTTGAGGAGAATGTTGTAGGGGAGAATGGAACAACATGAATGAAATGGATCCATGGTTAGTTGAGGAGAATGTTGTAAAGGAGATAAAGTTCCAAAACCTAACAAGTAGTTTCAATTGTTACAGGGCCCACTTGAAGAGGCAGTGTGATTGTTCCTTTTGAGACTCATTGAATATCATCATATGATTTCATTGTGATCTTACCAAAAGGATCAACTAGATCTTCATAGAATCCCAATTGCTTGATTCATTTGTATGTGCATAGGTTCAAACTAGATCCACCATCTATAAGGACCCACTTTACATTATGTTTATGTACAATGGCTTCATGTGGAGGGGTTTATTATGTGAAGGATCGACAGATGGAGCATCTTTGGAGGTAAAAAATAGGTGATGTTGCACAACAATATTACCTATCAAGGCCTGGAATTATGCAACATTAATATTGTTAGGGACATGGGATTCTAGCAGGGCCTATTCAAGTACCTCTTTTTGGACAAACAAGGTCTTGAGAATTTCTAGAATGGAAATCTGTGCAGGCATCTTACCAAGGTGATCAAGGATGCTATAGTGATTAGTGAATTATTTGGAAGCTAGAGGAGGAGGAGGGAAAGCTCCTTGGATAGTTACCCTCCCTCTATGGGTGGTTATGTTGCAATCATTTGAGGGAGATGGATTGGAGGGCGATGCACCCTAGATGACTATCTTTTCTTGGGCTGGTTTACTGGATGACTAAGAAGGAGGGGCTCCCCAAATGGTTACCATTGGTCTACGAGGTGTCGATGCGGGGTCCGCTCCTTGGACGGTGATGGTGTTGACATGGTTTTCAACAAGTTCAATGTGTCCTACCAAGGAGATAAATCTAGTGATATTGTTTGTATAGTCATAGGGGACTGAATGAGATGATGAAACTTTGTCCTTACTATGCTTAGGGAAGGGGTCTTGGTACATTTTGAGCTTATCATTATAATTGTTGGGCTTTGTGACTACAACCTCAATGTCACCCTTGTCAATAAGGTCTTGAATATAATTTTTTGAGTTTCATGCACTTTCTTGTATCATGACCTTGGACATGATGGAACTCACAATATTCATTTTTAGTATACCATCAGGGTTTAGGTTGGTTGGGTTCATATGGATGGGTCATGGGAAAGACCACAAAACCAACCTTGACAAGCTTCTGGAATATAACCTCAATACATTCAAAAAGTGGAGTGTATTTGTGTTGAGGTTGATTTTTGGGATGGGATGATCAGCCAGGAATGAAGATGTTGTTGTAGGGCTTGGATGGCTTTTGCAAACCAAATTGGTTATTGGATGGATTATTGGTGGTGTTTGGTTTGGTTTCTATGGTCAAAGTTTGGACATTCTTGACATCAGTGACTCCATCATTGACGACATTTTCGTTCATGGACCAATACCTAGACTTGTCATTGGATGATGACCCCTAGGAATCGTTTTGGTAAGGTTTGAGCAAACCTTTCTCAAGGAGAACATGATCTAGGGCTAGGCCTTTCTTGGTAACTTCCCCAAAGGTTTCAAGATATTGACCATTCAAAGGATAGAGACATTTCCGGGACAAGGTTGCATTGAAACAATTCTACTTGGTAGGACTTAGGTATGTCCAGAGGTAATTTTTGAATAAGTTGTGGCCACCTTTATAAAAAGTTAACAAAGGTATCTCCAGTCCTTTTTTTTGTATTGCAGAGGTCTATCATGGAAGTGTCATTCTCAATGTTTTACTCATAGTGAGACACAATTTTTTTGACAAGGTCAGAGAATAACTTGATGGAACCATGAGGTAAGGCTGAGAACCAAGCAAGGATAAGTCCACTTAGAATTTTAGGGAAAATCCTTCAAAAGTAGACATCACCGTAGGAGACTTCCCGACAAGCAATATAAAATTCCCTCACATGCTCCCTAGGGCCACCTTTTCCCTTTTACTTGTCAAACTTTGGGATCTAAAATCCAGGTAAGAAAGGAGCTGTTGAGATTGATGGATCATAAGGACAGGAACAAATTTCCTCAAAGGTATATGATTTCTTGCGGGTCCCTTCTTTTAGGTTCTTGATTAGGTCCTTCATGTTCTAAATTTCTTTGATAAGGTCAAATGGTTGATTTTGAACATTAGGGAACCCTTGATGTAAGCTAGAGACTGGGATATGAGTAGATACGACTAGCATACCACCACAAATATATTGATAGGAAGAGATGGGAACTTGGGAGGTGATTGAAGGATGTGAGGCGTCAATTGCACTAATAGGTGGTAAGCTAGTATTGATATAGTTAGTGGAACTATGGAGGGGTGCGGATGTTCTAGATGGTCAAGAGGTAGGGTTGGAGGTGATAGTGGGTGTGGAAGTAGTAGGTTGTGGGTGAATAATTGCATGGGGGTGAGGCTGATCAACGAAATCATCTTTGATAGGTGTGTCAAGGATGGACTTGTCAAAGTCTGGAGGTAATCGAGCCCCTTGTTTGATGAGCTCAGTTAGGAAGCTCTTAGGATCCATTTTGATAAGTTTATCCATCATTTCTCTATTATATGGATCATCCACAAAGGTTCATAATAATGGAGAATGTTTGGGTTGGTCAACATACTATTCCTTTGTTTGATTATCATGACCAACATAGAGATTAGGTTTGGAGATTTCATCACGTTGAGTATCCTTTTTTTGCTTTTGGTTGTGTGTATAGACTATACAAGGGTAACATCAAGATGGTAATGATGGAAAAATAAATTGATATTTGATAGATGGAAATGGTCAAGAGATGACAAGGGAATTTGAGATGAAAATGAGGACTAGGACTTAGTAACCTTAGCTGGATAAATAAAGATTTAGGACTGATTTGTTATGATTGGATTGTATTGGATGAAAAGTTTGGTCCTTGGATTAGGACAAGGTTGATTTGAATTTGGATGAAACCTTAGTCCTTATATTAGTATTAGGCAAGGTGTAGGGATTAATGATGCAAGCCAAGAGAAAGGTAACAACCAAGCTAAGATAAATCTAGATCTTAGGATTAGGATTTGATTAGGAATAAATCTTCTCTTACTTAGGATGGGCTAAGTTCCTAAGCAAGATTAGATAAGGATTAGGGTTTGTATCAACCAAAATGATTGTGACTAATTAAGAAAGCTACTTGAGATAAATAGTTTCTCAAGCATCACAATAATTAGGGATTAATGAAGGATAAAGATCTAAATTAGAATTTGCAAAGTGCTCACCTTGGTTTAGGATTAATGACTGATGGATGAAATTTGGATCAAGGTTTTATTGTGTTTGATGTAATAAGTCCTCAAGGATGAAAAGAGAAAGATTATGAAAGAATGGATTGGTGATGAAAGAAGAAGAAAGGATCAAAGTTACCCAATATGGGAAATACACTTAGTATAGTATCTCTAGCTAGAGAAGGATCGACACTAAGATGTGACCACTTCTATTAATTTTTTGGGACAAGGTTAACCTTTTCTTAAAGGATTGTGTTCTCAAAGGTTCTTGGTCAAACTAGTTGTCAAAACCGTGAATGTAGTCGTAGAAACAGTACAAGAAGACTCAATTATTTAACAAGATCTTGTAGTTCTTATACAAGAAGATTATTCATTTTAGGATTGTCTTAAGACTCAGATTATTTTTCTTGATGTGGTGATAAATTAACGTCTTGAGATTCTTAAGAGACTTTTGGGTATGGTGAATTGATGTTTGGAAGGTTTTTGATAGAAAAATTTGACTCAGGTAGAGACACCAGTTTAAAGATGCAAATGGTGTTTTGCAAAAAAAAGGAGATGACATTTTATGAGCGGAGATAGTGATTTAAATGTGTAGATGATGAAGGACAGTTTTGATAGAGATTTGGAAAATTTTGATTGACTATGGCAAAAATTTTGATCAAAGTTGGAATTTGGGAATTGTCTTCTTGGTAAGAGATGTCAAAAAATAAAACACATTGGCCAAGGGGACGCTTGAGATAAGTGTGAGATAATAGAGGGCCTAAATCAGATCGAATTAAACACTACTAGTATTCCCATTTGAAGATACTCTTAAGAAAGCACTTCCTAGGATGGAAAGAGGATACAACTTGCTAAGGCCCTTTCCTATAAATAGAAATACCTTAGACAAAGTGGACACATAGAGATATGGTGACACTGGCTCCCCCACAATGACATGAACACACCAAATCTCTTATCTTGAAGGTCTAAAGACCTTTTGACCGAGGAATTTCATGTCTCACAATGAAGGGTACAAAAAGGGTTAACTTCGAGGTATGATGTACATCCCCTGCATTAGAAGGTATAAGGATTTTGGCCACTACAACAAATTTATCTAGTTAGAATCCAGGGAATGACAACACCATGTGTGCACCAAAGCAACCGTACTTTGAGTGTGAACTTGTTTTGGATTGATAAGAACGACAAAAGCTAATACCTGCAGGATATGAATTTCATCTCACCTTCATTTATATAGAAAACTGGATTAAAGTAACACTTGGGTAATTCCCTCTCACTTGAACGAATGCTCTAGGAGGTAGGCCCTCTAAAGAAACACTAATTTTTATTATCACCCACCGAAGAGGGAAGACTACCTCAAAGTGTTTCGGGTTCCAATATACAATAAAATAGGGGTAGGTTTGGCTTTTTTATCACCCAATATTTCACAAGGGGAGAGAATATACCTACTTCCCCACACAAGCATGAAAAACAAGATATTAATTAGTTACTAATGCAAAAAGAAAGATCCTATCCAAGCACTTAGTGAGAAAATTGTTTTTTAGACAAGCATACCTGCAACAAATTAGTTAGTAGTTTGCAAATAGTAATTCTCAGACGATTGAATTAGGGTGCACACATAAAATGATTAGCATAAGTATAAATAACTATTTTGGGGTGCAGATGCCAAAGGGCAGCGAAGATGATGCTTTGTTTGTGCATATGCCAAAATGAAGACGCCAACACAAATGTCATTTCAGGCTGCTACAAAAAATTATTATCTCACAAAATCCAAAAAAGTGATATTTATCAAATATTGATGCAGGAGCATCCTTGGTTCTTGGCAATCTTGCATCAACCAAAAACATTTTCTTTCAGTTCGTTCCTATTTTGCAGTTTTAACATTTCGATCCGAGTTTCTTTGCATTTTCTCACCGGACCTTGTGGAGCTAGATGTAGATTTTGGACATGTTCATTTACCTTATCCTAAGTTTGCAGGCATTTGGATCTTTTCCCAACAATTTATCGCTTCTAAAATCTGCGACAGTTTTTTGGCTTAGAACATCGAAACTGCTTGGTCCTATTTTGGCTATTGGCAAATCTTGCAGATCATTTTCGTAGCTTGCAGAGCTTAAATTTGTTATTTCCAACGTTCCTTGGCATGTGGAAAACCTTCCCTTAGGTCCACACTTCATCCTATGGATTTTACGAATGCATATCTTTGGTGGAGGCTCACTTGGTGGTTTTACAGGTTTCATCTTGTTCATCGGCATTTGATTCTTCTTGGGCCAACGCAGATCCCTCTTGATCATATAAATCAATGTAATTAAGCATTAGAAATCAATCAATGAGAAAATAGAAGATATATCCAAAGGATAGGAGTTTCAGAGTTGGCTTTCATTCTTACTAGAGCTGAAAGTTGCATAACATGCATGTTTTGTACTCAGGTCTGTGAGCTCAATCTATGAGCCCAGATGTTGTCGGAAGCTTGTAATTGATTTTCATGATATCATATAGTTTGTTTCTACATTGCCTCCATCACTTTGACTTGTTTTTGTTGTGTAACTCTTGTTTCATGGTCCAGACTGTTCTCTTTGAGGACCCTTTTAACCGTGACTCCACCAAATATGGATACTAAATAATAGAAAACAATAATTATTTTTTTGTGACTTTTCTTTATAAATTTATCGAAACATTAAAAATATGCTAATGAAAACCTGTAGAAAAAAATGATTAGAACGAAGATGATGATTCACCATTGTGGAGATGTTGTTTCCAAGGTGGAGATGACATTCTACAGATCTAAACGTCGATTTGCAGATCCTGCGAAATAGAGAGGGTTAGCAAAATCTCCATCAGGGAAACATCATTTTAGTGTCAGATACTTCATTTTGTAGGCCCATGTGATGATATGAGACAAATATTTCGATGTGCTACCTATACAAACTTTTTCACAAAAAGTAAAAAGTTTATTAGATTTAGGGACTTGGGGTCCCACCGAGTGTGCCAAAATGAAGAAAGAAAAATGGAAAAAGACTAATTGCAAATTGGTAAGTGCACCAAGATGGTGAACAAAAAAGTGGCCTCTAGCAAAAAAATGCCTAAAACAGATGAAACGTGATCGTGTTTTTAATAAATTTATAAACTGCATTGATGTTAAGGCTTGGAAAATCCAAGCCAAAATGTGTACGTGTTCTTTAAATTAAAAACATGATCGTGTTCTTAAAAAAAAAAATGCAATCATGTTTAAAAAAACAAAACGTAATCATGTTTTTAAAAATAAAATGTGATCCTGTTATATTTAGAAAGCAAAACATGATCGTGTTTTGCTTTCAATAAGTTAGATAAGAAAAATGGACTTAGATGACAATTCCTTTACCATTCCCTTAGTTTTTTCATTAGGATGTATACATAAGATATAACATTTAAGTATAAGAAATTTCTTATACTTTAAGTTATATTTTATGTATATATTGTCAATGTGTTTGAGAGTGGTTTCGGATCTCTAGGAGTCATAAAGCAGATTCTAGATTTTAGGAGATCTTTAAATTTTTTAAACTGTCAAATTTTAGTAATTAGTGGGCTTATATCATCATTCTTTTGCTATCTCTCTATCTCACTCTCTTTGTCTCCCCTAATGTCTAGATCCATCTATTTTCCTATGTCTCTCCTCCTCCCTCTCTACCCTCTACCTCTCTCTATCTCACTCTCTCCTCTCTCTCCTTTCTCTAGATCTTATAATTGATCAGACAATCAAATTTCAGTAATCATTAAGCTCATATTATCATTCTCTCTCTCTCTCTCTCTCTCTCTAGACCTCTCTCTCTTCCTATCACTCCCCCTCTCCCCTTCTCTCCTCCATCTCTATATATACATAAATATACATACATATATATACATATATACATATATACATAGATATATGTATGTATATATGTTGGAGATTGTTGGACATTGTTGTTGCTAGGATATTTGTTGTCATTGATGTCAACATATTCCTGTGATTTTCTCTAGTGTTTGCAGATTATGAAGATCTTATGATCCGATTTGCAGTTTTGTTTTGTTGTATTAATGCTTTGTAGAGTTTGGTATGTCCTCCGGTATATTTTGATGTGATCAAGTATTGAGCTCATATTTTGGGATATTGTTTGGGATGGTTTTGTGTATCTTCATTTCAGGTGGATCATGATTTTGTGCTCCACAAGTTATCTTTCTTCGTGACAGTTGCCGATTGGCTGTGTTCTTGAGTTTCAGACGTTGACAGATGAAGATTTGATAAGTGGTGTTGGTGTAGTTGTTTATGATAATTCTAACATGCTTGCTAGTGTTTCCTAATTGTGTCCTATTCATTTTGATGATCTGCATTGATTGTTGTGCAATTTTTTGGTGGTCTTCATGAACCGGTGATGTTCTTCATGTTATGTTGTTTTTCCTAGTGGTGTAGAGTGTTGCGGTTGATCTTGGCGTAATTTCCGATCGAGTTGAGCATTTGGGAATTTGAATTAGGTCCATGTTATGTCATGTAAATCATTATATTGGTTTGGTTGTCGATCTTTGTATTGTGTGATGTAATTTTGTAATTATGAGTTGAGGGTTTAGCCGACCTTGTTGTCAAGGTTGATGAATTGTATAAATAGGTGATATTGTCATGTAATTTAGTGGTAGAGGTTGTGTCTACATTATCAGAGATATTTTCATGTGCGAACAAGGATTCATCCTTCAATATTTTAATTGAGTAGAGATTGGTGTTGCAGGGTAGACATTTGTGCTTAACCGAAACTGTCATTAGGCATTTGGAGATGCTATTATTGCAGTTCATTACTTCTGGATTGTAGTATGAATCTTGTTGTAAGTCAGTGAGAGTTCCCTGAGGTTTGTAGCCTTCTAGGTCATTATCTTTTGAGAAATGAGCTCTAGGCAATGTGCTTGGATGCATGTGCATTCCCTGTTGTAATATTTACACATACTACTACAGAGTATCATCTTACTATGGGTAGGTTCCCATCGTGGTTTTTCCCTTAACCGAGTTTTCCATGTCAAAATCTTGGTGTTGTGTGTTGTGCTTTCAATTTTCTTATCTTTGTTATCACTGTAGTTTATCAAATTTTTATTTGTGATAAAGTTTATTGATCCGATAAAGACCAATTCACCCCCCCCCTCTCAGTCTTCCTTCATTGTTGTTATCGACGATTGGTATCATTGCTAGATCCTCCAGAAGAAGCTTAACGACTTGAGGAGATCCAGGATGGCAGCTAGAACTAGAAGTGTTATATTTAAGAAGGCCAGTCTGAGATTTGATGGAATTAACTATGCTATATGGAAGAACCGGATGGAAGTGCACTTGAAATTCCTTGGAGAAGATTACTAGAAGATTACAAAGAATGCCTATTTTTCTCCTCTGAATGGACCAATTACTGCATATGAGATCAAGGAAGTTGAACATAATATTAGAGCGAAGGAAGCATTGCTTAGTGCCCTGGCTGACTCAGAGATGACTAATGTATTGGGACTTCAGACCGCACATGAGATATGGGAGAAGCTTGAAATCTTGTATGAAGGAGACAAACAAGTGAAAGTTTCTAAGTTACAGAGTTTGAAAGGAAAGTATGAGATGTTGAAGATGGGAGAAGATGAGAACATACACTCTTTCATGGCTAAGGAAAATGACCTTATCCTAGGTATTAGATGTGCCAATGGAACCCTTGAAGAAGATGAAATTGTTCGCAAGGTGTTGAGATCTTCACCTCCTTATAAACATAAGGTAGCTGCTATTCATGAGTTCCAGAGTGTGACTAAAGTGACAAGAGACATGATGGCTGGAAATATTGTTGTGTTTGAGCTAAGAGAATTTGGAGAATCACATGAAAAGTCTAAGACAACATTTAGAGCATCAACATATTTATCCGGAAAGTAGAAGTATGACCCTGATGAGTGCAGAATATCCAGATATGAAAGAGAGAGAATAGAGATGGAAGAGAAAGAAAGAGAGCTAGACGAGCTTGAAACATTGATTGCCCGAAGATTGCCTAAAGGTGCTAGTAAGTATGATGGAAAATTGCCTCTAAAATGTTTTTCTTGTAATAAGATAGGACATTTTGCTTCTAGATTCCCGAAGAGAATGGCTAAATATGACAAGCATGATAAGTTTGATAAGCATGATAGTAATGATAGATATGAGAAGCATGAGAAGTATGATAAGCCTTACAAGTCTAACCAAAATTATAGGAAGAACTGGTATTATGTTGTTGATGAAGGTGTTACAAATGAAGAATCGGAAGGAGATGAAATTGTATTTCTTGCCATTAAGGAAGATGGACCTATACCTATTGATTCCACTAGCTGTATTGTTGAGGATAAATCTTTAGCCACTAGAGTTGAAGAGAAATATGAATGGGTGATTGACAGTGGTTGTTCATATCATATGATCGGTGATAAAAGAAAATTTATGAGTATGCAAAGATATGATGGTGGAATAGTAAGATTTGGGGATGACAAACCTTGTGTGATCCATGGTAGAGGTTCTATTTCTTTTAATGGGAAGCATAACACTGATGATGTCTTGTATGTTGAAGGTTTGAAGCATAATATTTTGAGTGTTGGAAAGATGGTTGACAAAGGTTATGATCTACAATTCAAGAATGGCAAATGCAAGATCCTAAATGCCTCTGGTATAGAGATTGCATCTGGAACTAAGATTGAAGGTAACATTTTTCATTTGAATGCTTATGAGAAATATTTTTTGATTTCTCAGATTGATGAAATTTGGTTGTGGCATAGGAGAATGTGTCATAAAATTTTTGATTCAATGATTAAGATCGGTTCTACTCAAGTTGTTAGAGATCTGTCTAATATTGTTAAGCCTGTTAATCCGATATGTAAACAGTGTCAGTTGGGTAAGCAAACAAGGATTTCTTTCAAGAGAAAATAATATACATCTAATGGATTTCTAGATCTTGTGCATACTGACCTATGTGGACCTACAAATGTTAGAAGTGTGTTGGGTGACAGATATTTTATGTTGCTAATTGATGATTATTCCAGAATAATGTGGGTTGTCTTTTTGAAGGAGAAATCAGAAGCATTGGACAAATTCAAGATATTAAAAGAAAAGGTTGAGACTGAGTCAGGATTGAAGGTGAAATGTTTGAGATCTGAGAGAGGTGGAGAATTTTGTTCTAGTGAGTTTGATTCATTCTATGAGAAGCATGGAATTAGAAGGCAATAATATGCTCCTAGAACCCCTTAGCAGAATGGAGTTGTTGAAAGGAAGAATAGAACTATTTTGGATGTTGCAAGGACTATGCTGATTGAAGGGAATGTTCTGAAGACCTACTAGAGAGAAGCTATTAGCACTATTGTTTACACATTCAACAGAGTTCATATTAAAGGTGATACCAGTAAGACTCCTTATGAGCTATGGTTTGGTCATGTTCCTACTGTGAGTTATTTTAGAGTACTTGGTAGCAAATGTCATATCAAGAGAGATGAGGAAATAGAAAAATTTGATGCTAGAAGTGATGAAGGAATTTTCCTGGGATATTCAACAAAGAGAAAATCCTACCGATGCTACAATAAGAGACTAAGGAAGATAGTGGAAAGTGAAAATGTGAAGGTGGATGAGAACCTTGGAAAAGAGATCATAACATGTAGATATGATGATGGTCACCATATTGTTCTAAAGCCTATTCAGACTAAAGAACCGAAGAAGAATGATCCACTAAAGACTGTTAACCCAGATGTTGTTGTTGTCGGTGAAGAATTGTAGGAGCCTAAAAATTATAACAAGTAGAAGACTTTGAGGTATGTAAGATTGAATCATTATGAAAACGGATTATTGGTGATAAAAATAAATGTGCAATTACTAGAAGAAGGCTAGCGGCTAAAGAGATATGTTTGATTTCTAAAATTGAACTTAAAGATGTTGTTGAAGCTTGTAAAGATGAAAATTGGATGAGAGCTATGGAAGAAGAATTAAATCAAATTGAAAAGAATAACACATGGGAGATTGTGCCTAGACCTAAAGATAAGAATGCAATTGGTACTAAATGGGTATTCATAAATAAATTGAATGAAGTTGGTGAAGTTGTCAGAAATAAAGCTATATTCATTTGCAAATGATATTCTCAGAAAGAAGGAATTGATTATGAGGAGACTTTTGCTCTAGTGGCCAAACTTGAAGCTATTAGACTGTTGCTTGCATATGTTGCCTATAACGATTTCAAGGTATATTAGATGGATGTGAAATCTTCTTTTTTGAATGGTGATCTTGAGGAAGAATTCTACATTGAGCAACATGATGGATTTTCATTATCAAATGATGGAGACATGGTATGTATACTAAAGAAAGCTCTTTATGGATTGAAGCAAGCCCCTAGAGCCTAGTATGCTAGATTAGATAAATATTTGTTGAAATTGGGATTTAACAAAGGTGTTGCTAACAGTAATCTATACTTTAAGATTGAGAATGATAACATATTGCTTGTTGAAGTCTTTGTTGATGATATTATCTTTGGAGGTGATGATGACTTGAGGATGAAGTTTGTCGGTGATATGCAAAAAGAATTTGAGATGTCTATGATAGGAGAGATGAAATTTTTCTTAGGTTTGCAGATTTCATAAACTAGAAAAGGTATCCTTATATCTCAAACTAAATATGTGAAAGAATTGTTGAAGAAGTTTGGGTTGGATGACTCCAAACCGGTTGAAACTCCTATGGTGACTAGTTGTAAATTGTCTAAGAATGATGAATCTTCAAAAGCTAATCAGAGCTTGTATAGATCTATGGTTGGTGGACTGATATATCTTACTCAGACTAGGCCAGATATTATGCATGTTGTGTGCATGGCTGCTAGATATCAAGTTGATCCGAAAAAGAGTCATGTCACTATTGTTAAGAGGATATTTAGATACTTGAAGGGTACTATGAATTATGGTTTGTGGTATCTGAGGAATGATGATTTCATGCTATGTGATTACATTGATGTTGATTGGGCTAGTGATGTTGATGACTATAAGAGCGCTGTCGGTAGAGCATTCTTTTTGGGTAAGAAATTGGTTTCATGGGCTAGTAAGAAACAAGATTCAGTGTCCTTATCTATTGTTGAAGTTGAGTACATTGTTGTTGCTAGTAATTGCACTTAGGTAGTTTGGATGAAGCAAATGTTGAAGGATATTATAATTATCTATGATGAGCCTACTATGATATACTATGATAATTCCAGTGCTATAAACATGTCAAAGAATCTGGTGCAACATTCAAAGACTAAACATGTGTCAATCAAATATCATTACTTGAGAGAACAAGTCAGTGAAGAGAAAGTGAAGCAAGAGTATGTATCTACAAAGGAACAAATTGTTGATATTTTCACTAAGCCTTTGCCTACATATACATTTGTCTATTTGAGAGACAAGTTAGGGGTATCCACCCCTCCTGATGAGAACTAGATTCATTGAATTGAATCAATCCAGTGGATCTCAGAGCCTTATCTTTCTATTCAGATGAGTTGGTGTTGCTCCTCTGGTGGAGTAGCATGTGTTTTAGGGGGAGAGATTCCTCAAATTCATGTATTTCGGTTTTGAGGAGAGTGAGTTTGGTTTTATGTTTTGAGATCTTTGACATTGTTGTCAAAGGGGGAGAGAGATCATGTGAAAAAATGCTTTATCTATCTTGATCTTAGGAGGAGTTTTGCTGGAGATATCTTCTTTCTTTGCATTGACTATTTTTCACATTCATATGTTGCCATCAATGCCAAAGGGGGAGATTGTTGGAGATTGTTGGACATTGTTGCTACTAGGATATGTTGTTGTCATTGATGTCAACATATTCCTATGGTTTTCTCTGGTGATTGCAGATTGGGAAGATCTTATGATCCGGTTTGCAGTTTTGTTTTGTTGTATTGATGCTTTGTAGAGTTTGGTGTATCCTTCTCTATATTCTGGTGTGATAAGATATTGAGTTGATATTTTGGGATATTGTTTGGGATGATCTTGTGTATCTTCATTTCAGATGGATCCTGATTTGTGATGTAAAGTCCCGGTATAGGTATAGGGTAGGTTCCCCTAATCCAAGAACACACCAAGGACCCTAGAAATCACACAATACTCCCAGGGGTTAAGGATTATTAGTTTTAAAAGTCCCACATCCCTTTCTTCCAAACAAAAGACTACCGGTACAAGGTCTCTTTCATTGACTGGTACAAGGTCTCTTTCATTTACCGGTACAAGGTCTCTACAGTCAACAATGGTTTGGTCCCTTCTCCAATGAAACAATGGCTATTTAAGGTTTTATTTGAAGTCCCCTAGGTCAGGGAGACCTCCTTCAGTCATTGAATTCAAGTTCCCTCTAACGGTTTGGGTAACTACTGCAACAAGGCCTACAAAACCTAGTAGCCCTGCCAAACCGGTTTTCCACACTTAACTCTTTATTTCTCCAATAGACCAGACAAAAAATCTCAGTTTTGGATACCTTTTTGGGAGTTAAAAAAAATATCCTAAGTGTTCTTAACGGTATGGAATGAAAGAATCCAAACTCTACTTTGGTCAGGAGACTGATATAGCCCAATTGGGCCTATTTTACACAAGAGTGTGTAGACACAGACCTTAACTCCCCAAAAAAGCTCAAGGAATACTTTTAAGCCATTGCAAATACACCAACTCCTAGCTCTTAGGCCATGATTAGACCTTTAACCCCTTATGTGTTTGCTTACACTTGTCGGTGGCCACATGGAGTTGCCCACCTTAATGCATCAAACCCTCACCTCCAACTGGTCCTAACCTACAAAAGGCCTTTAAAATATTAAAATGCATTGGCCATACTTGCATCCCCTCCAAAGCCATGAACCACCAATGAAGGATCAACAAGATAAGGCCATTTCTTTGCAAAACCCTAGACAAAACTGTCAAATCTAGAACACTTCCATAAATTTGCCGATTTCTTCCTTGTCTTGGTGAATTAGGACCTCAGAATTGATGAATATGAAAGGTGATTGGCCACTCTAACACATACCACTAGTTTCCTAACTCCAAAATGATCCTACAATAGGGTACCACATAGAATAACAAAATTGCAAGAAATTCTGAGAAATATATTACTTCAATGATGCCAAAAGTTTACAAAGTCATTCTCTCCCTTCCCAATGATGATTGGGGATAACATTTTATACCTTCCTCAATGGTTATCAACCACCTTTTTAACTGAGGTAACTGTTGGAAGGAAGTTGCTATTTGCAACCAAAAGTTGTCATTAAAAGTTGTCAACAAAGTTGTCAAGTTTGAGTAACTTTTGACATATGTTAAATCCGCCTACCTAGAGGTGCTTCAACATGTCCTAAACCTTTCTAAGACATCTCCAACACATAAACACATAGAAAAATACTCAACCAAATACCCCTAGGCCCATATGCCCATGGTGGCTTATCAATTTGCCAAATCCATGTCATTGGGTAACAAGGTGGGGTTTATTACAAACAGATCAAACATCAAACAAACAAGACTACCCTATTACATAGATTGAAAGGTCACATTCTCATGTGTGTCCTTTATCCTTTATTTCTCTTATTATCTTAGTCATGAGGTGCTCCTGCACCAATTTGGTGCTCCTCAAGTTATCTTTCTTCGTGACAGTTTTTGATTGATTATGTTTTTGAGTTTCAGACGTTGACAGATGAAGATTTGATAAGTGGTGTTGGTGCAGCTATTTCTGATAATTCTAACATGCTTGCTAGTGTTTCCTAACTGTGTCCTATTTGTTTTGATGATCCACATTGATCGTTGTGTGATTTTTTGGTGGTCTTCATGAATCGGTGATGTTCTTCATGTTATGCGCTTTTTCTAGTGGTGTAGCATGTTGCGGTTGATCTTGGCGTATTTTTTGGTGGACTTGAGAGTTTGGGAATTTAAATTAGGTCCATATTATGTCATGTAAATCATTATATTGGTCCGGTGGTCGATCTTTATATCGTGTGATGTAATTTTGTAATTTTGAGTTGAGGGTTTAGCCAACCTTGTTGTCAAGGTTGATGAATTGTATAAATAGGTGATATTGTCATGTAATTTAGTAGTAGAGGTTGTGTATGCATTATCAGAGAGAGGTTTATGTGCAAACAAGGATTCATCCTTCAGTATTTTGATTGACCAGAAAATGGTGTTGTAGGGTAAACATTTGTGCTTAACCAAAATTGTCATCACACACTTGGAGATGCTATTATTGTAGCTCATTACTTCTGGATTGTAGTCTGAATCTTGTTGTAAGTCATTGAGACTTACCTGAGGGTTGTAGCCTTTTGGGTCATTATCCTTTGAGCAGTGAGCTCTAGGCAGTGTTCCTGGATGCATGTGCATTCCCCATTGTAATATTTACACATACTACTGCAGAGTATCATCTTACTGTGGGTAGGTTCACACCATGGTTTTTCCCTTAATTGGGTTTTCCACGTTAATATATTGGTGTTGTGTGTTGTTCTTTCAATTTTCTTATCTTTGTTATTGCTACAATTTATCAGATCTGTATTTGTGATAGATTTTGTTGATTCGGTAAAGACTGATTCACACCCTCTCTCAGTCTTCCTTCATTGTTGTTGCCAACAATATATATGTGTGTGTGTGTGTGTGTGTGTGTGTGTGTGTGTGTGTGTGTGTGTGTACATGTATGTGTGTATGTATATATGTATATGTATATGTGTGTGTATGTATGTATGTGTGTGTGTATATATATATATATATATATATACACACACACACACACACACATATCTTCTCTTTGTCTCCCTACATACATCCCCTCTCCCTCTCTACCTCTACTTCTCTACATACATCTCCCTCTCTCTCCCTTTTTCTCTTTGTCCCACCCTCCCATGATTTGTCTCTACTTCCTTATCTCCCCTCTCCCTCTACTTCCCTCCCTCCCTACCTCTATTCATCTACATAAAACTCTCTCTCTCTCTCTCTCTCTCTCTCTCTCTCTCTAACTACTAGCTTTCTAACCATATAATGTTTTTTTGATTTGAACAACATTAACATATTTTCTTTTACCAGTGTCTCTAGAGTTCTCAAAGAAATATGTGTACCATTTTTTTAATAACTTTTGAAATACTTGTCCAAATTTGAAATAAAAAAACATATAAAATTGTTCTACACTTCATTCTTTATACTTTAGTGAAAGTTATGTGATGCACATGAACAAGTACCTAATTTTCAGGATGCGTCTACTTCAAAAAATCATAAAAAAAATACTCAACAAAAAATTACAAAAAAATACACAATTTCTAGTGCTCACTCTTAACTATCTTTCTACCAAAGGGTTTTTCATAATACTAAATGAAACTATACATTTTTTGATTTGCACGTTAGACACTATGTTATGTTTTGCTGACAAAAATAGGAACACTTTCGTGTGCGTGAAAGATTTGATTTGCTTAATCTTATCCAATTTTTTTTAAAAATAGTAGTTTGGAAACTATATTTAGAGTACTCCGATTTTTGTTCTTTGGGTATCTTCAAATTTTGAGTGGACGAGTCTCAAATTGCTCCTCCAAGTTCAAGTTTAGTTGATTTCAAAAAACAAAGTTGCCACTTATACCCCCTTTTTTGTTCACCATCTTGATGCACTTACCCAAATGTTAAATCATAAAATATAACAAAACATTAGAAAACAAACAACCTTTATACATTTTTCTATCTCCCTCAGATTCAGTTAGAAGTAGAATGTGCCCTTCTCCACTTGATTTGCTCCTTTTGAGTGATGAATGTCGATTGCTCTCCATGATACACAACAAGATGAAAATGGATAATGGATTAAGCGTGGTTAAATTTGGGCATAATATAGGTATGACGAATGATTTTTGGACTCAACTTGACTGCATGACAATGTGAATAAGATGAATATGATTGTGAAGGAGGGAGACTCCAATTTATAGATTTGAGGGGCCTAGAATGGATGGTCAAGATTGAAAGGAGATGGTCGGCTAGGATTGAAGGAAGGTGAGCTGGATTTGAGAGGACAAGTGAGATATCCAAGAGATCTTTCCATAAAAACTTTTCTTGTCTCGACACTTCTCAAGTACATGGGGAAGAGATCCCAAGTACATTGGGAAGAGGAGAAAGGAATTAAATTTTTTTTGGGAGGGACAAAGGGAATTGAAAATTCTCAGGAAATAGGGGGCATTGGAAGAATAATAGATAAAAGGAATTAAAAATTCCTCGAGAAGAGAGGGCATGGGGAGATTCAAGAAATTAAAAATTCCTTGGATAGACAAATGTGGGTGGCATTTAAGGTTGAGCAGTGAGATGGGAAAGCCATTCATGGCAAGAAGTTGACTACCTCCTAATCACGGTGATTTATGTGCAAGTGATTAGTGAAAGGATTAGGTGGGATAATAGAGAGTTAAGTGAGAAAGTTACAGGTGAGTTAGGAGGATGGTACATGAAGAGAGAGAATGAGTGGAGGAATTTTAAATTGAGAGAAATAATGATCATGATTAGGATTAGAAAAATTAGGCTAAGTGATAGGGATTAGGCGGATGATTTGTAGGAATTAAGATATTAGTTAATTAATTAACTAATCAGAATTAGAGGGGAATAGTGACTAAGGTTGAGAATTGAAATTAATTTTAGAAGAACAAGTTATAATTAATTTAATAAATTAATTATATAGGTAAAGTGAAAAAATTAATTAAAATATAATTTAATTAATTTTGAGAAGAATGACGATTAAAATAATTAATTATGTGAAAAGGATAAATTAATTAAATATTAATTTAATTATCTTTAGATGTCTACAACTTCTATTATGTTTTTAGGTTTTCTATTTTTTTTTATGTATGTTGTGTGTCCATGAAAAGGACATCATCGATATTAAATCCAAAAGGTGACATCTTATCTTGTGTGTTCCTAAGTTGATCAATAATATCAGTCCTTATAAATTTTATTCAACTAGACTTACGAGAAAATTGGTACACAAGGCTCGGTAATATAGGTTGTTGCAAATAGATATTTTGACTTCTATGTAGTTTTTGATATGTATGCCCAACTATCCTATACTTGTGTAAATGAAGGGCAACATGATATGTAGGCGTATTTCCATGAAAATATGCATATGCCATTTGAATAGTAGATAAATAAGCATCACAAGATAAATCGTGGGAAGGTGTTGTTAGGTGCCTACCATAATCATGATCCCCAGGGTTAGAAAAAACATTGTAAAGAAAACATGACGAGTCAAACCATTACAAAAAATTACCACTTAGATGAAGTCTAAAATATCTAATCAATAAATATCATCGTGTACATAATTGTAGTTAATGAGCAAGAATCATTTACCATGCAATGACACATTTATAATAGCATGATAATTATCATGTATTAAATAAGGATCATAATGTATTAATGTAATGTACTATAAGGTAATAAGTATCAAAATGAGCTACATACTTGATGCACATGTGTTATCCATGTAAGGGGTTACTATGTGAGAAACTATCATAAGTACCCATTCGCTGAACATGAGATGTAGGAAAGTAATTATCATAAAACTCGCTATCATGTATAAGATGCATGGATAGGCTCATCATGAGACGTTGAAAACAAATCATCATAAAACTCATTGGACCATGTATGAAAAGGGTAATTAATTGAAAATGCACAATATTTAGAGATAGGGTTACCATGTGACATGTAAGAGATGTGCCTTTAAAAGATAATATTATCATGTATTGGTGAAGAAAATGCAACCTCATTAATGGCCATCATACTAGATGTACCATATGATCTTCATTATCACAAGCCATAGGAGAATAAGAATCAATATTAGACTTAGGGACAAGTGAATCAAGTGCATCTAAAAGGAAAGGATGAACACTTACTAACTCAATGAATGAGGAAATAGCTACATACCATATTAGATTTTCATGGTACAACTACAAATATTATTTTGCTTCTTTTCAATTATTCAATAAGATGTTAAAAACTTAAAGGATTTTCATCTCTTATATTATAGGAGAGTTCCTGCAAAAACTTTCTTTCATAGATAAGTTATTTTAACAACTTGTAATACACACAAATACTTGCACAACCATTATTATATTATCTTAGACATGATATTCTAACAAACCATAGGAAACCTAATGTTGTAAGGTTACTAACAAAAATAATGCTTCTATAAAAAATGTCTTCATCCATAACATAATATGTCATAATAATATTGAGGATGGAATAAAGATTTATTACAAAAGATATAAACATGACAAAAATAGAAACATAGACATTCCTATGATTTGAGATAAATGACCTAAGAAGAGCCATAATGGGAGGATGATGAGATGAGATGAGAGGTATATCACTACGTATGAACAAACCCTAAATAAAGTATGATAATCATATGCAAATAAAAATGTATATAAACCTCATGGGATCTAGAATAAAAGAATAAAATATGGAAATCCTAATGAAAATGAAGGCCAAAAACTAAGGTAAAACCCTAGGAGGTATAATTTACAATATCAAGTCCACCAAATTATAAGGGAATAACATTCCCCCTACATAATAAATCTAGGTAATTCAAAAAATACAAATAGTGAAGCACAATTATTCTAGATTAATTTGAGAGTTGGTTGATAGGCATGAAATAAATATTTAGAAAAAATGACGGTGATAGGGATACTTAGCTTTAGGAACAATGATAGAGAATTTATTCTAACATCATGCAAAATCCATTTTTCATGGTACAAAAAACTAATGTTCATAATCTAATGAATGCAACAAACTCAAAATAATCTTAGAAATTTATACAATTCACTCTCAAGTTCCTCAAGTTTAAAGCCAAACCACACAAATTTGACCCTAGCATGTATTCAAACTATGTTTTGGAAGAATGATTTAACAGTAAGTTACAATATAATTTTTTTCCATTTCCTGTCTTGTGTCTAAATTTGTTAAGGTAGTGTTTGCAAACACCTTAGGAAGATTATTAGATCATTAGGACCAATTTGTTTTAGGTCATCAACCCTTGTATAGATTTTCTTTACAATCTTGAGTGAATATCAAAAGGCAACATGCACAAATTTGTGGATGGCCTACATGATTTTGACATAGACTATGACTATGTCCGTTAACACAATTGAAGTGTGCTTTAATGATTTTTTCTTATAAATTATTACATATGAGCGATTTTTACTTTGAAAGTCTTTAAATAACAAAACACAAAAATAAGTCACTCAAACATGTGTTAAGGTAGCTCATAAGAGTTAATGGAAATGGGTAGGAAACTTAGAATTAGAATTTTAAAATTTGAACTTTAGTTCTACTTACATCAAGATTAAACTAGTTGAATCCCAAGTGACATGAAAGTAAACCAAGTAGGGAAAATGATCAAATTAAAATGGAAAGTGAATGTATCAGAGAAACGGTTAATACATGATGGACATGTAGGAATATGTATAAATGAAAGGAAATAGGGAAGAATAAGAAAGGGGGCATGCGCCAAACTTTATAGAAATATGTGTCACATGTCAATATGTAATTGCATAAGTTCTTCCATCAAAATGGACCCAAAACTAAATGAAATTGACACAAGTATGCAAATTTCACCATTACAAAAATGAGCTAAATAAGATTTACCACACTTTATCTAATATCATATGGAAATAGAATAAAGTGATATATTTTTGAATTGGGCTCATTCCCCAACCATTAAATCTTTCCCAATTTATGCATATTCACACATTTTGACCATACCTTATCGATTCGTGCACTTTTTCCCATACATTCCATATTTATTAAATCCACCATGCTCAAACATTCATTACACACATTTTATTGCTTCCTTATCTTGGGGCAATTCCATGCGTGTAGAATCATTCTCACATCACAAATCAAACCCTTGAAATTCCAAATTTTGTCTGGTTCCCACCCATTTCACTATCAATTATAAGTGAACTAAACATACATTTTAGTGTCTTAAATTGCCATGTCTTAGTATTTGAAGGCATTCAATTGCATTCACTTCACTTCCTCTCTCATCTTAGAATACTTGCATTCAAGAAATATTCATTAGGACACCTAAATTGATTTGCAAAAAGGAATCAAAACTTCCATAAACATTTAGTGTTGAAATTTGTTGTCCTTAATCTTTCACACTATTGTAAAGTCAATCTTTTTTGAAGGTTGACGTAAGATAATGCATCCCCAACAAATTGACATCCCTCTAAAAGTATTTTAAATTATCACTAATTTCAAGCCTTCAAGGACTTAAAGCAAACTTGAGAGGAGAAATGCATGACAAGTTTAGATCCACAAACTATGCATTCTATAAAATTAATTAAAGAGAAAGGAATTTTCCTCCTTTATTATGTTCTCCTTCAGTCTATTCTTTTATTACATCCTGTTAGAGTGTTCAGATAGCAGAGCCGAAGAAGAACAGAGGCCAAAACACAGTCAGACAAATAGATGGAAGGTAACATATTAATTGATAGAGATGCAGAGGTATCATATAGCTGCGTAGGTATCAATGAAATCTGCAGGGTTTTCTCCTTTTCCAACGACCATATTATTATAAAATGCTTGCCTGAATTGGGAAAAGGTAAAAGGCCTGTAACGCCGTGGATGATCATCGTCCACAAGCTCCTCTGGAGCAGTAATTTGTTTATCGGGAGGAAACTGCACAAAATAAGGAATGGATATGCGATCCTTCCACCCTTTGTAAACAACCCTGTGCTCCGCGCTGCGAAACCTGCCATTGCTCCATGCCTGCACAGTGCACAAATTCATCCAGCCAGACACAAATATTACAAATGCAATTCAGAAACATTGGGTAATCTGTTCACAAATGTTGTTGATTTCAGAAACCCTAGATAATTGGCTACACTGCAAATGAAACAATCATAATTGATTCCAGAAACCCTCGATAATTGAGTGCATTGAAGAAGAAACAATTTTAATTGATGACAGAAACTACAGATATCTGAAAGAGAACACAATTTGCAACAAGATATAATGGAGTCCCTTTCAGACCTTCATGCAGTCGGCCACATTGATGACAAATGAATTAGGAAGAGGCCTCACGTCCACCCACTTCCCTTCCTTTGATCGAACTTGGAGACCGCCTTCCTTGTCCTGATAAAGAATAGTAAAGCAGCCGATATCTGTATGAGAACGCGGGATCTCCTCCTCCATTGACATCTTTCTATCTGTGACATAGAGGTTTATACGCATGTGACTCACGAAATTTTCGAAGTCAGCATGGTAGACAGTTTCCACGTCCAACCCTAGGCTCGCTACTATGATTTTACTGATCCTGCTTGCCAGATCAGCCACAGAGACGACATATGTTCGAATTGCCTCGCTGCCAAAAAGCGGTTTAAATAGCACACAGTGAACGAAGTTTAATGGGTTAAGAAACGAAATAAACAGTGGCGGGGGTTAAAAACTTACCAGAACTTTGGGTTTCCTTCCTCCGGCCATATCTTATCGCATACCTCCTGCACCGAATTTGAATGAGGCAGTTCTGTGAAACAGAAGTTATCCATCCAAGCTGTACTAGTGTATCCATTCTTTGGCTTAGAAAGGGAAGTCTTTCCTATAATCTTTGAAGGGTTTGAAGTGGCGCCATTTTCTTCAGTTTCTCCAGTGTTAGAAGTGGCCGCCTTTTCTTTAGCGTCTGCAGGGTTAGATGTGGCAAGCTTTTCTTTAATTTCTAGAGGCAATGCGCGCAGCTGTGCGGCCTGGGACTCAACATTTTGGAGAAGATCTTCTGGAATTCCATGGTTTACTACATATAAAAATCCCCATTCTTCACATGCCTTTCTGAATGTGGCCAACGCAGGATTGCCTGTCCCTTGTTGTCTTTCAAAGGCATGTGAAATTTGTGAGATGTCAACCACAGGGAGAAGAACTTCATTTTCCTGCGAACAAGACATAGCACGACTGAGCCTTTTTCCACCTACACTCGCAGTAATAATACTATGTATGTTGCAGTTAATTCAAATTTCTCTCAGGATTTTCTTAAATAGCTGCAGAGGAAGATAAGGAAGGGGACAGACAATAGACAGAAACATTGAAAAATATGAAGGAAAGGGGACAGACAATAGACAGAAACATTGAAAAATATGAAGGAAAGGGGACAATCAATAGACACAAATATTAAAAAAATAGTGGAGGAGGTTTCCTGTGAAATGGAAAGCAGACACACAGCTTCACAACCACGTACGCAAGGGAACAGGTAATTTCAATGAATAAGACCGCAAACGAGCATTTTCAATAAAGGAACAGAAAAAGCCTTAAAATTGGCGATGGAAACAAGGATGATAATGAAAGCAAACAGAAGAGTCACTGAAAGAGGGAAAATCAAATTTGAATTTGTTTTTTTTGAAGGAAATTAAATGAAAAGCACAGAGCCAGCCATACACGCATACCTAGGTATATATGCGAGTTTTATTTAAAGGAATCGGTTATTTCGAACAGTAGACTTTATAAGCAGGAGAGTTACCATAAACATTTAGCCCTTTCAATCAATTATTAACGTCTTCAACTTGTACAACAACAATTTTACGATTTTTAGGCATTTGGTCAGACGGAAACCTCACCGGAAATCAGATTCATGATAATATATCAAAATTGAGGAACAACTTGGGCAACCCAGACGTCAATCTTTGTCTCCCGATCATTCATTATTGTGCTATATTTTATTGGGGTGACTCTGACATACATAAAAGCTTCGTCTGCGCTGAAAACCGAATCTCATGAGTATTTTTGGAAGACAATAGGTTTAGTCTATAGAATTACGAGACACTAGAAATAAAACAAATGTACCCGTCATGAGGGCGACGTAGGTAAGCAATTGAAATAATTGTATCTTATTAAAAGGAGAAATAGCAGAATCTTATAGCTACATTCATTGTATTCGATTTTATGGAAAGTGAAATGTTTTGTATTTGATTCATGAATGTTGAACAGGCCGTGAGCAAGGAGGATGCACCTTGTACTAGCAATGTAGCTGATTGTGAATCAAGGAGCTGGACCCACCTCTGTGGATGGGGTCATTACTAGTGAAAAGTGAGGAAATTTTTTGCTACCTGATGTTGCGTAAACCACCATACTACGTTGACATGGTAAGCTTGCGTGTCTGTAATGGCTGTGATGTACCGTTGTACAGTGCCATTGCAAACCCCGGGTTCTTGCTACCCTGGAGATGTAAAAGAAAATCATAAAAATTTACAAAGGGAAATGGATATTTTCTTACGTATTTGTCTGTCATTAAATTTATTTTAAATCTCTGATAAATAAATTTATCTGGCTGCCTGTTTGATTTATTTCAGTAAATGAAGTGTGTTTTTCGCTTTACCTCTGCATGCTTACTGATTTTGTTTCTGAATAAAAGATGTCTAATTTTACCTTTCTAACACATTTTGAACGGCATAATTCAACAAGAGACTTCAGGTAATCATCGATCAGTAGAACATACCTAACATATATTCCCTTCTGACTACATAGGCTTCAATACCATTGTAATCTCCAGGCCTGAAAACCGCACACCATAACCAATTATAAGTGAAGTTTATGTTCAAATAATTTAACATTCTAATTTTTAAAAATATTAGCTGCCTGTTAACTCATTCACTAATTGCATATAGGTGGTGCTCAACTGGGAAATGCACCTAACATCTGAGGGAGGTCACCAATCCCATTAGTGGATTCTAGCTCAAGCACGTTCAGCCCTGGAATCTGCCACCACAATTAGTCCTGCTAAGCTTGCTACTTTGTTTGGAAAACCTATAACAATTTTTTAGCTTTTTGAATATTGACTTGAATATATATACAGGTGATTACCCAATTTTATTTTAAATGAAAATGTAAACTTGACTAATATTCGAGTGATCTTGTTGATGTGTTTTTCGTGCACATGCAAACACAGAATAAAATACCAAGGTATCTTATCCTCACTTGAACAAAGTTTCCCCGAATGCTGAAGATTTCGCCTAAGGATCAATCGAGGCAACTTCTGGTATGTAGGTTCTCTATGTGTGGATAAGCTCTGTTGGTGTGATGTGATTATACTGGAATCACAAGGGGACTTACGTTTGATGGCCTGAGTGTTTAATCTGCTAGAACTTGAGTCCTATCTACTTACCGGGATAATAAAGAAATAGCAAAAGGTGAAAAGCTCAGAAAGTCTACTCTAAGACTTACAATGCAAGAAGATGGATGAATGACTAGTTGGAGTCCTACTGGGCTAGGTCTCACCATCAAACTGAACAATCTGATACCAGCTCAGTGCGATCTTCTAGGGTAGTTCTGAAGATGTTCAAATCATTACTGTCAAACACTGATCATCATTCAAGTTAATGCATGAACAATAGACACGTAACGACTTGAGATTAAGCTCATTCTATGCCAGTTGACCATGCAGGGCGCACTTATAATCAGCAAGAGGCTAGTGGTTTGGACTAGGCGGATTCCACTCAAGTGCATTCAATAACTTCCTTTATTCAATCTAATTAACCATCATCTAAAATGAAGATTCGACAAGAGACCATGCATATTGCAAAGTGTTGTGACCATTTCACACATCGCCCCATTAAAATGGGGACCCCCTCTTCTTGCTTTTGTTTTGCCTGTTCTTCTCTCTGCTTCTAGGATTTTGAGTAAGTGAGTTGTCTGGGCTAGGGCTAAGCCTTAGGGGTTTCTTTTGGATATTTTTCAAGCCGAATCCAGTCTAATTTTGAAAGTTATTACGCATCCTCCCGCAGATTGAGACCTTTGAAATAAGATAGGATGGTCACGAAGTCGGATAGGTCTCAGGTTAGGTCTAGTCAGGGTTCTTTTGGGAAAATTCAACTTTTGTCTAAGTATTAGCATTTTGAAGATAAAATTGTACATTTTTGCCTAGGTAAATTTTGATCAAATTTTGGTGGCAAGATGATCCCCGAAACAGAGAAAGTGCTCCTGTCCCTCCCTGAAGGACCATACCACTTTTTCAAAGACAACTGATTCCTGATGACCTAATTATGCCTCGTGAAATGATTGAAGACCTAAATTATGGATATTTTAGCTTAGAAGGGTAAAATCGCTCTTGTCCCTCTCCCAGGGACCAAGGCGAAAATGTTATTTAGTGCATATTTGTCTCTGACTTTTAAAATTTGTTTTGTGCAGGGTCTCCAGGGGAGCTAATTAATTTTAAGGAGTTTGAAGGTTTGAAAATGATGAAATTTGAAGGATTAAGATAAATTCGCTCATGTCCCTCCCTCAAGGACCAAGGCGAAAAGGCTTATTTGAGTCATTTTTTTAGCCTTGATTGGTCAAATTGAAACGTCAAGGGCATGGTGAGGGATGAATTACACATGTTAGAGCATCCAGGCTTAATTAAATGCAATGAAATGATGGAGCTTTTGTCTAAAAAGATAAGTTCGCCCTTGTCCCTCCCTGAAGGACCAGAGCGATTTTCTGAAAGGGCAAATTTCTTGCAAAGGTAAGGCAAGTTTCGTGTTTGAAATGAATGAAAGAAGGCATGGTTGGTCCATTGAAGGTAATTTCGAAGGCTAGCAAAGCACAGGTAAGCTCATAATTGCAAAATCGCTCCTGTCCCTCTCCAGGGGACCAGGGCGAAAAACCTAAAAGACTATCTCTTTTCTCCAAATCGGAACGAATCCAGGCCAAGGTACAAGTTTAGAATGATACTTAAAGTGCTTCAGGGTGGAATGGAGTTGCAAGGACCACAAATTTCAATGACAATTGGCTAAAGCGCTCCTATCCCTCACCAAGGGACCAGGGCGAAATCCCCACATATGCCTATTTGCCTAACATTTTGAAATGTTTTTTTTGTTTCCAAGACTCAAGAAGGAGTGGGGAATGATGTTTTATGCTTTGAAGGTAATTGGAGATTGATGTGATCGAGAGTTTGTGCAATGAATTAAAGAACGCTCCTGTCCTTCACCAAGGGACAAGGGCGATTTTTATAAAACCGACAATTTCCCTCCAAAATCACGTCAAGGCAAGATGGTGCAAGATGAGAAATGCCCTTTTAATAATGGTGAACAAGGAATTGCTTCCAAAAATCGACAATCCTAGGCTCAATTGCAAAAATCGCTCCTGTCCTTCACTGGAGGACTAGGGCGAAAATCTTGGAAGAGCCTATTTTGCCTTGAGGAAACGAGTTAAGCACGCATAGAATGAACAATGGGGATCATTGCTTACCCACACAACATGAATTGGCAATTTAAAAGATAAAGATCAAGGACAAAAGTAGAAAATCGCTCCTGTCCCTCACCAAGGGACCAGGGCGAAAATGTCCTAAGGCACACTCCTTCTAAAGATCGAATGAATTAAACTCGAAGTTCCAAATAACAATGCCATTTTGGACGCCAAAGATGAGGTTTTGAACGTGAAAGCAAAGAATACAAGGTTTAAAATGCAAGAGCGCTCCTGTCCATCTCCAAGGGACCAGAGCGAGGTTATTAACAATCGTTATTTTTGACCATGCTTGGGTGTTAATAGCCTCCAAATCGTATTAGATGCCAAGTTCGCTAAAAACTTCGAAGTATTTTAAAAATTTTAATTAAATTGGCATTTAATAAAGGTGCATGAGTATTTAATAATTAATTTGAGCCTTAGAAAATCGGATTTTTCTTTTAATTGAGGCATTTGAAATTAATTATTATTAAATTAAAATTAAAAGGCAGAGCGCTTAAGGTATCATTTTAATATTTTGACAAGTCGGCCCTCTCCTTTTATTAATTTTTGTTTATTTTTGGTTCTATTTTACCAAGTCGGCCTATGGAAAATGAAATGGTGAGCGCTCTATATATTTGGGGCATGTTTTCATTATTCAAATCACTCACTCATTATTTCAAGTGCGATTTGGAAAAGCAAAGAAGAAGTGCGAAAGCTGGCCTATTTGGAGCGAATTTTCCTCAAGTGTTGAAGACTAAAGGTGGTGGAGTTGATGCTTGTGAAGACTAAAGGAGGTGCATTTTGCTAAAGGAAGGACTTCAATCTACATTTCGCCTAGCCAAAATTCACTTTATTTTTGCATCGTTTTTTAGAATTAATTCTCAAGTGGAGGTATGGCGAGATCATCCTAGTCCCAATGTTGAAGTTTTGAATTTTGAACTTCAAGTTTTGAAAATTGCGTAGTTAATTAGGAAATGATAACTCAAGATTTATCATGAAGTTTCCTAATTAAAATCTTGATTCTTCCTTTCTACTCTATATTTCTACGTTGCAAGATATATTACTCATTATGAAATGTTGTGTAGGTGTCATAATGGCGACCCCAAAGGCAGGAGCATCCACTAGTCGTCCAGCTCTCATGAAGGAAGATCAGAGGAATGAAGAATTGGAGACCAAGATCGTGTCAAAGTGGAGCAACATTGGAGATACCAACTTGGGAAACTTCAGTATGAAGAAGTTTCGAGAGGTCCCTTACATTGGAAAACCATCGCCTGTCGCAAAGAGAATAATTGAAAGAGGCATCATCAAGGCGGCCGGTTTTCCTCCAGCAGTCCAGTGCCATGAGCTGATGATCGAGTGTGCTCGCCATTATGACCCACAATCAAAATCAATTATGTCCAAGGAAGGGAACACTTTGGCTTACCTTTCAGAAGAGGCTATAAGTGAAGCTCTCCATCTTCCAGAGCATAAAGATATGATTTACAAAAGCTTAGAAGGAGCCAAGTCCATGTATGAAGATGATCCAGACACTTGCTTGAGCATCATCAATAAGAATTGGTTACTCAAAAGTTGTCCTCGCCTGAGCAAGATTCCCAACACACCACATAGGATCGACTTCCAGGAGGAGTACAGAGATTTGATAACTTTGCTCAATCGAGTTACAGGGGCTCCTCAGGCCTTCTATTTTGAGAAGTGGATGTTCTACTTCATTCAAGTGATAGTTCAAGGAAAAGGAACGATTCATTGGGCTAGAATTATTAGCCATTGCTTGGACGTGCAGTTAAGGAGACTGAAGGCTACCAAGTCCTTCCACATGAGTTCATACATCATATATGCCTTGATCAGGAGTTTCGAATATGCAGGACTACCTCACAGAGGAGTGATTGGGAGAGGACCTGGGGAAGTCAGAGTATGTGAGTCTTATGTTCATTTGCATCATCCACCAGGAAGTGACTACAAGTTAGTCAATGATGCCTTCACGATGAACATCACTAGGATATTGCAAGGCGGGATTCACAATCGGCTATCTCAAGATGCACAAGAGCTTGTAAAGAGGTATGGTGCTTGGTTCATCCAATTCCAAAAGTTTACATATATTAGAGTCCATGGGTGTCCTTCACCTCCCTATATGTTGCCGAGATATCCGACAGACAAGATAGTGCTACTTGAGGTGACTAGGCAGTTGGCGGCTTATGCGAAGGCATTCAGACATAGGCATGGAAATGGAATTCCTGTGCCTATCATACTAGGGAATTCAGTTGAGGTATGTCCTAATGCTCTGGCCTTAGATGATGCAGAAAGGGAGTTGGCCTTATATTCATTTTCATTCTTTGCCTTGAGGGAGAATTTTGATCCTTATGGGTATATAGAAGAGATAGTTGGTAGAAAGTACAGGCATGAATGTTAGGTAGAGGACTTTTGGATGAATCTCTCAAGTGATCTAGAAGTAAAAAGAAAGATGCATTCTAGATTGCCTTTAGATTTTATCAGGAGATGCAAAGTTTACAGAGCGGCCGATCAAGCTCAGGACAGTGGCAGACATCTCCAGTCATCCTATGATAGAGAAGACAAGGCAGTGAAGATAGATTGGAACGAGCCTGAGGTTTTGGACTTAAAAGCTTTGATGGCTCCAGTTTTGTCATGTACTCACAGATGGGTAGATGTACAACATCAAAAGTTGAGAGAAGAGAACATACCAATGACTTTTACTTTGGAGGAAAGGTCGGGAGAAGGAGGAGCAAGCGCAAGCGAAGGCCATCCTCATCCTAGAAGCGCAAGCGAAGGCCATCCTCATCTTAGAAGCGCAAGCAAAGGCAATCCTCATCCTAGAGGCGCGAAGAGGAAAGAAAGACCTGAGAAAAGGGAACCCTCCAAGAAGAAGCAAGAGGCCAATTGAGATCGCTCATCCGGTACATCTTCTCGACATGAAAAAAGGACGAGTCAAGTTGTAGGACAAGAAAAGAAGGTACCTGAAATTGAGGAATCTATGGAATCAATAGTACAGAATGATAAACACGAGGAAGGGCAGGCATCTCAACGTTCATCAAGTCAATCTCCCCAAGTCAATGAGCTACATGAAGACAAGAATGATGATGAAGTGACATCTCCTCTCCGAAAAGAAGAACCATTACCTAAAGAGATACAAGTTAGAGAGGCAAGATCTGCCATTCCAGATTGGTTGAAGGAGAGACTAACAAGGGTGATTGTGATTGAGGATGAAGATAATGTAATTGACTTAGAGAGCCTTGTAGGAAATTTTCAGGAAGTAACAGAGAAGAAGAAGGCCACCAAGATGTCCAAGATGATCAGAGATGAGACAGGGTCCAGGAAGTTGTAGATAGCTACACCAGCAGTGGACAAGTATGAAGGTGAGATCCTTGCAGAAGAATATGATGTAGAAACATTTGAGCTTGGTCCACTCACCACCGAGCAGGCAATGGATGAAGAAACCGATTCATTTGAGGCACTTAAAGATAAACTTAAGGAAGAAATGGAAAAGAATAGAAAGCTTGAGCGAGAGGTCAGTGATTGGAGAGGCTACTTTAGCCATCTCAATCAGCCCTTGGGACGTCAGGATCCAGCAGCGTCTCCTGTGCAGGCACTTCCCTTTGAATCAATTGGCGAGGCAGAGAGAGTCAAGAGCTTGGTTCAGCTTATGAGATCTTGGATTGACAAATCCCACACAGTTGCCATTGAATTTGCAACAAGAATGATGCAGACAATCCATCGAGCTATCCAGGTCCTTGAGATCATCCACAACCTAATGATAACAGTAGCCGCCTTTGCCCACACTAGAGATGTTATCATTCTTGTTCTACAAGTAATCAGGCAAACACCAAGGAAGATCTTAGCACAAGAAAAGATAATGGATGGAGGAGCTCATAATTTACTCCAGTGGTCAACTCTACTCCAGATGAAGGAAGTTCTTTTCGAAGACATCAGCACCAAATGCAATCAAGTTGAAGAAGTCATCCATCCAATTCAAGACAGGGTGTTTGAGGTGTTATGTACTATCCTTGGCAGGAGGATCGAAGTTGAGACAGATGTGGATCTTCAAGAGTTGGAAGAAAGAGTCAAGGTCATCTTTTGCAAAGATGAGAATGTTATCACAGATGAGCAAAGGGATCAAATGTTCGCTACTATGCTCCTGATTGAGAAAATCAAGGAACTCGAACCTGGATGGGATGCGGCTCTTCTCAGGGCCTTTGATCAGGTTATCCACTTGGAGGAACGAATGAGGAATCTTCCCGAGATTCCTATTGCTGAGATTGAAGGAATTGTGTCCAAATTCATTGCATATGCTAAGAAAGAGCATTGGAAAGGGAATAAGGTTCTAGAAGAGAGGTTGTTATAGATGATGTGACACCTTAATTATCATTGGTCTATGTTTCCTAGATTTTTGTGTCAATTAAATATTTGGCTATGCATTTAATGTTGTTCAACTAAAAGGGGAACTTTTTGTAATAAACCCTAATTAGGGTTTAGGTGTCAGAATCTCAGTCGTTGATCTTCTTTTGATCTGGGCCGTTCATTGTAATTGAGGATGCTATATATACCCTCACTCATTTTCATTTTGTCATTAGAAATTAGAAAAAAGAAGATATTAGATATTAGATGAGAGATTAGAAATCAGATTTTAGAGAGAAGAAAGTTATTTTGTAGCAAGATTGAGCTTTGAAGAAAGAATTTCAAACAATTGTTGTTTATTTTGGCTTTGAGATCAATAAAATATTGAAGTTATGGTGTTTTATTGCAATTCTTGTGGCTATCTTCATGGTTGTTTATTTTCTTGAATCATTCTCAGTCTAAGAAGTATTTAAGTTTGAAGGACTAAGCATTGGGCTTGATCTTTGGTGAGATTCACGTTCCAAACCACTAGCTTCTTACTGATTGTAAGAACGCCTTGTGTGGTCAACTGGAGATATTTGGATTGCTTAAACCTTCAATCATCATTGAACTATTGATATGTACCTTCATGGTAGTGTCTATGATTCTTGATGAATTGGAAAATCATTAGTCACCTTAGAAGATCGCATCAATTTCAGTAGAGTTGTTATCCTGTGGCAATACTGAAATTGGTAGAATCTTACCAAGTCTAGCCTACATTGAGTCATTCTTAGGATTAGATTAGAATTCATCTCTTGCAAACCCTACCTTTTGATCTTTTTTGAGAACTTGTTAGTTTTAAAAAATTTTGTTCCTACAATTTGGAAACGTAAGGCCCCTTGATGAAACAACATTCACAACGATCACTGGTGCTTATCCACACGTAGAGACCCTACATCGAAGAACCTTGGAGTCATCCTGATTGATCCTTTTTTGCGACATCTTCAGCAATCAGAGGCTTTATTCAAGAGAGGATAAGGTACCCTTTGGTATTTTATTCTGTGTTTGATTGTGTACAAAATACACGTCAACACAAAGAAACAACACATTTCACCATATCTTCAATGAAAATGGAGTCTTTTTACAACCAAGGCAACAATTTCTTGCCTTCTCTTCCTAATCTACTCTATTGCTATTCTATTTTACTGACTATTAACTATCAACTCACTATTAACTAACTCTTAACTCTTACAAATGAAAAGCCAAAGCTTTATATAGAGACCTCTTTACATTTCAATGGCTCTGATTGATTTAGAATGAATGGCTAGGATTACAAGATGGAAACCCTAATTAGGGTTTGTTACAACAAACTCCTTTAGCCAATGAGAAAATTACATTCCATGAGTGTGGACCAATAGATGTCAAGGGTAGGTGCCTTGAAGTTTGTGCCATCACTGGTGAGTCAGGTACATTGAATCTGGACATGCCGAGGTGGAGTTATTTGATTGGAGGAATAGTGGTTGGGATGCCACCTTGTCTAGCATTTGTGCCTTGGTTGATCCTCCTCTGTCTTTGATGCAATGAATGATGTACCTCCTTAACTCCCATGTGTTTGATAAAGCCTCCTCATTGTCAAGTTTTCTTTCTCTGGTAGCTCACCTCGCCTTGAAGTGTTTATAAGATCTTTCTTCTTAACATCTTGTGGTTTCTTCATGTGGTAGAATGAGGTCTTTGAGGATGGTTAGCCCCATCGCTTGCAATTCCTTGAATACTTGAAGTCCTTCAACTTAGTAGCATCCTGATAAAATTCACTCTGGACCCTTTGGAAGGGTCAGGACTCAGGAGCGAAATTGGACAAAGTTGCTCAATTAGACCTCATTTTCAACCTTACCTTACCAAGATCAAATCATTTGCCTCCAAAATTGTTTAGGAATGGATTTTGCTCAAGGACCTAGTCAAAACACTAGACCTCCTAGGAATTTCGCTCTGGACCCTTTGGAAGGGTCAGGAGCGAAATTAGCATTTTAGCTCAATTTTCACAATTTCTTTGCCTCAAATCTCCTTTCAAGGCAAGAATACATCAATCTTACGCCATAGGGACAAAATCTAGGCTTCAAACAAGGGGCAAAATAGTGCTTTAAGAAATTTCGCTTTGGACCTTGGCCAAGGACAGGACCTATAAGGAATTTCGCTCTGGACCCTTTGGAAGGGTCAGGAGTGAAATTTGTGATTTAGCTTCAATTCCATCACTTCATTGCCTTAAATCACCTTTTAAAGGCAAGTACATATCAATTATTTCCAAAGTATGCCTTAGAAATCAAGATCTTGGTCTCAACAAGGAGCAAAAAGAGGTTATGGGAAATTTCGCTCTGGACCCTTTGAAAGGGTCAGGAGTGAAATTTGCATTTTAGGACAAATTCTTCACATTTTGTGACCACAACTTACTCAAATGCATGCCTAAGGATGCCTCTAAGTTCAACCCACCTCAATCAGCATTAGGCATGATACAAAATTGGGAGCAAAAGGAGTTTTTAGGAATTTCGCTCTGGACCCTTTGGAAGGGTCAGGAGCGAAATTTGCAATTTAGTCTTAATTCCATCATTTCCTTTGCTCCAATCCTCCTTGTAAGGCAAATATGCATCGATCATCCCTCTACCATGTCCTAGGAACAAAGATCTTGGCTTGAACAAGGAGGAAAATAGTGTTTTTAAGAAATTTCGCTCTAGACCCTTTGGAAGGGTCAGGAGCGAAATTTGTCTTTAAGCTCATTTCACACTTCTTTTCTCCTTTCTTTGCCTTGAACTTGACTTATCAAATCTCCTCTTACCATAATTAAGTCAATTCGCCATCTATTTAGCTTAAAACAAGGTCCTTAGGCAAAATAAAGAGTCTTGCTAGGAATTTCGCTCTGGACCCTTTGGAAGGGTCAAGAGCGAAATTGCTCAATTAGGCTCAATTATCATCCTTTTTCACTCATCTTTGCTTTAGACTTGATCTTTGATCCTTTTCTTTGCCATGCATGACCACCATTCAATGTTCTTAGTGAAGAAATAAGTCTTTGGAAGAGTCAGGAGCTTGAAAATATTTCGCTCTGGACCCTTTGGAAGGGTCAGGAGAGAAATTTTGTTTTTTACACAAATTCCTCACTTTTCCTCACTTCACTCTGTTTCACACATCAATTCTCTCTTCACTACGCCATAAGGACAAGGTTTATAAGGCAAATTAGGACCTAGAAGAGAGATCCAAGGAAATTTGCTCTGGACCCTTTGGAAGGGTCAAGAGCAAAATTGGTGTTTTAGCCTTAAATATCACTCAAACATTCAAACTTTACCCTCAATCACATTGCTCTTACCTCAAGACATCTTAACAAACCACCTTAAAGGAGTTCCTGGCCCAAAAGTTGGATGAAAAATGTATTTTAACCATTTCGCCTAGGTACCCCTGGAAGGACAAGACCTATCCAAGAATTTGGCTCTGGACCCTTTGGAAGGGTCAGGAGCGGAATTCATGTTTTAGGCTAAATTTTCTCATTTTCTCCTCAAGTTTGGTCTTAGACTTGACCTTTGGGTTCTTCCTTCATCTTAATCAAGTCCATTTGCCTTCAAGGTGATGCCAATTTAATACTTTTGATGACAAACTAGGTCTTTCTAAAGATTTCGCTCTGGACCCTTTGGGAGGGTCAGGAGCGAAAATTGTATTTTAGTCTCAAATCTTGACCTTTTCATCAAATTTTCATGTCCAACCTTATCCAAGGCGTCTCTAAAGGTGAACTCAACCTTATTTCCTCCAAATCCATGCCTTAAAGTGAAAGTTTTGTCTAGAATAGGAGTATAGAAGGGAGTTTAAGGAAGATTTCGCTCTGGACCCTTTGGAAGGGTCAGGAGAGAAATTTGCAAAAATGCTCAAATTCTTGACCTTTCTCCAAATTTTCAAGTGTAGACTTGGTTGTTAGGCATTCTTCAAGGATAAATAGGTCAGCTTCACATCAATCAATGCCTAGAACTTCATCATTCATCAACTGGACCAATCTCAAAACCTCAAAGGGAAAACCCTTGATGATACTCACTCACAAACCTTCATTGACTTCCTCAAACTTAAACAAGACATAACCTATCAACAAGAGTAAAGCCTGACCTAGAGAAGGCTTTCAAAGAAACCTTGACCTGGACCACCTACTGACCCACCTCAACTCAAGCAGAGCCTGCTATCCTAATGATCTCTCTGACAACTCTCCAATGCAAAGGCTAATAGCCAAGACCAGACAACCAAGAAAGAAAACTAACCCTAGAAAGCAAAAAGTAGGGGTCCCCGTTTGCAATGGGGCGATGTGTGAATACGTCACAACAGATCCAAGGAGCGGAAACATGGATATTAACTTGATACTCAATATTACACATTAATCATATCTTATGGAATTTAAACCTTGGTCTTTTCTATGATTGATTAACAACTTGAGCTCATTTCAATGGCTATGCCATTGTCCAAGAGTTTTGAATTTGCAAAGGTAAGTGTCGAGGCTCAAGAAAAATCTCCAAGTGTGGATAGCCACTAGGCAGTGGTTGCAGAAAGCCAAGAAAATTTCATTGACCTTGACCTTATACCTGAGCATGAGAGGAATCGTATAAAACACTGCAAATCAGAAGAGCCCAACAGTCTTATACAAAGCTTTCCCACCTGATTGGGTTTTGCTTCAAAGTTAAAAGTTAAATAGCCTTACCTATGCATACAAGGTAAGAGGGTTTCTCTGGTCATTGACTCAATCAGAAGTACAATGTACTCGCATTGACTTTATATCTCTGGATATTAACTTTGGGCAACTGGCCATGTATCTTTTGTTGATAAATTAACCCTTTTGAAGCCAGATTGGGAGCATACCTTCGTCTTAGATAGTATAACTAAGCATTCCATGCAGAGTTTGATGCAAAATGAGACTCAATAATATTACACATTAATATATCTTAGGGAATTTAAACCTCAGTTATGATTGATTAACAACTTGAGCTCATTTCAATGGCTATGCCATTGTCCAAGAGTTTTGAATTTGCAAAGGTAAGTGTCGAGGCCCAAGGAAAATCTCCATCTCCAAGTGTGGGTAGCCACTAGGCAGTGGTTGCAGAAAGCCAAGATAATTTCATTGACCTTGACCTTATACCTGAGCATAAGAGGAATCGCTCAAAACACAGCAAATCAGAAGAGCCCAACAGTCTTATACAAAGCTTTCCTGCCTAGTTGGGTTTTGCTTCAAAGTTAAAAGTCCAATAGCCTTACCTCTGCATACAGGGTAAGAGGGTTTCTCTGGGCACTGACTCAATCAGAAGTACAATGCACTTGCACTGACTTTATATCTGGTTAGCAACTACCAGGGAACCTTTAGAAATCCTCATTCACACTCTTCAACACTTGTCCCATGTAAATCCAAATTTGAGTTGGAAGTCCATTAGTCCCGTCTTCATAGTTCTACACAGACATTGCACCAGGGTACCCAATGCTAGAAATCATCCCTTAACTTTTCAACTTTTCATCTGCATTACCAATATCTCTATTGTTGGGCTTAGCCATGGTGTTGATTTGGAGGAGCTGCAGCTTTACCGTGTTTTTCTCTTGCTTGTAGCAATGACCTCTTTGGGATTAGAGTCCAAATTTTCATGCACATAGATACTAAGGAAGCAGAGTGTCATTGGTGTGAATTTGAATGTCTCCTGCCATCTTGACCATGTTCTTCTGCCTCTACAAGCTGCCCTGCCTTTGATAACCCAGGAATCAAGAATTTTAGTCTCTTTCTCCATGTACCGTTTCTTTTCTTCAAAGTTACCAATTCTGGTACTGGTTTTGGTTTGGGGGTACAGTTCATAGGTTTAGTCAAAAAAAAAAAAGCATTAAAGTGTTTATTTCACATGCATGGAATAGCAGTTATTTTTAGCAATACGCTATACATTGTAAGGGTTCAATAAGTGTGAAACATCAATTTTGAATATTGTGATTGGAATTTATGCTCTGTAGAAGGTTTGCACCTTTTTAGTGATGATTTTTTTAAATATATTAGAGCATTTCTATTATTTTATGTGAGGTCCATAACATCTAGCATCAAAATTCTTCCTAGAAAAAAGTGGAAGTTGTGTAAGGCACACAAACCTCTATAAGAAATTTGGTCCTAAATGGACAAAATCAGCAACAAAAAATTCTAAATTCATTAGAAAGGGGACTCTGAAAGCTTTTTGAAAAGTGGTTCCACTCAAGATTTGGATTAGTATCAAGGGAGATATGGTGATCTTAAATCGACCTTATGATTCAAATTCCTTAAAGAATTTTGAGGCATTATTTTTGAAAAAAAAATCATAACTTGCAATCTAGGTAAGAAAATTAAATTCTTTTTTTTTACAAATGGTTAAAAATATTCAAATTTACTTTTCTATATATTGTTTCAGAATTGTGAAAGAAAAAAAGATTTCTCAAAGCCTAATATTCATGGAGATTCCTGAGGATGATCTAGCTAAAGTTATTGAATTCATGAAGGCATATGGAAAAGGATTGAATACGCTTAAGGATTACTTGTCATAAATATAAGGTTGATTATTCTACATCCATTGTTCATTCATATGTGGAAAGGGAATATGAAAATGAAAATAGATGCATGGCAAGATTTTGGATGATCGCTACATAGAATGGTATGAAGATTTCTTTCACTTGGGTAAAAGTAATTTATTTGAGCTTCTCTTTGAAGAATCTCCTCTACATGAAGAAAATTACGTTAAACCTACTTTTCTTGATATTCTTCTTTTTTACGATAATCTCACCCATGAAGATGATATGGCAAAGGATTTTGTTTCAATGGATAATAATTTCTTTGATCTTCTATTGGGCATCAATGTTGTTCCACGAATGTTATTTTTCCCATCTCAATAGGTAATGAACCATTTTGATCACATGTTTATCAGAGTTATCTCCAAGCAAAGAAAATGGAAGTTGAATAAGAAGAAGATACATAGATGAAATTCAATTTGGTCTTCAAGCTTTAGTGGTAATATCTTTTGTTATGTAGTGTAAATGAGTTGTTATAAAGCTCATATTTTGTTACATGCTATGTAGCTGATTATTACATATTTCTTCTAATGTTTCAAGGACAAAACATGCTAAAGGGAAGAGAATGTATTGTCCCTAGAGATATGGCATTATGTTGTATCATGTAGTGGAGGTAATAAATAAAGATGTGTCTGCATATGCTTTGTAAGTCATCCCACTAATTGATTAGAATAAAGTATTTATCTTACATGTATGAGATAGTAGTAATTATCTCTAACAAGACTATATAATAAGGGCTTACCAAGTATGAATCATCAATCTTGAATTATGTAATTTGCGTTTATCTTCTGTAGAAAGTTTGCCCCTCAAAGCAGCTATTGTATGGTGTTTCCCTACCCTAAGGGCTCAATCATTTCTGAATAGATTGTAGCATATCTATATTTTTATGCGAGGTTCATAACAAAAGTTTTGATCCAAGGATATATAAAGCCTCTTACAAAAAGTAGAAATAAGTTACTATTAGGGATGGTTTTGTATCTCAAATTATTTTGGCTTTTCAGACGACGAGTAGTTTATTAACTGTGTGAGCTTTTTGGGATTGAAACTTAAAACTCTGTAATTCACAACCTGGCCATTTTAAGTTACCCTTTTAAAAAGATGTTTGAATGATTGAGATGAATACTGATTGCAGTATGAGTTCTATCTATAAGCTTGTAGATTGTGTGGGAATGCTTTACAACTGACAACTACCTTCTTTAAATTTTTGGGTTTCTTGAATTCGTTTATGTTGGTGATGTTTTCAGGCATTATGCATTGCATACACTATTTTCAGTATTTACTTAGGTTTTTAACGATGTTTTTCTATCTAAGAAGAAAGCATATAATGTTTTCAAATAATAACTAGGACTGCCATGTACAACCAGAAAGGTGTCACCAACAATCAGATTTCTAAAAATGCCCACATGAAAAGGAGATTAAACAACTACAAGACAAAACAAGCAAATGTTCAGCAAAATGGGTAAACCCCAAAATCCTGAAAAACTATTATAGAATATAATCCAGGCTACAGAAACCATTGAGGCTGCAAAAGAACCACTAGCTAAGAGTATCTGTGGCAGCAAAGGTTGTATAGAATCCTCAACGGCCAAGTAGGTTTTGATGTAGAATCTTACGATCTTAGCATAGAACTGATTTGGATTGGCAGGAGCCAGTGAAGAAATATTTGGAGATCACAGGTTGCCCAGTTTTCTCCTACCATATAAGGTCAAATACTCTTAAAAGGGGCCATGGAACTAGTGATAGCAGAGAAGATTTTATGGTTTGACTTTGAACAATTCATTGTCTTTGAAACCTCTCTTTTCAATATGACATTGTGTATATTTGTGTACATAGGAACAGAAGTGCAATGAAGTCAATTGTACCATGCATTTCTGTCTAGTAATAGTAATTTCTGTAGGTATAGTTCTTTAATTTATCATGATATTAAGATTTCATTCTCTCTTTAGGCAGCTATATGATTTCTGGAATCTTTCTTATGTTTGAAGAATCTTTGAAAAGAAGAGTTACTAGTGTCCTACCTACAGGTGAAGAGTTCATAGGCAAGGTTGAAGCATAAAAAGAAAGGTAATATAGCTAGCCAAAAAACATTTATAATCAAATTGTCATGAGAAATAATTTCCACGAGAATTGCCAACTAGCAAAAACCAACAATATCTTTGCTTTCATTTTACACTTTTAACCAGCTAAACTGGTAAGTTAGAAATCTTTTCAAGATGTAAGCTATATGGTTGTTGGCAGCACTCTTATGTTTAAAGAATCTTGAACAAGAAGAGTTACAAGGTGAAGAGCTTATATGCAAGGCTGAAGCATACAAATTTAAGCAGTAATATAATTATCTAAAAACATTAAAAATCAATTATCATGAGAAATATTTTCCATAAGTGCAAATTAGCAAAGAAGAAAACCATTGTCTTTGCTCTTATTTTTCACTCGCATGTCACCCTATGTTGTTTGCTTTTAAACATCTAAATTGGTGAAATTAAAAATGTTTTGTACATGACTAAGAAACGAGTCATGTCTGTTGCTTGACAATCTATCATTATGTAATAAATGGGATGTTATTGGTATTATATTCGTTAGCTTAAAAACTTTTGTGCTCTTTGAATTGGCCATCTTAATTGTTGAGGGACATGATTGAGGTATTCACTCGTTTTATATTCTTGCAAAAGTTGGTAGCTCTGTGATTGTACTGAAAGCAAATGGACAACATGTCCAGAAAACACCGTACCTTGGAAATTTATGTCATTTTTGGGAAGTCTTTGCTTCCAAAGTATTTTTATTTAGGAAAATGGAAGGGAAGAAGTTCTCTATGACATAGGTTGGATTTGACATTGAAGATGACAATTTCATCGGCTGAGCTTTTGTTTTTAAGCTATGTGAATTTTGAGAAAAATATATGAAGGTTACAATGATCTTGCGAGAATGACAATCATTATTCACCACAGGTTTCTATTATATAAGTCCTCAATATAATCAAGACCAACAATTTCAAGTTGACTTTGAACGAAACAATTTTTAAGTAAGGATGGATTTTTGAAAAGGGTTTTATGGAAACTGAAAGTGATCATATTTTCTCCTTTAGGTTTGAGAAAATATGCATATTGTTTATTATGTAGTGAAACTGATGCAAGGGGCTGTCCTACCCCTCAACAAACACCTGAAACTAACTTAAAAAAATATGCAAATCTGATTTGATATCAGGAAACTAATGTTATTTGAACATCCAAATTTGATGCAACAAACTAGGAAAAGTGGTAATTAAATTTGAACTGGGTTTACATAACATGAGCCAACCCTATTGGCCTCTTAATATATCATTTCAATCTGATTTGCCTGTCAATAACCATCTGAAACACACCATAAAACACCCAAGCAATCTGGTCTATAACGGCAAATATGATGGATTCAAAACCCCAAAACTATGCAAGCAAACTCATAGAAATTAACATTGAAATTGTGAACAACTTTACCAAACTACTGGGTGATCCTATTGGCTTCACAATATCACTCTCCAATTTGATACAAGTTTGATCATAGACCTGCAACAAAATGTTTTGTCAGTAGAAACATTGGCTTCATAAGCCTCCTTCAAGCCCCCCAAACTTCAAATCAAACCTTTCACCTGCAACAACATGGATTATTCCAACCCTCAATGACAAAATTGCTTCCATCTTTTTCCCTTTTTACCAAAATTTGGAGTTTCTTCTTTTCTTATCCCAGAAAACCCTACACCCAAAAATAGAAAAAAAAAACTCCCTTCAAAACTTGCTACTCCCTCACCCAAAAAAAATGCTGTGCCTAGCATCCTAAAGAAGCACTCCTAAAAACCTTAAATGCAATGATCCACTCCCATTCGTTATTGTCAAAACCACTTACAATTTGCTAAAATTAGAGTCATACGAGACTCCACTACCCCAACACAAACATTCAAAAATCTAACATCCAAAGAAGGAAGTTTGAATTTTCAAATTGGAGTTCCCTCCACTTGGATGCCCTTGAGTCTGACACCCATGGTACAAAGAAAATGTTTCTTGAGTCAAACTCAAAAACATTTTTTGACCCTATGCCAGTCTTGGATCCATCTCTCTTCTTTGTCCATTGGAATCTCATGTTCAATACTTTCTGTAATCTCACAATATTATCCTCTTTCATCCTTCCTTAATAACGTTCTAAGTATCAAATTTGACTTCCCACAACATATTCTATCAAAATCAAAATAAACAATTGAATTCATACCTTCTCCAAGAACAAAACAAATATCTTCCTTTACCTTTTTAGTGTTCTACTTTTTCCTTCTTCTTCCACCTTGTCTCCTTCATGAAAATTCATTGTTTTAGTGCCTTTTGAAAGACATAACATTGCTACAATCTCCACTTCATCCTTCAAGTTCAGCTTTATCAAATTTATCTATTGCTACAATAATTTTTTCTCTCTCTTCACTTCCATTCAAAGAACATATTAAAATTTGATTTAACCTCACCTTTGGCCGCAACCTTGGTTCCACCTAAAATCAACTCTCCCATTCTCGTTCCACTGCTTCAACATGCACTAGCAAATCATCCTTCTCAACTTCTTTTTGGTTAGCTTTTGTAAAACAAACAAGGTCGTGCTTTGTACCACCTATGTCATCTACTAAACAAACCCTTGCATTGTCACATACCTTTTCCATTACTCCTTGCAATGGCTTCAACTTGTGTTTGATTCCATCATTCATCAATGAGTATGTATTAGCATACCCATTGTGCATTGCTCTCCTATCAAATTGTCAAGGCCATCCTAACAGAACATGACAAACATTCATTGGCATAATATCACACATTATTTCATTATAATACTTTCAATATTAAACTTTACCAAACTTTGTTCATTGATCAAAACCTTCTTGTCATCTTTTATGCAAACTACCCTATAAGGATCCAGGTGCTTTCTCCTCTCTAGCTGCAATTTCCTCATCGTCTCTTTAGAAACGAGATCATCCATGCTCCCACCATCAACGATAACATTACATACCTTGGCTTGACACTTGCATCTTGTTCTAAACATGTTCTTTTTTTGAACTGGGTCATTCAACAAGACTCTCTTGGTGACTAGCACATTCTCTGATTGTAAAGATTCAACTTCCTCATTAACACTTGCAACTCTTGCTTTGCCTTCATTTCTTCTCCTTATGTTTCCAAATTTTGGACATTCATAAGCTTTGTGCCCATTCTCTCCACATTCAAACCCTCTACCCGATCTTCCTCTTCCTCTAGAATCTTGTTCATGGGGGTATGAATCATCTGTCCTTCGATTATTATTGTTGCCATGCTCTTCATTTTTCAAATTTTTCTGATTTGAATCTTCATCCCAATCTCCATATGATCTTCCCTCTTTCTTTTCATCTTGGCCTCTTCCTCTTTACTTGTTCTCAAATCTCTTGTTCAATCTTTCTTCAATCTTCAAGGCAAATTTGTATATATCTTCCATTGTGTAAATTCTCACCTGTTGGTAAATACATTTGTCTTCCTTAAAAGAATACTTAAAACTGACTCACGATGCCCGAATTGAAAGACAAAGGGAACCAACAGTTGAGTCACCTGTAATGGAAATTGCAAGTGCTCTCTAAATTTTGATATGAAGGTACAACTCCCTTCATTGGATAAAATGTGTGTTTTCTAGATATGTTTCTAACCAGAAAGCAACAAAGGCAACTAACATCTACTCATAGCCATGACACAGATGCGAACAACAAATTTATAAACAAGAGGACACTAGAGAAAAAAGACACAAAGTTCCTTTTCCAAGTACCCACAACAAAGAAGGAAAATATTGAACAATTTGCTTTCGGATGTATGAATGAATGAGAAATCAAAGTTTCTACAACAAACACATGCATAACTGGAATGAAGAAGAAAGCATCATAAGAATAACTGGAATGACTCAAAGGTCAAATCAGAGTCAAAAGAAATACACACAAACACAAAGATTTGAAATGTCTTTCTTCCTTTCTCAGAATGCCAATAAAATGACTCAAAGATCATCTTTATTCTTGTACCATGATTCTACCCAAAAACAGAAAATGCATTCCTCTTTTCCTTACCCTTGAAAAATATCTCAGAAAAACCCCCCTTGTCGCCAAAAAAAAGGATCATGACAATTATAGCCTTTTTCAGAAACCTTTCAGTTTCTCGTAACTGATTCTTGAATGGTATTTCGAATCCTCTTACCCAAAACAAACTGAAAAGATTGTGGGACCCGCTACCCACAATACAAACTAAAGAAACAGATTCACTCTGCCCCTGTAACTGTTTCTTCTGATTTGAATTCTCACTAAGCATTTTGAAAATCAAATATGTGCAATATGAACACGTTGCTTGAATTCCTCTGAATTCTCATTCAATTCAGGCTGCTGATTAGACTCATTATGACTAAGCAAAACACTATGGTTTTTAAGTTGTCCATTGCATGGCTTTTGAATTTTTCTCCATCCATTATCATCCTGGCAATCTTTTTCTTCTTCAAGTTTCCCAACAGAATTTCTATCATAGTGCACGTTGTGCTTACTTGGACTGTGCACTCTGTTAGATAATAAGGATCTTTCAGACTGATGTCCAGACATACAGTCAGTTAGATGATCAGCTGGTGGACCTGCGGTGGCAACTCTATGCAAACTAAAATCATGTCCATGTTTTATCTGCAGAGCTCTTGAAGGTCCTAGCCACCCATGTTTTAGATGGGTGTTCATGTATATACTCAGAATTGTCATCAGTGACTTTGTGCAAGCTATCATTGGTGAAAGTTCTTGTTTTGCAAAATTCTTCTATACTGGAGAAGTTATTGTACTTTCTATCAATTCTCCATTGATTATCATCCATCTCTTTTTCATGAAACCTGGTGAAATAGCTATTAACAGTGCAACCTAATGGTTGCCAACACCCATCAGCCGTATCGTTCCTAAACAAGGACCTGCATATTTCTGCATGTCTAATATCCAAGAGCTCAGACTCGCCACCTGTTAGTAGCCTTGAGGCAAAAACTTCTTGTAAATTATCACCATAGAACCGCTAGGTTTTTGAGTATCTTGGGAAGTCTAGATCTAAATATTTACCCTCAAATTTATCAACTATCCGTTGGTCTCTCCATCCATTATCAGTCATGCGATCGGACAAAGTGTCATTCATTATTCCCGTACTTCTTGCAGATACCCATGGTTCAGACAATCGTTGATGCATGTTATCATACCTATCATCGAACCCAGAAAATAACTATGCATTTTTACTTCCAGTTGCTAAGTGTTATTTCAAATGGAATGGTGATGTTGAGAGATGCAACTCTATTTCTTTGTATAACATTATTATCATAGCAGCACCCACATAAAATGTTATGCCTGCCACCTTTTCTTGAACTTTCAACCATCGTCAAAGTATCCATACTTTCTTTTGCTGCACTCTCCTTGATCAAAACCATCGGTTCACCCTCCAATTTAGTGGCACAAAAGTGGCTTTCAAGGGATGACTCCAGGATCCTTGCGAAAACCCAATGCAAGAATCATGTCGGCTTGTTCACCAAAGTTTGAAAGCCGACATATCGCTCGACAACGCACACTATCGGGGAATCAGGGGAAAATAGAAGTTAGAAACTATGCACTTAACCTGATAGCATGTAATATCGGTGAGTCGGAAAGAATGCGAACTGCAGAAATACATGTTTTGGTTCGGGGGTTTAATGAAGGGCCAACAACTCGACATTAAATGGGGACTTAAAAAAATTTATTAACTCCTTTTAACTTTGTTGATCGGATCCGTGATTACTTTGTGAACCGTCAAACCAAGTTGAAAGTTTTTTCCTGATTCAAGATTCATAAAGGCATCCAGTAGTAACAATTCTTCAAATAATTGGATCCTATCAAATTGGACCTTTGTGTTTGCTAATTGGTTCAATATTTAATGGGGCCCCACTCAAAATGTCTTGTGTTGCCATGCATTAAGAAAGCTGCCCACACTATTGTTACCTATTTTCGCTACTAGCTCAATCAGGTAGAGCTATGATGTTTTACACATGAGCAAGGAGGTGAATTTTTATTCTGATGGATTGCATTCGTGAGTATTTTAAAAAAAAAAAGAGGAAGATTACACAATCATATTTCATTATGTAGATGCATATGAGATAGAAAAAGTACACAATTTCTGAAAAAGTAATCTTTTATTGATGAATGTACAATGTCTCACACAAGCTGTGAGGCTAACTGAGATGGTGCAAATGAGAAATAAACTATACATTTGCAGATGCAAAACATAAAATTAAATGCAGATAAGGAAAAATGACTCGTCATTGTCTGAATGATGAGTCTTTGTGACGCCTTCTGTCATTTGTAGTCTTTCGCCCATTCTGCATTTGGTTGTCCTCCTCGCTGTCCCTGAGTACCTGCATTTGAGTAAAATAATGCATTAGAGCAATGAAGAGTCATCATCCCATATATGCACACGCACCTACAAATATACAATCTAACCCTCATGTGCATCACAACAGCTAGTATGCCAAGCAAATCAGTAAATATCAGGTTAAATCGTCAGCAAGAAATCACATTATGCATTGGTTTTGTCTAACTTGTTTGCTTCATGTGCAGATACAGGAAAAGTAGCATGGATGTTCATAAAATGCAGCATGTGGGGTAAAATGTGGCTCCCACAAGGGTTGAGCCCAGCATGCTGCTAAGCATATGATAGTAGACCTAAAATCAGTCATAAAACCTTCAAGATAGTGCATGGAAGATAACAATCACAAAGAGAGTTTGGTAACAGTCAATAGTCATAAGGAGGTGATCAAAGTCAAGAACAACAAAAGATAAACGATTATGTGCATGATAATGTCAAGCAAAACCATAGCCCCAATAAAGTAACTTAGTTCACTGTCAAATAGTATGATGATGAAAGAGTATCAAGGAAATCAGTCCTTATTGTTTGCAAAAGACAGTTAGAGAAAGTCATGAGTGTTAAGGCTTTAATAGGAAAATCATTGTTTCTATCTTCTTGAAAGCAATATTCAGTAAAATGAAGGCAGGGGTTTGTTATAGTGCAGCCAAAGGAATATGGGTATTAGCACTGTCAAAGACTCGTCACTAGCACAGTTACCTATCAACTTTAGAAGACCAAAGCAGTAAGAAGTAAGCTAACCTTTAATAAGACAAATATGCATATATAATTAAGAAGACTGTGACAGCCCGAGAGCAGGGATATAGTGACTTGTCAACTCATGCCAAACTCATAATGAGCAGTCATAGCCCTATTTGCAAAGGAGATTACTAGTCTTTTAAGACAGATTCAATACAATGAATATCATAGAAGAAACAATAGTGTTCAATGCAGTCCTCAAGAAAATATGAAGATCTCAGAGCAGCTATCGTTGACACATACACCGTGAATCAAAAGAGTTGGTAAGCACAAGAAAGCAATACAAAGGCTGCTATAGCTACATTTTTTAAACAAAAGATAGTACCATAATAAAGTATGATCTTGACAAAGGGTTGCAGTCCCAACTTTATAACAGTCACCATGCAATGCATAGTTGGAGCAGTCTTCACAAAATCAAGAGATTGACTTGATGGCAGTGGAAATAGCTTGGAGCAGCAAGAAGGTCTCAGTCATAATGCTTCTTTTGTCAAGATAAGATAGATTTTTGCAGCCATGAAGAAAACAGATTTTATAGTGAGCAGCTTGAAGATTGACATTGAGCATAAAGGGCAATAAAAGGAAGTCATACCTCTGCCTTGTAACAATGTTACATAGTGCAGTCATAAGGCTGGTTCCTGGTTGATAGTCAAATGTAGTGCCAACATTCATACTCAAATACAGTCACCTTAAAACATGTAAGGCAATGAGCAGACTATAAGATAATTGAAAGGCATTGTTGGTGATATCAAGGTTGAACAACCAAAACAGTATAAATACAATCACGTGTTTTGATCATTTCTTAAAACCCAGATGCCAAATTGGCTAATTTTTTCATAGAAATTAGAAGACGAAGAGACGGAAAAACCCAGAAAATATCATGAAAACCCAGTTCACGATTTTCAAGAACCCTTCACCAGTCCAAAAGGGTGCAAAGAAAGAGAATTCACAACCAAGGATTCATTCTTAAACAACAAGATAAAGAACAGGCAGTATGACATAAGAGTGTAGTGCCATTAATCTCATAATAGAACATAGAAAGAAGCAACCTTGAGAGTTCACAGTGATAAAATTTTCTACTAAGTGCAAGTTTCAAAAACAACATTTATAGATATTCATCACAACAGTTCAGTCACAGCAAAGCAGTCATCTTCAATCAAAAAAGTGTCAAATCAATAGAAGCCTAGTGTATGAGTAATATATGCAAACAAAGACATTGTGATTATAATATTAATCTTGATGGCACAATCCCTAATCAGAGATGTTGTCCATAAATAGATACCAAAGTATCAACTAGTATTACCGGTTATCACAATGAGCAGGGTTTGAATCCTGAGCAGTTTATGGGGAATAAGCACATTGATAGTGGAGTTTCACAGCCTGAGCAAAGCTCATTAATTTTGATGGAGGGTTTTGTCAACACAGGGGTTCACACAACAAACCTTAAGCACAAAGACCTTAGAGAGCATTTCTACAAAGCTCGAGAGACTCATTCGAGGATAACAGCAAATGAAGGTGTTCAGTCTAGAAATCTGTAGAAGGGAGCCACAAGTACAGTCCAAACTCAAAATATTAGCAGTTAAAAGAATGAAGAAAAGTGACCCAGCAAATATACACAGGGACCAAATGAAAAGACCTCAACCACAATCATTTTAAAGAGCCTGTCAGAGTCATCTAATGCACAGGGGAATCTTTCAAAACAGAAAGAACATAGTATGCAGTCAACAGAAAGAGAAAATTTGAAACGTTATCTCACCTTATCACGCATTTCCTTGAAGAAATTCTTCAAATCACCATAGCAACATAAAGTCTTCAAGTTCTCCATGAAACCCTCTTGGCAATGTTCTTAGAGAGAAAAAACAACAACAAATGAAGAGGGTTTCATCTCAAACCCTACTTCCATGGCGGCCTCCACAGTGAAGAAGAAAAGTTCATTTGCAAATAAAAGATGAAGTGAGTATTTTAGGGTTTGTCAACCCTAAATGCATTTGCCTCGAAATAAAAGCTTTTTGCTTTCTTTTCTTTTTCCATCTTTTGTTTTATGCTCGAAGTTTGTAGGTCTTTTTCTTTTTAAAATCACTATGTGATTAATGCATCAAATATTATAAAGAATATTAACAAATATTCTCATAAGATGCTTTTGCCATATGTTTGAGTTAAAATGCTTAGTAAATGGGGTTTTTCAAAATTTTCTGCCAAGTGTACGAGTCCAAGGGGAAGGTCTAGTTATCTTTGCAGTTCTTTGCAAGCATGAGGAGTAAAATTAGGAGATTTGTCACCTAATAGGCAGTTTGTTGTCAGTTAGAGAGTCCTAATGGATAGAGTATCAGTCAAGGAGTGTTTTGAAATACTCATCTCCTTGATTCTTCTAGTTCTACCCCTAATTTTTAGGGATTTTCAGTTGTATCCGCCTAAGGACTTTGCATTCATTTTGACATCTCTTTTTGTAGTTTGAGAGGAGTTCACTTTCAATTAGGTCTTGATTTTGAGGAGAGGCTTAGAGTTGTGACATCACATCATTCTTGGAGCTTGGGAAGCTTTTGTATAAGTGACTATTTGTTACTCATTTTTCTCTAGTTCTGGAGTTTGTGATTATGTAGCGGCAGATATTCATGCTCCTGTAACTCATTTTCTTATGAGTTTTCCATATTTGTAATGCAGATACCTCCTATTGATCAATAAAGAAGTCCATTTCCTTCTCAGATTTGTGTTGTTCAAGCATTGTGTGTGAGTTCTAAGAGTGATTTTTTGTGATTTTTATAGAATCCTTATTTTCATCTTATTGCCTTAGTGTTATGATCATATGCAACATGTTATAGTGCAGGTCAGTGAATGTGTTGTTATATTTAATGTTTGAAGCTATGAAAATACCATTGTTTTCCTCCTGCAAACATATAAAAGTTTAGACCTTTCATACGAATCGTTTTTGCAAGCATGCATAGTTGAGTTGTGAGATTACAAGGCTTCATTATCTGAGTATTTTGTGAGTTTGTAAGCATTTGCAAGTCATTTTCAGTCATTGGTGGATCACCTAGCAGTAGTCTGATTTTTAGTTTTTTGCATATCTTCCTATCCCTTTTCCAGTCATATTTCATTAAGTTTTAGGTGATCAAATAGGAAGCCGGCTTATAATCTGGAGGTCTACTCTCATAATAGGACACCTACAGCTTGAGAGTAGTCCAATGTGTCATGGGATTGCAGGAAATTCAAGCTTGCATCGGGTGCAAATCCCCGTGATCGAATCCGTGATTACTTTGTGAACCGTCAAACCAAGTTGAATTTGTTTTTTGATTGAAGATTCATAAAGGTATCCAATAGTAACAATTCTCCAAATAATCTGACCCTATCGAATTGGACCTTTGTGTTTGCTAATTGGTTCAATATTTAATGGGGCCCCACTCAAAATGTCTTGTGTTGCCATGCATTAAGAAAGCTGTCGACACTATCACTACGATCTTGAGCATTGGGAGTGCCTGTGATGATCATATCCATCTTCAGATTCATGAGCCATGACTATTAATTCTTGGAATTTCGGAAACATGTCAATGGAATAGTGGTGGGATTGAAAAGTTTAAAAATTGCGGATAACATCACCAAAGCCATCTCTTCTTGTATACTTGGCTTGAACCCATTAATGTAACGAACTACCCTCTTTTTGTTGGCCTTTGAATGACTAATCCAAATCAAAATCCTATGAAATTCTTTTGTATATTCTTTCACCGTTCTTCCTCCTTGTTTGAGACGTATCTTCTTTAGCAAGTCTAATTCATAGTCTACTAGAATAAATTGCCTTTCCATCTTCTCAATCATCCAATCCCATTTTGTAATTTTGTCTTTACCACTTTTCCCTCTTTCTAGTTGCACCTCTTTCCACCAAATAGAGGCATGCCCCTTTAACCTTGTTTTAGAAAATCTCACTTGGCCATGGTCTTCCACTTCCTCAAAGTACTTTTCCATGTCCTTTATCCAGTCAATCAATTCTTCTGGATTCAGATTCCCATTGCATGTAGTAATATCAATTTTTTCGTTTCTTTCCCATTCTTGACAATACCCTCACCAAAGGATCATTCACAGCTATTGCCATTGCTTCATCTTTTTCACTTGTATCATTAACATTTTTTCTAGCTTTATTCTCTCACTCTTAGGTTCTCTCCTTCAAGCAAAACCTCCTCAAAGTCCTCCTTGTAATGCTTCAACTTGCCTTCTCAGGGCTTTGAAATCTTCACTACAAACATCATCAAGAGGATTTCTACTTACATTTCTAACTCTTCCTCTATCCCAACCATGTGGGGATTCTCTTACATACATTTTTCCTCAATGCCCACAAGTTCAATTTTGGTGCAAGATGCCTCCCTCCGGTGAATTTGCTTGCACACTCAAAATCTACCTGCTCTGATACCTTTGATGCAAGGAGCTATCCTACCCCTGAACAAACATCCAAAACTTTCAAAACATATGCAAATCTAATATGATATTAGGAAACTAATGTTATTTGAACACCCAAATTTGATGCAACAAATTAGGAAAATTGGTAATTAAGTCTGAACTAGGTCTACATAACAATGAGCCAACCTTATTGGCCTCTTAATACATCAGTTCAATCTGATTTTCCCTCTCAATAACCATCTGAAACACACCCTAAAACACCCAAGCAATCTAATCTATAACAACAATTATGATGGATTCGAAATCCCAAAACTATGCAAGCAAACTCATAGAAATTAACATTGAAACTGTGAACAACTTTACCAAACAACCAGGTGAGCCTATTGGCTTCGGAATACCACTCTCCAATCTGATATGGGTCTGATCATAGACCTGCAACAAAATGTTTTATCAGCAGCAGCATTGGCTTTCCAAGACTCCTTCAAGCTCCCCAAACTTCAAATCAAACCTGCACCTGCAATGACATGGATTATTCCAACCCTCAAATACAAAACTGCTTCTATCTTTTTCCTCTTTTTCCAAAACCTGAAGTTTCTTCTTTTTTTTATCCCAGAAAACCCTACACCCAAAAACGGAAAGATAAAAAAAAAATCCCTCCAAAAACTGCTTCTCCTTCACCAAAAAAAAAGTTGTCTAGTGTCCTAAAGAAGCACTCCTAAAAACCTTAAATGCACCGATCCACTCCCATCCATTATTTTCAGAACCACTTACAATTTGCTAAAATTAGAGTCACATGGGACTCCACTACCTCAGCACAAACATTAAAAAATCTAACGCCCAAAGAAGGAAGTTTGAATTTTCAAATTGGGGTTCCATCCATGTGGATGCCCCTGCATGAGAAACATGAACTTGCTGATTTGTCGGTTACTTGTGGCTATTCAAAAAGGCAAATGTAAACCAGGCACTGGTCTTCTTGTGGGATCTCACAAATTCATTTGGAGAAACACAAATTGTGGTTAAATACAGTTAGCATGTGCTTGGAATTACTTTGGTGATGTATTCAGACAATATGTCCTACTAATTGCCAATATGATATCTCCTCACTGAGCAGGATGAATTGCTGCAAAATGAATCGAGTAGCTGGATTTTGAGAATCCTTTATAAGAAATTCAAAGGATTTAATGTTTTCTCTTACTTATTGATGACAAATCTGGCCCTTTGATGTCACAATTGCTTGAACATGTCTAAGACATGTTTTCAAGGTGGTCTTTGTTCATCTAGAATTGTTCTCCGCACAAAAAATGTAAGATATACGTTACTGGAATGTAAGAGGAAAGAGAAAATGAGAACCAATTGGTTTCATCTCATAAAGGATAAAGAACAATTAAAGACACAGGATTGAAGCAAAATATGAAGTCCTAGGTCTTACAATTAAAATTTTCTGTTTCCCTCCTCAGTGGCCAATTTTTACAATTTATATGGCAATGGAGTTCATGTTGTGAATAACTTTGATGGTAAAAGTATAATAGTCAATTTTTTAATGTTCTTTCTACTGTCAGAAATACAGCTGAGAGACGCTTGATTGATCTTTTATGCTGTAGACTAAATCATAGTTTTATGAACTTGCAGTAAGTTCAATTCAATTTTTTCTTATCTCAAAGCGCATACATTATATTTTCGACATTCCCTTAAAGTAAATGGACATTTTGAGCAAACTTGGAAAGGGATGGGCAGGTCTATATGCCTGGGGGTAAATTGAAGGTGTGAAAAATAGATGTGAGCAAATATTTTCTTGTAACTATAACTGAAATTATAGAAATGATATAGGATCTGGTATAGATGAAGCTAACTATTTTAGACAAGGAAATATAAGTTGAATAAGAGGAATGCTATGCAAAATCTTGATCATTTTTTAGCAAGAAGAAAGGATCAAAGCATATTTCTCAAGCTCCTCCGCAATATGGTTTATGAGATGATTGAAATTCCATGAGATAAACATGACAAGATGATGCTATTTTTTCTTGGGCGTCAATGTCAATGGATAAAATATGGAGAGAATACAAAATAGAATGTAACAAACCAAAGGACAAGATATGCCCACAAATTATCTGATTTCTTATGAAAGACAAATAGATAAAATGTGTAGAGAGAGGGGCAACTACAATATTAGAACCAGAGAAACTCGAAAATAATTTGAGTTTATAAACAGGACAATGGGCAACTCAAACCACAAATGTTAGACATGGCAACTTTTTATGGTCTAGATAACTTTGATGTTGATATTGAGGATTCATAAACTTGTAATGAAAAAGCACATCTATTCAGATTTTGACGTTTTAATCTGTCTTTACAATTATGTAAGGAAGTTTTATCAAACTGCAAGGTTCATGCCATTTCATTTTGGGACAAAGTCGATATAATTCCTTTTCTCAAAAAACTAAGTGCAATGAGCAAACTTTTTAAATAATTATGTTTAGCACAAAAAAACATAAAACCAGAATTCAGGTTTATGAACCCATGATTAAGATTCATGGTTTTGAGAATTAAAATGTAAATCAAGCATTATCCTGCCTCTTAACTCTGCCCTTTCCAAAAAAAAGTCTTTGAAACATGTAATTTTTTTGTTGAACTGGTCAAAATTTGTTCAAATTTTGATGCTTTTACTTCTTTTTAATTTGTAAACCATGTGTACAGTGTTCTATATCCCTGCATGTTATATCTTGGAGCAAATTTTATGGTGTGTATAATCTCTTGATAATCTCTGTTAGAGATTCCTTAGAAATTGAATACCAGATGACAAGATTGATTTGTTGGGAAATGGACAACATTTTCCTGTCTTCTAATCATTAGTGACATTATAAAAATCAAATAGATTATGATGGGGGAAAAGTTCGTCAAGGTGGAAATATTTCCTCACACTTTTGAGTGTCAATAAGTATCAAGGGGCATATTCACAAGAAATTCAGTGCAACTTCTGATAATCTTCTCATTCTATAGCTGTATTAATAAGAGGTGATCTTACCTTGCTATAGCTGTATTAAAAATCAAATCTTACATGTATGGCACAATCAATGCTGTGGACCCTCACTTTTGTTTTCATTTGTATTGGGTTATTTCTGGCTTGTGAGTTCCCTTTCGACAAATTAAAAAATTTCAGACATATGCGTGTGCTTACAGTATTCTCACCTATTTCTTCCACGTAGCTGAATTATGTTTCAGTTTCACTGTTGGAACTTCAAATGCTAGTGCTTATCTTGGTTTTGGCTTTTTTTGTTCTGAGCAATTTTCTCGAATATGCAGTGAAAACAAAAGCAAATGGAACACACTTCCTTGATGTGTCAACAAGGCTCTTACAACCAAAGCCAAGATGTTGGTATTTCTCAATACTGCTACTTCTGCTAAACCTTAATTTCTTCTACTTTGGTTGCATGAAAAATATCAATTATTTTGACAATGAGCAGGCTTTGGGTGTTGTAGGTTTTATTAGGGTGATTTATTAGGAATATGGTATTTAGTGGGTGCAATCTTTTCATCGTTTGACTCGGTAAGTAATAATTAAGCAGCATAGCCTGTGACTTCACCTAAGGTATTTGACATTTCATGGACAGGCCTATACATCCCAACTTTGTGCTCAAATCCCAAGAACTGGGTAGACGTAGGGATCCACCCTAAGCACAATAGGTGTTTTAAGGCTAATCCTCTCGGGATGAGTGCAATCACCGGATAGATACTCCCATCATTTAAGTCGGGGTGAGAATTGACCTTGGAATCTATATGGGAAGAACCCAAAGCCTTTAGCCAACAATGTCACCTTTTTGAGGTTATATATACACTTGTATCTATGTATGCATTGAAGTACAAATATGTACAAACTCTTAGCTTCACATATATAAAGGATATAAAAATAAAAGAATAAACATTAGCGCTGGAATGTATGTATGTGTGTAATGTAGTAGAAATATATACAAACTCTCAACTTCACACAGACAAATGAACATAAAAATAAAAGAATAAATATTAGTGCTGGAATGTATGTATGTGTGTAATGTAGTAGAAATATATACAAACTCTCAACTTTACACATACAAATGAACATAAAAATAAAAGAATAAATATTAGAAGTAGAAAATATGTGCCCTAGTTGAACTTTGTTTGTTTGTTTGTTTGTTACTATATTCTCATATGTATGTATTGAAGTGAAAATATATACAAATTCCGAGTTTCACACATATAAATGAACATAAAAATAAAAGAATAAATATTAGAAGTAGAAAATGTGTATCCTATATGTTGAACTTTGTTTGTTTGTCTCCCATACTAGAGCAATTTGTTGTTTACCTTGTGTTTATAATATTATTTGAGAGTGGTGTCATTTTGAACTAAAAAGCATTGGGACCGATAGCTAGTTTTACAGCTCTCAGAAATCACCTACAACCAAAATGCCCATTACATCTGAAAACAAAAAACTATGATTGAGTGTTATGCAACCTTAAGAGAGAGATTGATCCAAGGAAGCATGAATGATATGTTTGTACTAATTGATTGAATAAGTTTTGATTATTTTGATAGATTTGCAATGATTACAATGAATGCTTATAAAAGGAAAAAGACAAAACTCAAGATGAAAACCCTAGATGAGGATTATGCTAGATCATGATAAGTGTCCTCATCATATTCTATTAGACAATATAACCCAATTAATGCTCAATCTAAATATTAAAAAACAATTAATTTTAGCTTAAGTGTAATAAAGTAATAGGGGACCTAAATAATTAATGATTGATTGATTAATTACTAAAGTGATTACATAATCACTCCCTTTAAGATTAACTTAGGGAGAATGTAAAAAGCTAATGATGAATGCAATAATGGATGCATGTATGCATGAATGTATGGGTTTTGACTACAAGGCTTGATGAGGTACCCATGTACAAACAAAATGAATCTCTTATAACTAGAGATAAGGAGAAAACCTCATTGGAAAAACCTCCTTCAAAAAGAGAAAATGAAATAAATGCATTAGTGAAAGAAAGATAAGACTCAATATGACCTGCCAAGGATTGCCAAGGATTGCTTCTATCACATTCCCCACCATATAATTAAGAAAATGAGAGTAAGAATCTCCCCATAAAGAAGTAGCTCCTATGTCAATATTGAAATCTTGAAGATAGAATGTGATCCATTGCTTGTAAACAACATTTTCATCCTTAAGAAAAAAGAAACCCATTGATGATTGACCTCAAGATAATCCTCCAAATCTACAATATGAGATTCCACAAAAAAATAGGATATACATGTAGGATAAGAATCTCAATTAGTTGATCTAGAAGATGATGAATGTCCTTTTGCACTAAATCAATAGGGGCCAAGGATGTGGTGAACAAAAGATAGAGATTGGGTCTCACTGTGAGGAATAGGAATCGGGAGACAAGCTTTTGATCCATCAAAACATGTAAGACTCATGATATACTCAATCTCCTCTAAAGTCACCATCAATGGGTATGCCAATCAAGAGAAATGCAAGTGTGTGTAATAAAATTCAAATGTGATTGATGCCTTATGTGTAATCACGTGATTGCATTTGATCTCTTAGCACATGCTTACTAATTAAATCACTATATTTCACACTCTCTTCCATATCATAGTACTAGTACATTAGTATCTTAGAATGTAGATACAATATGTTGCACTATATTCCATGATCCTGCTAGTTTCAAGTTGCTAGATGACCTTATAGGGTTGGCAGTTCTTCGTGTCATGAAGAACTTTGGGGAAGCATAATTGCTTCTTAGTTGGGCGGAAAAGCACTTTGCTAATGTTATCGCCCATGGTGTGCTTGTGGGAGATATATCTTGGAATCTCTTATTAAGATTATCATCAACTATGTACATTATGTATTATTGTAATCAACCTTATAACAAAATATTTTTCTTGTGTTTGCCTATCTATTGGCTCATGTACTTTGACAATACGTCAAATATTTTTTTATGTCTATTTTAATATATATTTGAGCAAGTTGTGTTAAAGTGTTCTTAATTATGTGTGAGGTTAAGTGTAATTATGTAATTTAATATTTCAACTAAATGGAGGTCCTTACATTTGTTCACCACTGTTAGGAAAGAGAATATGCTAGGAGAATATTTTGCTAGCTTGCCTATTAAATGGTTGTCATCATATTGGATGTGTGGGTTTGCATGCATATGTTTGATTTGACAATGAGCACTTTTTTGAAAAAGTGATTTTATCATTTTTGTGAATGTTGAATTTAAACCTATTTGTAAACCCTAAAGATCCAATCACTAACCCTAGATCTTCAAATTAATTCAACAAAACCTTCAATAGAGATATACCATGCATGTGCTCTCAAATTTCTATGCACTTTCACAAGAGCCCAAAGAGGAATTGATTGTGGTTGTGATGATGTAAGCTATGATGTAGTGTAATGATGTATCACTCTAGGATGATTTTGACAGAGTGTAGTTATACTCAAGCTATGTTTGTTGTAGAGGAAAAAGCCTCTTTTGATAATGAAGGGTTTAAAGATTAAGAGGTTAAAAGATGAATGGCCAAGATCTCATAGATGAAAGAGAATCAATAAGATTACGTGGTAGGTTAAGATGAAAGGAGGAGATTGAGTGGTTGGTAGGAGTGAATATTGATAAGAGATTAATTTGAAATGAAGGGATGTGATTAAGTAGTGGGTTGACTTTTAGATTCAATGAATGTGGACACCAGAGAAAGGACAAAGTCAATGAAGAGGAATTTGACCCTTGTCACATGCTTACGAATTTAGATAGTGATCCATGTGAACAAGTTGAAGGGCTAGGATTAGAGAGAAGAAGATAATGAATTAGTTAAATAAATAGAAGTATTTATTTAATTAATAGAGAAACAAGAGAGTTGGATTAAATAAGTAAAAATATTTATTTATTTAATAGAGTAAATATTGGAAAAAACAATTAAATAAATAATAAATATCTATTTAATTGAGTAAGGACAATTTTAGATATTTACAATTTTGATTTTTTATTTAATAAATTTAATTTAATTTTTTATTTTTATTTTCTTTGTTTTCATATTTTTTTGGAATCTTTTTAAAAGAAAAAAGCAAAAATATTTTTCTTGAAATTTTCTAGAAAAAATTGGAAAAACTATAAATAATTCAAGATTAGGCTTGTACCTATATGCAAATGGAAAAGAATTAATGACAACAAGATGACAAATTTTCTCGAAGGATCTCCCTACTAATTTTATTTTTTTTCTCCTTTTTAAACTTCTTAGTTTTGAGGGTTTGGACAACTAATCTTTATTTTTTGGTTGTTTTGGATCCAATGTTGATGTACATTTCATTTTAGGATGTATCGTTTTTTTCTTAAATCAAGTGTCTTAGAATTTAGATAGGAAATTATATATCTAATGTTTTAATTATATGTAAGAGTAGATATTGAACTTTGATATCCTATATGAACTAATAACTAGTTGCACAACTCCTAGAAATCACCTCTAACCAAAATGTCTATCCCATCTAAAAAGAAAAAGATACCATTGAATGCTATGCAATCTTAAGAGAGTGATTAATCTAAGAGAGATTGATTCATGAAAGCATGATTGATATGTCTATATTGATTGACTGAATAAACATGGATCTTCTAGGTAGGTTTGGAACGATTACAATGAATTCTTATAAAAAATAAAATAAATAAAAACTCAAAATGAAAACTCTAGGTGAAGATTAAGTTAGATCATGACAAGTGTTCTCATCTTATGCTATGAAACAACATGATCTAAATCAAGCTCCTTCTAAATATAAAATAATATTCGCTAAATTTAACTTAAGTGTATTAAAATAATAAGAAACATACATAATTAAAAATTGATTAATTAATTACTAAGATAATTACCTTATTACTCCAACACAAAACCTTTTCCATTTTATATACTTTCACTTCACTCACCTCCTATTGACATTTTTCTTCCTTTCTTTTACTCTCCATTTCATTTTGAAACAATCTGAAATTGCAATGGCTTGAAAGCCACTCTAATAACAAATACGGTATTGCTTTGGATGGAGTAAGTATCTTTTCCTCATTTCCAATCTCTATGTACGAAATTAGTGACTCAATAAAATGAACGAACTGCTCTTTTTTTCATTAAATTATTTAGACAAGTGATTGGATATGACTTGGATATAACCGTGCCTATTAGGAGTTTCTTGTAACAAACCCAAATCTGGATAGGAGACAAACAAAATCGGTGCATCTCTGGATCAATATTGGATATGTGGATATGGATACAACAACAGTACCCACAAGTATCAAGTAACTCAATTTAGATTTGAAAGAAAATTTATATAAGGACATTAAGGGAGTACTCACTACTAGATGGGACAACCATAACTGACAGTTTAAGGGTATCAATCACCACCCTAAAGGGTTATGGTTCAAAATAAAGATTATTTATATTAATCAAGAGATGTAGGCGTTTATCATCTCATTTAGTCCATTAGAACAATAGGAAATATGGATAAGAAGAATGCTTAGCGATCTGTCAATGGAAGCTTACGTGCGTCTGCTCAATATAAAATAACTTACAAATACATTTTTAGGATAAATGGCATATCAAGTTTGTGCTTCCGTTTTTGTTCTAGTTTAAGCCTTGAAGCCACAAATGTTTTTCTATTTTCTGGTATATCAATCGTGCTAAAGGCTTCATATCTCATCTTGGAAAAGGCCTATGCATATGTAAATGGGTTGGTTGTTATGTGAAGAAACCTTTTTCTTGTGCCATCATGAAGTTGTCATGTTTGAAGCAGAATATAGTTGGTAAATGTTCAACATATGGAGTTTTAAAAGCTTTTGTTGATGATCTTTTAAGTTCCTGTAAAGAGATTTTATGTCGTTACAATTTTTGTTGTGGTAATGCTTGTGGACTAGATTTAGTTTATGGGCTGTTCCTCACGTTAACATTAAAAGTATGCCTTGTAGGAAAATAACATAACAAGAAGATTCAATAACCTCTTGAAATAGCTTGTAGGTTGCAGCAATCTAACAATACCTAATAATGTAGTTAAACTTAGAATAGGTCCTATACCACTATTCTCAATGGAAATCCTAATATTGTTTTTCTTCTTGTTACCACGACTCTTTCAAAGGGCCCTTCTGAAGCTGTCAAAATGAATGATTCTGTTTACCATCCTGTGCTCAACTCCCACCATCTGTGATGAAAAAAGGCCTTTGCATACAGTGTACACTGCTTCTCCTTCCTTGGTTCAAGCTTCTGTAGCCTCTTTTTCTGATTTTTCTAGATGGAAAGCAGCTTGGTGTGCCCTTGGGGGTGTCCTCTGGCAAACAACCCAATCTTAGGGACCCTTCTCGAGGTACTGCCATTTCTTTCACTCTTCTAGATGATGTGGTTCAAGTTTTCAGTGACTGTCAATCTCGTTTTGTGATTCGTTTCCTCTGGGAGGTACCTTCTAAGCGAGATTTTTCCAAGTGGGCTAAATTGTGTTGGGAAAAGTCATGGTTGGGGGATTGAAGCTCTTCATTGGCTTCGTTGTGGTTATTTATCTTTCCATGTTTCTTTCTCAACATGCTTAGGAGCAACTTTGAAGTATGGTTCTTGGAATATTTATAGGTACGCTTGTTATATTCAAGCCCCTTGAGAGCCTCACTAAATTTAAGTATCCGATGTGGCTTGAATTTCTATATTTTAATCTTGAACTCTATCTTTCTCTCTTTTCTCTTTTTTTTTTTTTCCATGAGCTTGCTAGCCAGTTCAGGTTGGTGCTTTGGTGTGAATCCACCTTTAATAATTTTGCAAATCTTCATGTACCTATGTTGCAGTAGATCTCAAATTACCTTTGCCTGAAACTATTGGTATGTTAGGTCCAAGTTTTGAACTCCCTTAATTAGTCAAATACCTTAATAAGCCTAACACTTATTTTGATAATCGCTAAGAGTTCAGTTTGCCATATTCATAAATCTTGGGCTATTACATTTGTGCCTCCATTTCAAAAATTTTTTATCAACCCTTATGGTTTCCATTTCAACTTCGTTGTCATTGTAGATTTTGTCTCTTCTTGTGGTGCCTTATCATTGTTGATTTTGTCTTCTTATTTTTCTTTTTCCCTAATATCTTTTCTTGTTGTTCCTTATGAATCAATTGTGGAGCGTGAGAGTGCTATCCACTCTTCTTTTAGACCATTATTAATACTACCATTCTCTTTTCCTATTCTCTTCTCTGTGCTTCATGTTCTTTTCTCTTATTCACAACCCTCTTAGCTCCCAGTTTCTATCTTTCATCTCTTATTTCTCCCTACCTCTTGTAAACACTTTTCTCAACTTCCCATGATGGAGGATATTTGTCTCCTTAACTCTCAATGAAGTGTTGTATCATGTTGCAGAATGTAAAAGGAATTCTCCTCCCTACTTATAAATTTTAAATTAAAATAATTATTTGCCTATTATTTGCTCCTCTTTATTTCTCAATGAAAAACTATCTTAATTAGTCAAATACCTTAATATGCCCAACAATTATTTTTATTAACACCAAGATTTGATTTGATTTGATTTTTCTCTATACATAAATCTTGGGCTACTACATTTGCACCTCCATGTCAAAAAAATTATCAACCCTTGTGGTTTCCATTTCAACTTCCTCTGTCATTGTTGATTTTGTTTTCCTTGCGTGGTGCCTTATCATTTTTTTTTTATATAAATAAGCTACAAAACTAGGGTGCTGATCCTATAGACAAACGTCATGTAGGTAGCTTCAAAAAGCTATTAGAAGCACATTAACTATCCAATCTACAATATTGAAAGCAGTTCAGAGTAATAAAACTAGCACTATTAAAGTCTTCCCCTTATTTTTCTTTTTCCCTTTCACCTTTTCTCACCGTTCCTTATAAATCAATTATGGAGGAGGGTGAGAGTGCTATCCACTTCTTGTCCAGACCATTAATAGTACTACCATCCTCTTTTCCTATTCTCCCCTTTGTGCTTCATGTTCCTCACTCTTATTCACAACCCTCTTGTTCCCAACTTCTATCTTTAGCCTCTTATTTCTCCCTTCCTCTTGTAAACCAATTTTCTCAACTTTCCATGATGGAGGATATTTGTCTCCTTAACTCTCAATGAAGTGTTGTATTGTGTTGCAGAATGTTCAAGGAATGCTCTTCCCTATTTAAAAAATTTAAATTAAAAAAAATAATTTTTTCACAACGATGTGGTTCTTTTGCTAGAGGTGAAATTGACTAGTCTTTGTCTTCATGTGGCATTGCAATCTCTTTGGACCAATGCTTTCTCTGTACATACATATCACTCTAAAGTTAGTGGTGGATTACTTATTGGTAGTGCTCCTTCATTGATTAAGTTTGTGATATGCATCTAGTTTTGATGATAGTTAGCTTTGTGTATGGCTTTCACTACTCATTGGCCTTTCCTTTGTCTATGCCTCCAATCATGCTACTGATTATATCACTTTATGAGATAGAATGAGTGCATTTATTACTCGAACTAATTAGGTTCTTGGTGGTGATTTTGATATGGTTGAGCATAATTTTAATTATTAATGGCCTATTTCTTTCTTATATTAGTTTGAATGTGATTCCTAGTTGTATTATTTGAACTCTTTGAGTACTTTTGATCCTATTCATGGTTAGGTTTCCTCTCAAGCCCCCGATTGGTTTACTTAGCAAAATTGTCATCAAGGTCCTTCTTATAAGTTTATTCAAATTGATTTTTTTAACCTATCACACAAATTTAAAATCTATCCCCATGTTTCTAGCTATCTTGTATTCTTTGATCTATTGGCTACACTTTTTGATCATTTTCTTATGTTTCTTACCTTGCATTTGTCCCTTTCTTTTCCCATTATATGCTCATTTTCATTTAAATTTAATTTCTCCCATTTGTTAAATCTATTATGACTAAAGGCTTGGGTGTATATTTAGAACTTACAGGATCATCCTACTACTCTTGGTTGGATTGATTGGTGGGATAGTGCTTTGGCCCATTGTATTTACTTTTTGAGAGATTTTGGTTATTGGTGTGTGTTGGGAATTAAGGTATCTTAATTTTAGTATTCTATAGCATTGCATTATTTAATTAATGTATTTATTTATGCCCATGTTTGTATTTTTCTTGTACATCCTATTTCGTCCTTTAGTGTGACTTAGCATGGTAAGTTTTCGTCATGTTGGGAGGTGACAAGGATGATTTTCTCCCCACATGAGGATGTAAGCAACCCATTTTATGGTATAGATTCTATAGTGTCCTAAATTGTACTTGCCTACAATTTTGTCCTCACTTAGGCCTCACTTTGGCATTTGTCCTCTAAGGCTTAATTAAAGCACAGATTCTACTCACACCAAGTATCAAACTTAATTTTCTCACTGTCTGCACTTTCTCCCCCCTTAATCCTGGAGCCCTGATGTCCAGGACAATGGCACCCAATGACATGGTCCTCTAAAAAAGGGCTCATTTTGGGGCCTCATAATGGCCACCCAATTTGGGTTGGGACCTAGATCATGTGTTCGCCTATGTTGAAAATTTAATTTATTTTTCGACTAGCAAGTATAAAAGGAGGTCTACCCCTCTCATTTCAAACGACCTAATCCGAAAATTCAAGATCATCCTACACTTTAGCAAATTCAAGTGAGAAAGCAAGCAATCTTCTATCAAGTATTGGAGCATACGTGAAGTCAAGTTTCAAGCATTGGAGATGACATTCATGTTCTATGTTTATGAAGATTATCTACATGAAACCCTAATTCCTTATGAAGACAAACAAAACTTCATCAAAGGTAAAGACAAACAAAACTTCATCAAAGGTATATCATTAGGTTTTCATTCATTTTCAGCCTTTTCCTCAAAAGGAAAGTATTTTACTAAAATATTTCATTTATATTTCAATTCCATTTCATTGTCAATTCCAAAACTGGGGTTTGACCTAAGGCAAACCCCTATTCCTAACAATTTTCCCCTTTTTCATTGTGTGCAGGAATAGGTAAAGAGATATGTTTTGGAGGATTGACAAGGTTCACAAAGATGAATAGGTTCACCTTTTGACGACAAAAAGTTCAGAGGACCAAGGCGACCACCACCACGGTCCTGATAATTCAAGCCGAATTTTTGGGAATAGATCCAAACCTTCATCAACTACTTAGATTTGGGTTTGTGGCTTCGTACAACGACTATAGCTCACTATTTATGCATAATTACTTCAATAAGTCACCATTATACCCTAAATCTTTAAATGATTCAAATTCAATTCAATCTTAGGGAAAGAAGAGCCCCATTTAGGAGGCTTGGAATCTAATCAAAATCTTGGTCTATTAGGCTTAGATCTATCAAATTCCTCTCTCTCCCTAATGTGATGGTAATTAAGCAAAATTAGTAGTTTTATTACATTTTATGGTGAAACCCTAATTTTCATGCCATTGTAGATTCTTTGCCATGTGTCAATATCTTGAGCAACATGTAAGAGGTTATGTTAACTTATGACAAATGATAGATTCCTATGCCAATATATGACATGTAAGAACTATATTCTATGATAGATTGGACAAGTGTGAAGTGGCATCATTTCATGGAGAACGTGGGTACCTAAGCTGGGTAATGACAGGTTGTAAGAGAATCAATTCTTAATAGTCAATTATGATAAATACTCTTACATTTGTAAGTGTTGTTAGTTGTGACAGATATAAAGTGTGTGAGAGCATTTGTCACACCTATTTATGGCAAAAATTGGGTGCCTAAGTTTGGAGGTATATAAGAGGGGATATCAAGTCTTGTAAAAATGTCATTTTCATGCTTGGAGGTAGTTGAAAAATGTGCAACATGGATTTGGATGCCCACTCTTTTGGCTTGGTCTAGAAGCTTCCTCCATTCTTGTTTTCTCTATTTATTAGATGTCTTGGAGGGAATTTTGTATGTGAAGTTTTTTGTAGGTAATGTTATGTTGTCAAAATTGATTTAGAGCATTGGATTGATCGTTGAAGACTCATGTTGAAGACGCCTAGTGTTGACATTGAATTTTAATTGTTCTTTATACATATAATACAAAATATTGTGCTCTTCTAGAGTGTAGGTTTTTTCTCTTGAAAGGGTTTTCCCCACATGTATATAGTGTGTTTATTGTGGTAATATTTATATTTTTGTATGTATTTCTTTTACTATAATAGTTAATAATTATATGAAAATTTAACTATCGCCCCCACTAGATTAGTATTTGGAATAGTTTTTTACACCACTACTTCCTTTTAGTTGGTATCATGAAGCCTGACCAATTTTGGTTCCATTGTTGGGTAGCGGGATTTTTTATATTTGATCTTAGTTTGAGTGGGAGCTTAAATTGCAAAGTTTTCAAAATCTTGTTGTATGAAGGAGATGGAAAGCACATTTGAAAGAATTGAAGTTGAAAAGTTCAATGGCACTAACTTTGAGTTGTGGAATATGAAGATGGAAGATATTGTTGTAGACAAAGATCTAAGAGTTGCCATATCTAGATTCAAACTAACATGTAGCAAGCCAACTAGACTTGACGGATCAAAAAACCAAGGGTCAAGTATTAGACTCTATTTTGAGATATTTTGTATGACTAAATGTTCATGAAAAGAAGACAATAAAACTTCTATGGAAGAAGCTTGGAGATGTTTATCAACTAAATTCTTGGCGAATAAGTTATTCCAGAGGAACAAGTTGTTTCCCCAAGATTGAATAATGTAGGATCCGTAGTTGATCATATATTTACACATTTAATATGCTTGTTTCCCAATTGACCTTTGTTGGTGTGAAGATGGAGAGGATTGTTGCATGACCTTATTGTGTTCTTTTCTCGACACATAGGAGCACCTTGGAATGATTATCGATAGTAAAAAGTCACCAAGTTCAAGATGGATGAGATGGTTGCATCATTAATTTTTAAAGAGATGCAAATAAATTTTTTTAGTCGACTAAAGAGGCTCTTGCAGTTTGTGGTAGATCAAAAAAGAAAAACAAGAAGAAAGACAAAAAAGAAGAAAAAGGTCAATCTAGTTCTAAGTCTCCTAGAAAGTCAAAGGTGAAGTGTAGGAACCATGACAAAATCGGTCACTTCCATAAAGAATGCACATAGGAGAAAAAGAAGAAAAAGAGAAATCCCTCTCATTCAAATCTAGGAAAATCCTCTTAGGATGACATTAAAGCATTTGTCACAATTTTGGCAATGGATACATCAAAAGATGTGTGGTTGGTATATTTGGGTGCATCTTTTCACACAACCTCTCATAGGGGTTTGTTTATAACATTACAAAGAATATGATGGTGCTAAGGTGTATCAATGATGATTCTCATCTAAATATTGTTGGCCATGGAAGAGTCAATATTATATTCCCTGATGATAGAGTGAAGGGGATCAATGGTGTTATGCGTATCTCATTTTTGGCATGGAATTTACTTTCTGCAAGTAAATTGAATAATGTGAGTGTGCAAGTTGTCTTCTCGCAAGGAGGATGTTAGATGACGAGAGGATCTATGGTGCTTGGTATGGATGTTCGGATTGGCACCTTGTATAAATTGGATACATGCATTGTTTAGTACTTTAGTTGTTATATGGAGTTGAAGAAAAGAGTTTTGGATTCTTGATTCTCGCTAACAAATTCAGTTGTGAAGAATTTTGTTGCTTCTATTTCTATCTAATGATCATGCTTGATGGGTACCTAAGGGTTCCGATGCTTTGGATATGAATATTATAATGAAGAAGACAATTTTATGGAACCAAAGAATTTCTCACATTGGTGAGAAGGGTATTAAAACCCTAAAGAAAAAATTCCTTGTTGAGGGGCTTGATGATTGTAATCATGAGTTTGAATTTTGTGAACACTACATAAATGGGAAGTAAAACCTTGTTTAGTTTTACTCTAGTTCTCAAAATTATTTTGGGTTGTTGGAATTGATACGTTATGATGTTTTTGGTTGTATTAATATTCCTTCAATTTCTAAATCTATGTATTTTGTATCATTTATTGATGACTATAATAGAAGGACATTTGTTTATTTTCTCTAGAGAAAATTTGAGGTTTTTAGTCAGTTAAGGAGTTTAAGGCTTTTGTTGAAAATTAGATGAGTAGAAAGATTAAGTGTTTGAGGATTGACAAGGGTGGCGAGTTTTGTTCACAAGAATTTGACAAGTTTTGTAAGAACAATGAGATTGAGAGGTATAAGACAAGTTTAGAAAACCCTCAACAAGATGTTATAGAGAGGATGAACAAGACGTTGATATCCTCGAGAGGACTAAGAGTATATTGAATGGTCATGGCCTTGAACAAAATTTTTGGACCAATGTTGTAGACACTACTTGCTTCCTAGTGAATATATCTCCTACATCAACACTAATTGATAAGACACCCATTGAGGTGTGGTTAGGAATGAAGCCTTCAATTAGACATCTCAAAGTATTTGGTTGTGAATCCTATGTTCATGTTCCAAGTGAGAAGAGGATCAAGTTGGAGAAAAAGGACGCTAAGTGTATTTTTATTGGCTATTGTGCTAGTGGTAAAGGGTACAAGCTTTAGGATCTAGTAACCCAAAAGGTTCTCTATAGAAGAAATGTCGTTTTTAGAGAGATGAAACCTTCCATAATTGAACTACAATTAAAAAAAAGAAAATGTGAAGAAAGAAGTAGTTCAAGTTCCACCTACTTTAATGAAAGAACTTCGGGCTCTTGATGGACTTGATGATGACGAGAGCTCTAGTAGCTCTAAAAGTTCATAAGAAGAATAAGAGCCTTAACATTAGCCTTTTAGGTCTATGAGTATTAGACTACAATTTGATAGGTTTGGTTTTTCATTGTTAGATTCAAGTTGTATTTTTTCTTTGATTGCTAACACTGATGAGTGTAAGACTATTAGATAGGCTAGGGGTATGAGTGATGTATATTCCTAGATGAAATTTATGGACAAAGAGATTGTTTCTTTGAAGAAGAATAATACATGCGATCTATTACCTTTTCTTGAAGGATCTAAGCCCATGGAATGTAAATGGGTGTTCAAGAGAAAAATAGGTCTTGATAGTAGTGTTGAGAAGCATAAAGCATAGTTAGTTGTGAAGGGGTATTCCTAGGTTGAGGGAGTATATTATGGTGATATTTTCCCTCCCATTTCAAAATTGACATCTATTCAATTCTTGTTATCACTTTCTACAACCTATGGATGTGAAATTGAGCAAATGGATCTGAAGATAACAATTCTTCATGGTGATTTGGAGGAAGAAATTTATATGTCGTAAATTGAGCATTTCATGGGAAAAAGTAAATAAATTCTAATTTGCAAGCTGAAAAAGTCTTTTTATGGTTTGAAACAATATCATATGTAGGATATGGTACCAAAATTTTGATACCTAAGTGTTGAGTTTATGATTCAGAAGTCTAACTTTGATTGTTGTGTTTATTTCAAAACTAATAATTGTTGCATTCTCATTATTACATTATATGTGGATGATGTGCTACTCTTTGCAAATGGATCTTTGATTTTTTAACTTGAAGTCTAAATTGTCACCAAAGTTCAAAATGAAATATTTAGGTGTAACTAGGTATATTCTGTGAATATAAATAAGAAAAGATAGAGCTAACAAAAAGCTTTGATTAAGTCAGGAAAAGTATGTGAATTCAACATTAGAGAGGTTCAACCTGGAAACTTGTAGATCCATGATAATTCCCATTGCTCAAAGAACACAATTATGTTGGAGGATTGTCCAAAATATCCTATTTAGGTGGAGGACAAGGACAATGTACCATATGTGAGTGTTGTTGGTAGTCTTATGCATGCGATGATCTGTACTAGACTAGACATTGCTCAAGTAGTGGGAGTCTTGAGTTGATATATGGATAATCCTATATGAGCGTAGTGGGATGCAGTTAAGAGAGTGTTCATATATTTGAGGGGTACTTTCAAGTATTCCTTTTTTTCCACAGTTATCTTATGAGACCTCATAATTTTGTGAGTATTCATGGATATGTGAATTCAGATTGGGTAGGTGACATTGACAACAAGAGATCCACCAATGGTTATGCTTTTACTATGTTCAGTGGTGCTATTAGCTGGATGAGTAAGCAATAAGATATAGTCGCTTTGTCCATGATAGAAGAAACGTATATGGAAGCTACACATACTTGTAAGGAGTGCATTGGGCTTAGATGATTGTGTTTTGATATTGGGTTTAATGCAAGGATGATTACTATCTATCATGACAATTACATTGACATTTTGTTAGCAAATAATTTAAATTTCCATGCTAGAACAAAGCACATTGACATTTAGTCTCGTTTTTTTGAGATATAATGGAGGATGGGAAGGTAAAATTAGAAAATTTGACACTTTGACGAAAGTTAAAAATGCATTGACAAAACTTGTGAGCACAATGAAGTTCACATGGTGCTAGAAGTCTATGGGCCTCACAACCGCTAGCAATTAAATTTTATTCAGATTGGTTATACTAATTTGTTCAACATGTGGGAGAATGTTGGGAATTAAGGTGTCTCAACCTTAGTATTACCTAGAATTGATTTATTCAATTTATTTATTTACATGCCCATGCATTTTTTCTTGCACATCCTATTTCGCCTTTTAGTGCAACTTGGCACAATAAGTTGTCATCATATTGGGAGGTGATAAGGATGTTTCATTTCTTACATGACGAGGTAGGCATCCCACTTTGTGATAGATATTTTTTGCCATGTGTTGACATCTTGAGCAACATGTAAGAACTTATGGCGACTTATGACAAATGACAGATTTCTATGGCAAGTTATGACACAAAAGAACTAGATTCTATGATAGATTAGACAAATGTCAAGAGGTATTTTTTCATGGAGAAGGTGGGTGCCCAAGTTGGGTAATGACAGGCTGCAAGAAAAACAAGTATATTAATAGTCAATTACATATGACAAATTCATTTACAGTTGTAAGTGTTGTCAATTATGACAGATTCTATGACAATTATATGGTACATACATTCCTATTAACAGAAAAAGTTGGGTTCTGTAGTTTAGAGGTATGTAAGAGGGGCTAGCAAATCTTATTCAAGTTTAATTTGCATGCTTAGAGGTGGTTCAAAAATGTGCCACATGGATTTGGATGCCCATCTCTTTTGACTTAGTCTTGAAGCTTTCTCCAATATTATTTTCTCTATATATCGGAGGTGTTGGAGAGCATTTTGTGTGTGTGAAGTTTTTTGCAAGCAATTTTATGTTGTCAAAATCAATTTGAAGTGATGAATTGATTGGTGAAGACTCTTTTTGAGCAAGCTTAGTGCTAACATCGTATTGTGACTACTTTTGTTTTATAGACTATACAAAGTATTGTGATTTTGGAGTGTTGATTTTTTCTCCTAAAAGGGTTTCTCCATGTATATCATTATTTTATTGTGGCAATATTTATGTATGTTTATATATATATATATATATATATATATATATATATATATATATATATATATATATATATATATATATATATATATATATATATATATATATATATATATGTTTCTTCTATTGTAGCAATAAAGATTTATATGAAAATTTCACTATCTCTCCCACCAAATTAGTGTTTGGAAGCATTTTTTGCACCGTTGCTTCCTTTCAGTGTGCCCAACAATGTCAACATATTCATTGTTCTCTTCAAGGTCAAATTTTGTCTTATCATATTTAATTGTTAGTTGTCCCTAAGAATGTGTTGTTACAACAAGAAGTGACACATATTGAATATCACTTGTAACATAGCTCGAATTTTATTTTTTGATAGTACTTAACTTCATGCCAACTTTCTTGGATTAAGGATGGGAGTTATTTGTCTAAATTATTCTTTCAAGAATATATAATAAAAATAAGCATGCAACTATTTCTTTAGTGGTTTTGCTAATATTGTTGAAGACTATGGTGTTGTCATTGATGTCATATATACAATGTTGTATTGTCACTAATGTATCATGTTTAGTTGTGTGTTGAGATGTTACCAAGCTATGATAAAGTCCATGGTTGGATATCAACCCTCAAAATTGGTGTTGATGTCAACCCTTAGTGTGTTGTGGTATCATTGACTCTTACAATTGTATGATGATGCTAATGCTTATGATAATGGTGATATCATATTAAGATGAGGATCAAAAGCATTAAGACAAGGATTAGAAGCATTTTGATATTGTGGATATGATGTTGATGGTCTTGTGCATACCAAAAACTATTGTTATATCTCTCTTGTTTCCCCTGAGTGAGTAAATGGTGCTACAAGGATTTTTTGGATTAGTGAAGTATGAAAATGCAAGAAGGTTTTGAATAATGTTTGGGTGAATGTTCCACATTCCTTCGATGCTTAAAGATATGATCTTGTAGTTTTAGGTTTTTCTTGTATCTACTATGGACATTTCATTCCTATCTTGTTTGGTCTCTATTATTGCCACATATGTTTTTGGTAAATGCATTATGTTGGCAAATTGATTGCTTGTCATGGTTGGTCCAAAAAATGTGCCACATTTCTCCTCATTTTTGTTTTCGCTTTTGTGGATTGGTGCATGTGTTTATATTGTCTATGCAGTGTCTTAATTCAGATTTTAGGTGATGAAGTCTACCCACAAGTATAGTTGATAATGTTTTATCTCATAATTGTGTTTTCTAGCCTTCTAAGTATAAAGAACTCTATATTTGTTTGGTTGTGCTAGCTTATTTTGATGTGATAGTGTGAAATAAGTGTATGGGAATGTTGTTGAACATTCATGAAATGTCTCTATGTGGTCCACATGATAGTGGTTGATCTTTTTCGTGCCGCATTTTGTCTAGAGTTGGTTCTTACGGTGATTTGTGGTTGTTCAATCAACAAGGCCCATTCTCTTGCTTGCACTATTTTTGGGGTCTACGCTAGTATTGGAGGTTGTGATGAGTTATCTTTGGGCCTTTCTATGTCTCAATGGTAATTTGTTTGTGTAAACTCATTTGAATGGTGTGTTTATGGGTTGACTAGTAAAATGCCACATGTTTCATCTATACCTTACCCTATTTTTGACTTGAGAAGATGTGTGCCAATATGTTTGATGTTTAAGGATACATGGAATGATATAATAAGTTGTTTTAGGTACACTCTATCTCTTTGTTTGGATCATTTTAATCACAAATATGTTTTGAGCTTGACTTGTTGGGGTCGTTGCTTGTCTCTTGTTTTGACTAACCTAATTTAATTTTTTCCTTGCTTGTGGAGGGTATATTTAAAATATCATATCAATTGCAAAGTGTGTAGATTGGGTAATGCAAAGTGTGGTGTAGTAAAAGTGTGCGATGGAAGTTTTGGAGCTAAATTATTTAATAATTGCTTGAGGTAGTGAGTTAAGAGAAGCTACATTCTCAGGAGACTGTTGGAGGTTGTGAGCTTCAAAGGATTATTCATTGTAATCCAAATTTTCATGTACCATGCTCTAAGATAGTGAATATCTTTAATAGGTATTTGTATCTTTCTTTGAGGCAGTGGACCTCTTCAAAAAGTCCTTCAAGGAGTAGTGTGCTTCATTAGGCAATGAGTCTTGAACAAATTGTAATCTTGTTCTTATTTGCGAGGCTAGATTTGGGCGGTAGCTCCAAGCAATTTTTCTCACCGTGTTTTTCCCTTGTTGGGTTTTCCATGTTAATATATTTTTATTTTATGCATTGGCATTCATTGCTTTATCTTTCAGTGTTCTTGATCTATTTAAGGGCTTAAATTTGACATGTGCTAAAGGGTTTGAGTTTTGGGAATATTGATTCATCCACCCTTTCAGTATTCAGTGTATTCAAAAATTGGTATCAAAGACAAGTTCCTTGAAAGTAGCTTAATTGTTTGAGGAAGGTCCCAGATGGCACAAGATGGATCTCACAAGGCACCTAAGTTTGATGGAACAAACTACACTTTTTGGAAATTAATAATGGAAGCATATTTGTCATCTTTAGGGTTTAGAGTTTGGAACTCAGTCAAGGATGGTTATACTACTCCTATTACTCCTCTAACAAATCCAATAGAGATTAGATTGTATGAAAACAATGACAAATAAATAAATGCAATCTTGAGTGGTTTAACAAATTCAAAACTTGTAAAGGTCATGGATTGTGGTATTGCTAAGGAGATTTGGAAAAAAACTAAACAACATTTATGAAGGAGATGTTAAAGTAAAGAAAATTAAGATGCAAAACTTCAAGTGCAAATTTAAGAATTTGAGAATTTCAAAGGATAAAGATTTTGCTAGTTATATGCTCTAGGTGGATGAAGTGGTAAATGGCATCAAAGGTATTGGTGGAGAACCAAAAGAAGTTGAGTTTGTGAAAAAGGTATTTAAATCTCTTCCTAAATCTTATAGTCATAAGGTATTTGCTATTGAGTAAAGTAAGGACTTAAATAAATATTCAATGGATCGACTATATGGTGCTCTCACTGCCTTTGAGATGAGAGAGTTTGACAAAGATGCTCCAAAGAAGGAAGCAACTTTCAAAGTTAGTAAGAAGGTGGAAGATGAAACATCTAATCAGTTTGATGGCTTTGATTCAAAGTTGGAAAATTTGTGAGAAGATTGAAGGAGGACATCAAAAGTACAAAGTTAAGTTATCTTTGAAATGTTTTAATTGTGGGAGAATTGATCATTTTGCCTCTAAATGTACCTTTAGAGAATCAAAAGATAGTAATTAAAAAGACAAGTTCAAAAGAAGTATTTATTCTAAGGAGACCAACTATTCTTCAGAAGATGAGGATCATAATGATTCAAATGATGAAAGACTCTTTATGGCCTTGAAAGTTGATGACAAAAAGGGTGATATGAAAAATGTAAGAAATTTGGTACCTTGTAGGATAACAAAGATAATGAAAAGTCAATGATTGTATAGACTTCCTTCCATGCAAGAGAAGAAGCAAATTCTTGGGTGATTGACTATGCTTGTTCCCATTACATGACTGGTGACAAATGGAAGTTCATCAACCTTAAGAAGTGGAATGGAGGATCAGTCAAGTTTGGTGATGAAAGCTTTGCAAAAATCTATAGGAAGGGTACAATAACAATTGATGGAAATAATAGGATAGAGGATTTTATTTATGTTAAAGAACTAAAACACAATCTCCTCAAAGCTAGTCAAATATGCATTGGAAGATATAATCTTACATTTTATAGCAAAGGATGAAAAATCAGAAAGATTGACTCTGGAAGACTATCGTAGAAGGATCTAGGATTGACCAAAATGTTTATCACCTGAAAGAGGCTAATTGAACAAACTAGTGAACATTGGATATGTTACAAAAGGACGGGTCACATCATCTTTAATAATATGGTAAAGATCAGATCTGCACGTGCGGTAAGAGACATGCCAAAGATCACCAAGACTATGAACATCTTATGCAAGGAATGTTAGATGGGGAGGAAAACAAGGACAATCCTCAAGAGCAAAGTACTCTTCTAAAAAACATTTGGAGTTGATACACATTGACTTGTGTGGACCAACTAAGACAAAGGGACTTAATGGTGAAAGGTATTTTATGTTTCCTATTGATAATTATTCTAGAATGACGTAGGTTACATTTTTGAAAGAAAAATTAGAAGCTCTAGATAAATTTAAAGCATTTAAATATATAGTTGAGAATGAAGTAAATGATAAGATCAAATGTCTAAGGTCTGATAGAGGAGGTGAATTTACTTCAAATGAGTTTAAAAAGTTTTGTGAAGATCATGGAATTAGGAGACACATTTATGCTCCTAGGACCCTTTAGTAGAATGGGATAGTGGGAAGAAAGAATAGAATAGTCCAAGAGATGGCAAGGACAATATTAAAAGAAGCTAATCTTCCTGGTGTGTATTGCAAAGAAGTAGTTCATACTATTAACAGAGTGCAATTGAAGGCCAACAATTCTAAGACCCCTTATGTGTTAGCATATTCCATCATAAGGTCCCTTATGTTTGTGATTGGGTTCTGATACTATTCTATCGATTGGAGCTTATATGATTGATGTTGGCCTTGATTAATCGAAGGATTTGATGGTTTGTATTTTGCATGTCCCCACGTCTGTTGCCAGTTGCACATTGACACATCATTTTTTTTTTGCAGAGCATTGCATATCCATTTGTGTCAGCGTGTCAACATTGCATGATCATAAGATTTCTTTGATCAATGTTAGCTCGTAATCGACGAGGTTTTATTAAATCAAATATAAGAAACTACAGATTGGCATTCGATATTTTGTAGGCCATCAACATATTCATTGTCGCTATGCATTGGTTGAGGTCCTAAATTGGGTGAAGCAATTTGTGGGTTGATATTTTGTTATTGGCCCATTTTGAATCTAGCATATTCATTGCTTTGGCCCATCTGGTGCAAATGATTCACGATTGCTCTCATCCCTTCCACGTGAACTTAGGTTTGGCATAAGTTCCTACAACTTCATTTGTGTATCATAAAGCTAGGTTTCTCTCAACCACAAAAGTATGTGTATTTTGTTGAAGCTTTCTATGGGTTTCTCTCAGCTACACGAGTACACATATTGTTTGCTGCATTATTATGGGTAGATGCGAGTTGTAGATTCTTTTGTCTGATAGAATTAGAACATTATCATTTTATTTTATCCTATTTGTCTTCACTGAGCCTTGTTTATAGCAAAGCTATTTCTGGATTTGTCTTTGAAGAGACCCTCTACCAGTCCACAACTGATGGTGTTATTATGAAGGGCGAACATATTCACAGAGATGCATATAATGCATTTTTTGCTTACTTTCATGTATGTTACCCTCTTCATCGAATTTCATGGAGTGAAGAGTTCTATGATCAATGACACAATAAGATCGGTAAGAGAGTGCATATAAGCTAGTTTGTCTTAGATGCATGTTTGGGTGCATGTTTGGGTGTTGTAGATTTTTCATTTAACCTGTAGTTGGGATCTAAGTGTTGAATGTGTGTAATTTTATACTTCAAGAGTTTCCTTATGACCATGCTTATGCTAGTCACATAATAATACTCCCTAAGTTGAGATTTGTACAACGATTCTACTTTACTAAAGATGTTTTTGAAGGAATCCTCTTTTGTAGTGGTCCTTAGAATAAACACAAGTGGAGGCCTCACCATTCGTCATGAAAATAATAACTATTGTGATTAGGTGAGATTCAAAATGAAATCCTATTTCAACTTAGATAAGGTGTCAATTTCATTCCTATAAATTATCCTCTCTTCTATAGAAAACTACTGATATGAGTGACAAAAAATAGGATTATAAAATATTTTATTTTGCTAACAAAATGACAAGTAGTTCTCGAGTTTCTTATGCCAGATACTGAACTACTACATGGAAATAACTATTTTGCATGGAAAACCAAACTCAAAACTTAACTCAACTTTTAAGAAGTTTGGGATGTTGTGAGTGGCACCACAACACAATATAAATTAGATTTTGATGAGTAGAAGATATTTGATTGGGTTGATAGAAAAACCAAATTGATCATAATGTTCAATGTGTCTGATGAAGTCTATCCTTTCATCTAAGACTCATCCACAACAAAAGATGCATGGGGCAAGCTCAAGACAATGTATGAGGCGACGAATCAAAATCAAATCTTGAATTTGCAAAGTCAGCTCTACATAGCCTAAAGATGAAAAATAGAGAATAGTTAGAATCTCTTTTTCAAAAGGATTGGTGAGTTGAGAGCTTCCCTACAAGTGTTGGGAGAAGCAATTGTTGATGCTATCGAAGTGCCTATTGTTCTACGATCACTACCATACAAATACAAGGTGTTTGTGACAACATCGAAATGTCATAAAACAAACTCCCAAGTTTTGAGAAGCTGGTAAATCTCCTTCAAAAGGAAGAGTCCATAAGCCAAGATCATGGTGAGGAGGATCATGCAATGACCAATCATCATAAAGGGAAAAATTCTATGAAACTATTTAGTGAACCACCCAAATCTAGTAATTCATCCAGATTTGAGAAAAAAATGTCCAATATGTGAAAGGATTGGACATGATGTGAAAACTTGTTGGTACAACTCATTAGCCAAAGGATCATCCAACAAATCACATCCAAAGAAGCCATTTCACAATGGTAATACACGTTGGCACCAAATGAACAAATAGACTTAACAAGACAATGTTGTTGAAGAAGAAGATTCTCCTTTTAAGGAATATGTATTTTTGACCCACACTTTAGAAGATGGTTTGCAATCAACCTCAATTTGGTATGTGGACTTAGGTGCTACAAGGCACGTGATTGGATAGAAGGAGTGGTTTCTCACACTGAAACCTCATTGTGATACAGTCTCTCTTGGTGCTGATTCCACTTATGAGATCCGAGGTGTTGGTGACATCTCTTTACAGTTTGACATACATTGTTGTAGGCCTACTAATGTTTTCTATGTGTCAAGACTTACCAAAAATCTTCTTTTTGTTCATTAATTTATTGACCATAACCTTAGGGTTGAATTTGATACAAATCAAGATAAAAAGTTATGTCTTATCAAAGATAAGTCTAAAAATGCAAAGATTGTTGCTAGTGCTACTAAGATTGGTAAAATGTTTAGGTTTGACACAATTGCTAATAATAAAGCCTTGTGACTAAGGATAATGTTCCTGATATGCTTTGGCATCATAAATTTGGTCATTTGGGCACTAGTTACTTGCTAACACTTAGTAAGAAACTCATGGTAAAAGGGGTTTCCTCACATGAGAAATTGAGTGCCATATGCTCTAGTTGTATTGTTGAAGAACAACATTGAGCACCCTTCTATTCAAGTGAGCATCATGCAGGCCAATCTTTGCAGTTGGTGCATACCATTTTGTCTAGCCCTATGACACCTAGTCATAATTGTTTTAGGTATTTTAAAATTTTTTATTGACGATCCCATAAGGAAAATGTGGGTATATTTCTTGTAGTGTAAATATGAAGGATTTTCATTTTTCAAAGAGTTTCATAGTCATGTGGAGAAAGACACAAATCACTATATTTGTGTCCTTAGCTCGTATTGAGGGGGGAATACATCAACACAAAAATATCCATGTACTTGAAGGAAAATAGAATTTAGTGCTAGCTAACTATAGCATATACACCTCAACAAAATGGAGTTGTTGAATAAAGAAATTGCATAATCATAGAGATGGTCCAAAGCATGTTGAAGGATTCTCAATCGAGACACATGCATATTGGGCTGAAGTTGTACATACAATGGTTTATCTTCTAAATTGCGCACCAACCAAAGCAATTGAGGAGATCATGCCAAAAGAAGCATGGATAGGGGCAAACTCATCTATCTCTTATATTTACTTAGTTGGATGCACTGCCTATATGCACATTCTTAAACAACACAAAAAGAAGCTTGATGGAAAATCAATGGATAGGCACAAAGTGATCCGCTATGTTGTTTTGATAAATTGCCCTGTTTTGCTCTGCTACTGATTACTAGATCAACAAAACTCAAAGTATGCACGTGAAACTATGCTCAATCGCTCTCATAATCATCACATAAATGCATTAACCTAGTTGATCTTATATATCCGCACTACCAAAATTGATCTCCCACAAGTCAGCTTCTCAAAATATCACAATATGAAATGTGTAGCTTCAAGTCAGCTCAAATCTTCACAAAACCATATTTTGGATCCAAAACATATGATCACACACTTCCCATAAGTTGATCCAATTTCCTCGAACTTACCAACAACCACTGAAATCACCTCAAAGAATCTAGTCCACACATTACACCACCAATTATGAAGATAACCTTGTTTTACTGCTCTACTGCATACTAGACCTTCTAACATGCTTACGAATCAACACCGAAGGATAGAATTGCATGATAATCTTCTTCTCATACTCAATTAACTTAACTTTGATCACTGAAACCAAAAAGACATCACCGAAAATGAGAAATACTTACCAAAATTGTACACTAAGTATCACCAACAGACTTATACCAAAACTTTCTTAAGACATCCAGATATCGCTAACTAACCATACCAAATAAGATCAATAGGCTGAGTTTCCATCAATTACAACTCCTAATCATGCACCAGACGTCATCAATCTTCACCAGAGCTTCACCGGAATAGTGTTCTATGCCAACAATCTCCCCCTTTGGCATTGAGGGCAACACTATGAAAAGTGATAAGTGTTCCAAATCTCCAAAAACTGCAAGCAATCCGACAATATGAAATATATACACTCAACTGACTCCCCCTAAGAATAAGCATAATTTTTCACTCCTCTCAACTCTCTACCCCTTTGACATCAATGGCAAAGGGTAGGTATTCACCAAAACTTATATACAAATGAATGCAATAATTTATATGAATTTAAAAATGTTTGCATAAGTGACCAATACTGGCTAGTTTCCCTTCAAGATCTCTTATTTGCTTATCAATATCTGCAATAAACTTGGGCAGAAAGAGACATGCTTTGAATATTTTTCTGCCTGCATCTAATGCATCTTCTACACTTTTCACCATGGACTTCAAAACTTCCCTATCGGCCTCAATTGTTTCTGAATAGGTTTGAAGCCTCATCTCATTAAACTTATTCAAAAACTTTATATCTACAACTTTCTCTAATGATACAAAATCAGATTCTACTTTATTTAACATATCCTTAAGCTTAACGGAGGGTGAGTCATTGGAAATATGCTTTAAGTTTAGGCAAAACCTTCTCCAAAACTGTAGTTGCCAAAGATATCACTTCTTTCTCTTCAGATGCGGACTTGAGTAAGTCCTCACTAGCCTTGATCTACGCAAGGGTGGCCAATTTTAGTGCTTGAAGAGGGGACATGGTACTTAAGTCTACCGGACCATGAGAAAGATCATCTTCAATTGCAATCTGCTTTCCTTTATCAGGAATAGTGGCTGCTATCATGGTTGTCGAAGCTTTGTCTGATTTCACTTCATGCTTCTCCTTCCCAAATTCTTCATTCTTATCCTTTTCATCATCTTTGCCATCATTTGTACCCTTTCTTGCTTCACCTAACCCATCAACTATCATCTTTGCAATGATCTCAATCTCTGGAGGATCCTGAGTAGCATCACCAGAGTTATCCACTACTTGATTATCAGAGGCATCAACTGGAGCTTCATGCCCAACCAAACCAAATCTATAGATGACTGATCTTGTTGTCCACCAGGAACATATGAAGGCAATCTATGATAGATGGAGTATCCTTATACTTAGAAACTACTGCATGTTCTTCAGAAACAGATTTTTCTTTTGAAGATTCTTCTAGATTCACATCAACTCTTTGATCAAACAAAAACTGTCTCAAAATTGTTTTTGTTTCCTTTATCACCTCATCTTTCTTCCCTATCCTGAGCTTATTTACCCTTCTCTTCCTTTAGAATCTATCCTTGGCAAGTTTCAGTAATCGAGTGACTTCATCTCTCGAAATAATAAAAGATAGATTTACTAGCACATATTCTTTTATTCTCTCATCCTCAAGTGAAGTTGCATGTCTCCTTGCATCCAAAACATCATACAAGCTCTTGGAGATCATAGATGATAATTCTATCAAGAATTTACTAAATTTATCCATATATTCTACAATTGCTTCTTCTACAGCTCATTGGTATTTATCCTAAAATTCTCATAATGTATAGAAAATTTTTCAAATTTCCATGTTTCAAAATCTCATCAATTAACTGCTGCAAAGTCATGGGAGGCACAATTTCAAATGTACCTTCTATCTTACCAGATTTAAGAGCTTGATCTATCTCATATTTCTTCTTCTTGTTGGCTCTAGCCTTTTCGGATGGCTTTCCTTGTGACTTAGCTTTCTTGGCAGGAGGAGCATCACCGAATGTAGATTTTCAGACTACCCTTGCATAGGTGGCAGTCTTCTTTACTTGCCTCACCTCTTCATCCGACTCTGTTTCCTCTTCTACAACAACATATTGCCTTGTAGATTTCTCCTTTTTCTCTTCTCAGCTCCACTAGTAGATACTGTTGGTTTAGGCTTGGGTGGATGTACCGACATCTGCACACCAGAGGTAGGTGCATATTTGCTGGATTTGACCTTGGACTGCTTCGAAGGTGAAGATACCGGTTTGGGCTTAGGCTTTACCACATCTTCCTCTTTCAGAATTTCTCTCTTGCTTTCTGCACCGTTTCTCTGGTGATACCCATTTGCTTAGCAAGTTCTTCAACCTCTCTTCTTACTTTCCTTTTCCTGTCCAATCTAGTAAACTTCTTATGCAAGTCCAAATCTTTCTCGTTTAATGTACCAAATCTCTATTCTTTTTGGTCCACCGATTGGGTCAATATGTGTTGAGCATATTCATCAAGCATGTCAGCATCAACCTCATACCCCATGGGCATGATCCACATGGTTATCGGGTCAACTGATTCCATCAGACATTGGTCCTTGTCCACCATGAAACAAATAGTCTTCTCATACTTCTCTACTATGGTCTTTGGAATTCTCTCTCTTCTTTTCATAGTATCTTGGAAGTTCTTGAAATATCCCCATAATGCAAATATTCTCATCACACTGTCACCTATACCCAACAACCCTTCCTTAATTTGCATAGCCACCGGTTTATCATAAGCCCATTGGAATTTACCTATACCGGGGATCTCATTCAAGAAATAGATAGATAAGCACACAAATAAGGATCCAAACTTAAAGGTATGTTTCTCATCTTGCTTAATTTTCTTCAAGTTTCTCAACAATTCACTTAGGAGTACTGAACACAGATCATACCTTTTATCCTCCTTGAGCATCTGATATGTTGAGAATGTAGAAGTACTAGAGACCGAGTTCAGTATGCTTGATTGATATACCTTATATCCCACCACCATCGAGGAAAATCTTACATCATGCTCAACTATGTCACTGATTGTCATCGACCAGTTATCATGTTGGGAATTGGTAACAACTGCCACAGTGGTGTTTAGTACTTTCCTTAGGCTAGGAATCTCACTAGATGCACTCAAGCATGTGACTACTTGAATGGATTTCTTTGTAATCTTATGAGGTTTGTCCAACCATATGAATTCATCATGAACCTAGCTAAGAATGTATCGGACCCATTCCGCTTCATCAAATACCGAAAAATGGATAAACTGCACAAAACCCTTGTCATGAAGAATCTTGTATTCTGACTTCAAATTTCCAAGAGTATTTGCCATATGCTTGTTATAGAGTGTAAACATGTTTGCATTTCCAAGTTCTTCAATATCATATTGAATGTATGCCCTTATATCCTCATTGTAAAGAATGTTGTACGGGACTGAAGAAAATGCTCCTTCCAGATCATCTTCAACAGATTTGAAAGGATGCTTTTTGAAAACAAGCCTTTCTCTATTAGAAATTTCAATAAAATAGAGGGGTCACAATGCCAGAAGCAGATGCCATGATGAATTTAGGGTTCAAAAAGATAGCTCAAGAATGGATAAATACCTCTTGATTCATAACCGGATGCAAGAATTCACAGAATGATCGCTTCAAGCTCAGGGTTTTACTGTCAAATCTCTTTCGCTCTTTCGCTCTGCGCTTTTCTCTCATTCGCATTGTGATGAATAAACTTTTTAAATTCCCTTTTAACCTTTGAAAACCTAATTTTTATTTGTAATAAATGCTCTTCCTTAAAGCCTTCTAGATACTCTATTTTCCATCATTTCATTCACTAGATTGTCAAACTACTACAAAATATTTTGGATATCATCTGCATGCTTGATCTAGATCTTCTACAAACTTCTAGAACCAATTACAAATCTCTGAAGAGGGAGTTCTATTGATCTGCATAAAAAAATCCCCCTAAGGCCAAAAAGCCCTAGTTACTAGATGAGGTTCCGTCACTGGATTCGGGTGTGGAGTCGTTATGTACATTTGAATCTTATTTCTTAACCCACATCTTTTTATGATGATCTTTGATTTCATCTACCTTAGCTTTTCGTTTCTCATCAGATTTTTTCTTGTTCACCGGTGCATTCTTGCTTCTGCAATGCCTTGCAATATGACCTACTTTGTTACATGCATGGCAAACAACATTCCTTTGCATGGGTCTAAAGTTCATCTGATTTGGTCTCATCCTACATTTGCTAGATATATGTCCAAACATCCCACAAGCATAGAATCTCTTGTTTTGAAAGTTATTTATCACTGTTCTACACATATTTGACTTATGACCAAAGTTGTTGCATATGAAACATTGACCGGTAAAGGTAGAACCATTGTTCATATTATCCATCATCCCATTATTCATCTTATTTTTGCATTGATTTTCCATATGACCAAATTTATTGCATGTAAAACATCTACCATTGAATATATAGGCATTAGGCTATCTTATCAGAGGTTTCTTGTTCTTTTGCTAATGATTACTTAGACCAGAACTAGAGGATTCTCCTTTCTCAAATCCAAGCCCTCGCATGCCTTTTCCATGTCTCTAACTTTCGAGCATCTCATCCAACCAGGCTGAACTAGCTTTGAGATTTTCTTTGTATTCATTAGCAGTAGTCAGCTCATCTCTCAGAATTATGATCTGTCTCTCAAGTTCTTGTCCATCATTCTTTGTTTGCACTAATTTGAGCTTCAACTGATCATTCTCATATGTCAGTCTATAGCATTCATCAGATCTATCCTTCAAGGATTCAGTCAATCTTTCTTCATTCTTCTTCTGGTCTTCAATCTCCTTAGTCAACTTCATCACAATAGATTACATTTCATTCTTTAAAACTATATTCTCCCTGGCTAGATTCTCACATTCATCAGTCTTGTCTTGTAAAGCTTGATTGTCAACACTTTGTTCTTCTTTCTCCTGCAACTTGTCCATCAACTCTTTTCTCTTTTCTCTAGAGGTGTTCAATTGATCTTTCAGCGTCTCAATGAATTCTTCAGTTGCACTCAAATTTCTTTTCAGACTACTTCTTTCCTTCATTCCTTCATCAAGATCTTCAAGTGCCACAGTAAGTTGTTTCTGCAAATTGGAGTCCATTGATTCAATCTTCCATATCTTCCTCAAGTTGTTAGGCTTCCTAGGAAGAACTAGGCTCTGATACAAATTGTTGGAGTCATCTGATACAAATTGTTGGAATCAATGAACACTGAGAATTGGGGGGGGGATGAATCAATGTTCCGGTATTTACAAATTTGTTAATCTGATTCTTTAACCACCAGATGCTAATATCTCAAACTATAATGCAGAAACTCAAAGAAAACAAGCACATAACCATAACATCAATATTTTTAGGTGGAAACTTGGAAAGGGAAAAATCACGGTGGGATCGAGTACCCACAATATTATTATAGTATGGCCAATAGTAAAACAATATTACATGAGGGGAATGTACATGCATTTAGGCACACTGCCTAGAGCTCACTGCTCAATTACAAAAGGGCTACAACTTGGAAGAAGGCTCACTTCCTTATAGGCTAATACAAAATGATTACAATGAGTAATTTACTGAAGAAAAGCATCTAACTATGCAAAATGACAGTTTCAGTTAGGCACAAAGTGATCCATTGTGCTATTATGATAAACTTCCCTATTCTTCTCTGCTACTGATTACCAAATCAACAAAACTCAAAGTACGCACATGAAACTGCACTCAATCACTCTCAAAATCATCTCTCATATCATATCATCACACAAATGCACTAACCTAGTTGATCTTATATATCCACACTGCCAAAATTGATCTCCCACAAGTCAACTTCTCAAAATATCAGAATATGAAATGTGTAGCTTCAAGTCGGCTCAAATATTCACAAAACCGTATTTTGGATCCAAAACATATGATCACACGCTTCCCATGAGTTGGTCCAATTAACTCAAACTTACCAACAACCACTGGAATCACCTCAAAGAATTGGGTCCACGTGTTACACCACCAATTATAAAGATAACCTTGTTTTACTTCTCTACCGCATACTAGACCTTGTAACATGCTTAAGAATCAACACTAGAGGATAGAATTGCATGATAATCTACTTCTCATACTCAATCAACTTAACTCTAATCACTGAAACCAAAAACACATCACTGAAAATGAGAAATTCTCACCAGAATTGTACACTAAGTATCACCGACAAACTTATACCAAAACTTACTCAAGACAATCGGATATCCCAAACTAACCATACCGGATAAGATCAATAGGCTGAGTTTCCATCAATGACAACTTCTAAGAAATCTCATGCACCAGACATCATCAATCTTCACTAGAGCATCATTGGAATAGTTGTTTATGCCAAGATGACCATATCTTTGTCTCAAAGAAAATATGCTAAGACACTACACGAGGATACAAACTTTGACTAAGTAAAAAATGAGTCCTACTTGACTTAGAACTTGTGCATATTCTAGATGTAAAAACATAAATACAAAGTGACACTTGAAGTGTCAAATGCTTACTACAAAAATGCACCTACAACTTCAGAAAATGTAAAACTGCTAAGTGTCACTAGACACTCCATTATGATCCCATCCCATGAATTCTTTAAACTTTTGCAGGGCAATCTTCATTTGTTCTTCATCAGGACCTTAAGTATGACTTGTGACAACTTTGAACCAAGTGATATAATCTCCAAGGCCAACATAACATCTCTTGTGGTTCTTCAAAATGCAAGTCAATTTGTCTAGATTAACCTGAATATCTATCAATTTATTAGTTGAAGCTATTGAGAAAACTTATTTATCAACCTCCTCTCCAATCAGCAAGATGATTTCTTTGATGATGGCATCTTCATGAAGAGGCTTCTAATTCTCATCAAGGAATGTACAAGGAAGTTTCAATATCCTTTTAATGATTTCCTTTCCTTTGTCATTACTCTCTTTTTTTGCCTTTCACATGTCCTTAATGAGCATTTTGAGAGTGTTAATATAATGTTCTAATGCTTCTCTTTGTTCAATATATATGTAGTTATAGAAGAAAGTATCATTTACCCTCGTGAAATGATGTAAACTTTTTTTCATAGTCAATTGAGAATAGTATTGATATAGTGGAATCTGGTTTCTATCCCCCATTATGGATAATCCTAGAAAGTGCCTAATTGAAGCTACTGCATATATTAGATATGAAGTCATATAGAAATTCAAAGTAGTTGGTACCTTGGTAAGTTGATCAAACAAGATATCACTTATTTGTTTATCCCAAAATATATTTTTGTTTAACGAGATGATATGGATGTAATGATACATCCATTCATGATATGTATCTGAAATAGGAAGTCCTTTCACCCTACTGAGAATGGTAATCAGTTCATTTACATCCTTAATGAAATCACTTCGGTGAATAGTTTTAGGCCACCTCGTAGTAGTGGGCCTTGAGGACTTTAACTAGTTATCATTAATGTTTCTCCTGCACTTGTCTGAATTATTGTCATAATATGTTTGAGTTGATTGCATATCAATAATAGCATATTGATCAATGTTTGGACATTTAAAAATTGTATCAAATAAATCTTCATCCAACTTGATGATAGTTTTCTTGCCTTCTACATCATTGACAATCTTCCTCACTGGATCAAATATGTTGGCCAATGCTAACACAAATTTAGGTTTTTGTGTTGACATTGGGAAAGTTGCAACTAAGTGGATGTTGTTATTGATAGTTTCCTTCATCTTGTAATATTTAGGTGACTCATTGACTCTCTTAAGAAACTCCTTGAGATCCACATGACTGATCCAACAAGATTTACTTCATTAGGGTTCCAAAAACCCTAATCCATTTGGTAATACAAAATTGCCTTTGGGTGTAAATTGGGTTTGTAGCCTTGATTTACATGTGTGTGCACTTGGGGAAAATTGGGTTTACAAACCCGATTTACACCCAACATAGGTCTAAGGCTCATGAAATGCATTTCGGACTTGTAAGTTCGATTTGCATTTAGGAAAATATTGGCATAGATAATGGTGTAAATCGGGTTTGTAAACCCAATCTACACTTATGAGGTTATATGCAGAATATGGTGTAGATCAAGCGTACAAGCCTGATTTACATCGTACAAAGAAGTTGTAAGCTTATTGACTCGTGTGTGGTTAGCATATCGGGGTCGTGACCCTAGCATACACCACAAGATAAAGATTTGGTGCAAGTCGGGGTTATGACCCTGATATACACCACAAGGTAAAGATTAATTTGAATGTTCATTATCCGTGTAAGGGGAGATTATAGCCCTGACCTACACCTAAGGGGAAAGAATAGTGTAAGTCGGGGTTGTAACCCCACCCTACACCACAATTGGTAATGAAAAATAATTGTTTGGTCTATAGTGTAATGCCCACCAAAATACCCTAGAGAAATAACCAACTAATATGCAAACAAAGAATTTTTTTTAACCATACTAACTAATGCAGCATATATAACTAAAATACACATGCATTTAACTACCATCTACTAGATATGCACATATGCATTTAACTACCATCTACTAGATATGCACATATACATTAAACTACCATCTAATATACAGATATGGATTTAACTACCATCTACTAGATATGCATTGCACTTTAAGATCATATACAAAAACTGATTGGGTTGGATGTATAGATGACAAGAGAAGTACAAGTGGTGGTGCATTTTTCTTGAGAGATAGATTGGTCTCCTCGTTAAGTAAGAAGAAGGATTTAGTTTCATTATCTACAACAACATCTTTTTATACTCAATTCATGTGGATGAAGAAAATTATTAAAGATATCAAGGTGAAGTATGATGAGGAAATTCTTGTTATGTGTGATAATACAAGTGCAATTAGCAATTCAAATAATTTGTTAATGCATTCAAGGACTAAACACATTTCAATCTGATATCATTTCTTAAGAGAGAAGGTAGCAGAGAAGGAAGGAAAACTAGAGTGTCTACCTACTAAGGAACATATTGCAAATATCTTTACTAAGGTTTTGGAGTAGGATACCTTTGAGTATCTCAGTAGAAGTTAGGGGTTATTTCCACTCCTTCAAACTAGATGTATTCAAGTGGTGCATCTATCTAGGGAGAGATCTAAAGTTCATCTTTTATCTCCTAGATTAATGTGGTTGTTTCTCTCAGGAGGAATAGTATTTTGTTTGGTTGCAGATGATGGGTTGCAGTGATCAGAGTTATTCCCAGAAGAAGGAAATATAGTCAAGATGAAAGGGAAAGAGTTCAATAAAGTAATAGTTGTTGTATTTCACCCTTTTTCTTTTATGTCAAAGGGGGAGAGAGTTTTAGAAATAGATTGGGAGAGAGAGACATGAGGTGTTGGTTTTTGTTGGTGGTATAAATATTGCCATCAATGGCATAGGGGCCAATGATTGAAATCTGAGTTGTTGAGTTGTGTTGTCATTGATCTCAACCTGCCAGGTGTTGTCATTGATGTCACTATGTGTTGTTGGGGTAAGTGCAAAAATTTGAGTCCACTTAGTGTGATATTTTTACACTTAGAAAAAAATGGCAAATCGCGCAGAGTGGATGGGAAACGAAATGGGATCTCGTTATGGTTCGGGGTCCCGAGCCAAAATTTGAAATGGGATCCCCTTTCGCATCGGGATACCTAGCCTAGATATAAGAAATAGGATCCCATTTTGAAAACAAAATGGGATCTCGTTTCAAAAACAAAACGGGATCACATTTCAATTTTTTTTTGTTATTTTTTTTTTAAAACAATCTATATATACATGAAATATAACATTTAAGTATAAGTCACATTTCCCATGTATATATTGGCAGGATGTTTGAGAGTGGTTTTAAATCTATAGGAGTTATAATGCAAATTCTAGATTTTAGAGGATCTTATAAATTTTCAGACTTAGTCAAATTTTAGTAATCAACAACTCAACATTTTCTAGCTCTCTTTATCTCAATCTCTTTATCTTCCTTAAGCTCTACACTCATCTCTCTTGATATCTATATTGGTAAGATGTTTGAAAGTGGTTTCAAATCTCTAGGAGTGATTTTTGCAAATTCTAGATTTTAGATCTTATAAATTTTTATATTTAATCAAATTTTAGTAATCAGTAGGGCCCTATCAGCATTTTCTAGCTCTCTTTATCTTCCTTGAGCTCTAGACTCATCTCTCTCCATAGCACTCTTCCTCTATCCCCTCTCTACATATATATCTCACTCTTCTCTCTCTCTCTCTCTCTCTCTCTCTCTCTCTCTCTCTCTCTCTCTCTCTCCAAAATCTAGACCTATCTCTCTCTCACATCCCTAACTCTCTACTCTTTGTCTCCTCTCTCTCTACACAACTCCCCTCATTCCGTACCCATCTCTATTTCTATACATATATACCTCTCTCTCTCTCTATGTATCTATGTTACCCTCCCTACCAACTTACCTTTATCTACATCTCTCTCTCTCTCTCTCTACCCCTCCTTCCTTCCCTCTCTACTTTTATCTCCCCTCTATCTCCTCTCTACTTCTCTATCTCCCTCTCCTTTCTCTCCCAAAACATAGACCTACTACCTCTTTCTCACATCCTTAACCCTCCACTTCTATCTCATCTCTCTCTACACTTTCCTTCACTCCCTACCTACCTATATTTCTCTACATATACCTATCTATCTCTCTCTACATACCTTTTGCTCCCTCCCTACCAACATCTCACTCTCCCTCTCTCTCTCCACCCTTCCCTCATTCCCTCTCTACTTTCATCTCTCTTCTATCCCCTCTCTATCTCACTCTATCCTCTCTCTCCCAAAATCTAGAACTATGTCTCTACCTCTCGCTCACATCCTTAACTCTTTACTCTTTATCCCCTCTCTCTCTATACACCTCCCCTCACCCCCTTCCTACCTATATTTCTCTATACATACCTCTCCATCTCTCTCTAAATGTACCTTCTCTCTCTCCCTACCAACTTATCTTTCTCTACATATGTCATAATAGGTCCTACTAAGGGGTCTCATGTCATAATAGGTCCTAATAAGGGGTATAATGCCATAATAGGTCCTCTTAAGGGGTCTTATGACATAATAGGACATATTATGCCATAATATGACCATAATAGGTCCTATTATGTCATAATAGGTTGACATAATAAGACCTATTATGGTCATGATGGGACCTATTATGGTAATAATATGAACTATTGTGATTAATAGGTCCTCTTATGTCATAATAGGTCTAGTCCTATTATGGTCATAATGGGACCTATTATGGTCATAATGGGACCTATTATGGTAATAATAGGAACTATTATGGTTAATAGGTCCTATTATATCATATTAGGTCCTATTATGTCACAATAGGTCCTATTATGTCACAATAGGTCCTATTATGACATAATACCCCTTAACAGGTCCTATTAAGGGGGATAATGTCATAATAGGTTCTCTTATGGGGTCTTATGACATTATAGGACCTATGATTTGACATAATAGGACCTATGATTTGACATAATAGGACCTATTATGTCATCATAGGTCTTATTATGTCATAATCGGTCATATTATGACATAATACCCCTTAACAGGTCCTACTAAGGGGTATAATGTCATAACAGGTCATCTTAACGGGTCTTATGACATACTAGGACCTATTATGACATGACAAATCCTCTTAAGGGGTCTTATGACATTATAGGACCTATTATGTGATAAGTGGTAAGACTATTATGTCATAATAGGTCCTACTAAGGGGTCTTATGTCATAATAGGTCCTACTAAGGGGTATAATGTGATAATAGGTCCTCCTAAAGGGTCTTATGACATAATAGGACCTATTATGACATAATAGGATTTGTTATGTGATAATAGATCCTATTATGTGATAATTGGTCCTATTTTGTCATAATAGGTCCTATTATGACATAATGCCCCTTAACAGGTCCTTTTAAGGGGTATAATGTCATAATAGGTTCTCTTAAGGGGTCTTATGACATGGTATGACCTATTATGACATAATATGAAATATTATGACATAATAGCTCTTCTTAAGGGGTCTTATGACATAATAGTACCTATTTTGACATAATAGGTCCTATTATGTCATAATAGATCTTGTTATGTGATAATCAATCCTATTATGTCATAATAGGTCCTACTAAGGGGTCTTATGTCATAATAGGTCCTACTAAGGGGTCTTATGTCATAATAGGTCCCACTAAGGGGTATAATGTGATAATAGGTCCTCTTAAGGGGTCTTATGATATAATAGGACCTATTATGACATAATAGGTCCTATTATGTCACATTAGGTCCTATTATGTCATAATAGGTCCTATTGTGTCATAAGACCCCTTAAGAGGACATGTCATGCAATAATAGGTCCTATTATGTCAAAATAGGTCCTATTATGTCAAAATAGGTCCTATTAAGGGGTCTTATGACACAGTAGGACCCATTATGACATAATAGATCCTATTATGTGTTAATCGGTTCTATTATGTCATAATAGGTCACACTAAGGGGTCTTATGTCATAAAAGGACCTATTATGACATAATAGGACCTATTATGTCATAATAGGACCTATTATGTCATAATAGGACCTATTATGACATAATAGGACCTATTATGTCATAATCGGTCCTATTATGTCATAATACCCCTTAATAGGTCCTACTAAGGTGTATAATGTCATACTAGGTCCTCTTAAGGGGTCTTATGACATAATATGACTTATTATGATATAATATGACTTATTATGATATAATATGACATAATAGGTCCTATTATGTCATAATCGGTCATGTTATGTCATAATAGGTCCAACTAAGGGGTCTTATGTCTTAATAGGTCCTACTAAGGGGTATAATGTCACAATAGGTCTTCTTGAGGGGTCTTAAGACATAATAGGACCTATTATGATATAGTTGATGAATACTAAGAGGGGGGGTGAATTAGTATACCAAAAAATAATGAACTTAAACACTTAAACAATTTAGCAGTAAATCGGTATAACAATTTTACTAACAAACTAGTTAACACAAATGTAAACCAAACAATAAATAAGGCATTCACCCACACAAGCACAATCACCATAACACAAGAGATTTTGACGTGGAAACCCAAATGGGAAAAACCACGATGAGATGAAACTCACAAGTAACTATCTACATAATAGTAACTTGACCAGTTAAGGTCATACCGGTTAAGGTCATACAATGTTCTTTACCAGAATAGATCCTGTTGGGAATCTCAATCTCTGTTAGGAGATAAGTCTAATTAAAGACTACCTTGTGAGAGAATTTCAGATCCACAGTTGTGAACCACCTTGTTAGAGGATTTACAAAGGCTTTACCATGCCTACCCGATTAAGGGTTACAAACTTGTCGAAGATGTGAGTAATCAATAAGTGAATGATCTAGAAAATAGCACATTCAGCTTGATTAGATCCATGATAGATCATTGCTAATGCATTTCAGCATTACTTCAATCTTCAGTAAATCCACACTTTGTTACTGCACACATACTTGATCTTCTCTTTTAAGATCGCACATACAGAAACTTCATCAACCACACAAAACCCTAACACTCTCTAAAACCTTAGACACGATGTCTTTATAAAGGAATCTGATTTCATGTCGGTCCGATAGGATTACAATGCAAGTTCCTAGGTTCAGTGCATCTGGACACATTTGGTAACATGACACAGAATCACCGCCAAAGTTTTGGTGGATGATAACTCATCACAAAAATAATACCGGTTGGTAACTCATCATAGAGTAATACCGGTTCATACATTTACCTATTACCAGTTCACATATTTTATCGATTACCGGTTTGCCAAAATGAAGACTGGGAAAAATGATAACTACCACTTCAGTTCCTTCGTATTGCTTGAGATCCTCGAACTGCTTGAGGTCTTCATACCACTTGGGATCGGTAGACACTTTTTGCAAAAACCGATAGCCTAAAGGCTATAATACATAATACCGGTTTGGAATAAATACCGGTTGAGCATAACTCATACATACAAAAAGTCATCTCAAAGCAAGTGTGTGTCCATCAATGACAATCACAACAATATCATAAAAAATGCCAATAATCTCCCCCTTTGGCATTGATGGCAACACTTAGAAAAAAATTTGACATCTAAATGTTTTACAACAAAAAAAATATGCCATAATCAAAATTACTCCCCCTAAGCATAAACACTACCCCTTTTGCAGAAAATACAATGTATACTACTCTCTTACAGAGATAAACATGAAAGTATACATAACATGCATCCAAATTTTAAATACAAAATACTACTCCCCCTTTGCCAACAATGACAAAGTACAGCTGAATAGCTCCTGTTTCCATTATCATTAAAATAATAAGTGTTTATGACAATAAAGAGTGAAACTTGTCAAAAACTGATTTAAAGTCCTGCATAAATGCCTTCATGGATAAAGACCATGACTCAACCAATGAGGTAGCAACCTCACTTTCCATTTGCATCTGGAAAACCTGTTCCTCCATGGCATCAAAGGTACTCATTTCTTGAGTTACCGTTAAGGCATCCAGATTGAGATAGCACTTCTGAAGTATTTGCAGTCGTGGTAGTAGAACCAGTTGAAGTTCCTATAGATCTTGTGTCTGGTTGCTGATCTCTAACTCTATTTTCGCAATCTAGAGTTGAAACCGATGAACGGTTTGCCCAAATATGGTGAAGGAATCATAGGGTGTCTTGAAGGTGCTTATATATGCCTACAAATCAGATTGCAGTTTGTCTTTCTGAGCAAGCACATCATCACAAAATAGATGGGGTTGGCTTATCTTACTGAGTAGTAATTCCCCGTCATCCATGGCATCTCTTATGTCCTTCTCTGCCTTCTGAAGTTTAGACCGGAGCTCATTTAACTTCTTCACTAAGGCAGTGTTTAGTGCCTTTTGATGCTTCTTTTGAGCATTGGCTTCAACAAAATCTTCCAAGAATTGCACCTGGTCCTCTACAGCTGTGCATAAAAGTTTCAGTTGAGCTAGAGAAGAATCGATACTTGGAAGGTTGGTATTGGGAATCAAACTGGTAATAGTTTCCACAATAGTTTGAATAACTTCTTTCTCCTTAGCGCTTCCAGTCGCTCTTGGGAAAGCTTAATGCTTTGCAACAACTCTGTTTCGTTTGCAGATTGGAGGTCAATAGGACTAGTAATATCAACCGGTTTGGCTTGACTACCAGTTGCCTTTGGGGTCTCCACTTGTACGCTCTTTGCCACTTCCTCCTTGTCCTTGGCTTTTTGCTTTTCTTCTTCTGCCTTCTTTTGCTCCTCTGCTTATTTCTTTCTTTTCTCTTCTTCCTTCTTCCTTTCTTCTTCTTTCCACTTCTCTTCTTCCTTCTTCTTCTTGTCCTCTTCTTTTCTCTTCTCCTCTTCCTTCTTCTTCTTCACCTCTTCTTTTCTCTTCTCCTCTTCCTGTTTCTTTTCTTCTTCCTTCTTCTTCTTCTTCTTCTTCTCCTCTTCCCGCTTCTTCTTCTCCTAATCCTTCTTCCTCTTCTTCTTCTCCTCTTCCTGTTTCCTCTTCTCCTCTTCTTGTTTCCTTTTCTCATTCTCCGCTTGCTCTCTGTCAGCCTTTTATTTGTCCTATTTATCCTTGTCCACCTTCTCTTTGTCAACTTTGTCCTTTTCTATATCCAAGGTGACATTTTCACCATCCAACGCATCAACGTCAATAGGGTCCATTTGTTCAGTGACCGGTTCTCCTGTACTATCATACACCTCATCTAGTTTTTCAATTTCTGGTTCTTGTTCAGCCTTCTTGTTGGCTTCAGACACTTGGTGCAACCTCAGAGCGGCTTTGGCATGAGAGTGGGTATCTTTTACCACTTCAGGGACTTTCCCTTCTAGCAACAAGAGTCTCCTTCTTCTCATGAAGAAGAGGCCTTTATATTTCTCCATAATTTCATAAAGTTCCGAATTAGACACATCAGGAAAACATTGAGCAAATATTCCTCTCTTATTTCCTGTTCCTTTTCTATGGCAATGCGCCATTTGTTATCTAAAGAATTGTATAAAGAATCCGGTGTCATAGATTTGATTTTTGATGACGACCAGTTATTTCTGATGGCGACAATATCACCAGATATTTTGACTCTTTGGCTCATCTTGCGTCTGAACTCATCAAAGTATTTGTTCAGGACTTCAGGATAAATAGTTCCAACCGTTTGAAGACTTTCTCTGATTTGCTTGGTAACCGGTTGGTCAGCAGACCACTGGATATCACCGATTCCTAGGAAGTAGCCTTGGAAGTAGAAGAACAATCCAACCAATAGCTGTCCAAATTTAAATTTCAAGGCATTGTTTTGTTTGATTGACTTCAGATTCACCAAAAGTTGTCTTTTCATACAAGTGCATAAATCAAATGAGGCATCTTCCATGATCATCCTATAGGCGGCATTTACCGTTGTAGTAGAGACAGAGTTAATTCTGCTAGCATGGAATGTTTGGTAACCTATCACCATGCAGGCACATTTGACCAGATCGTCCTTGATAGTATTGACGGTCATTCCCTGTTGGTCACTCACAGAACCGGTGAGCTTGGTCATTTCTGTCTTAATGACTTTCCTTAGGGCAGGCACATCTCCAACGTTACAAAAACCAGTGACGACATGAATCGCTTCCGGTGTGATGTCATGTGTCTGCTCTAAATACATTTTGTCACCATGCACTCTGCTTAGAATGATGTGGATGTGATCATCTGTAAATTCTTCAAGGAAATAGACTGCATTGTGAAGCTTCTTCTTTTCCAAGATGTTGTATTCTGGTTTGATCTTCTTGTCCTTCCTGCAAAATAGGCTTAATTGAGAATGGATCACTAGAGATCCTAGGTCTTCAATTTTACAATCAATATAATCTGAAATACCTTCCTCAACTATAACGCCAATAGGTATTTGGGATAGGGCATTATATTTTGCCTCCCGTTGGATGAAATCAACTGAATCAACGGGTGCACTAGAACTAGAGTGCGATGCAGAAGTCATGATAAATAGAGAAACTCAAAAAATACCTTCGCATGTCAAGATTTAGGGCTTGCAAATTCTGCTTCGCCACGCACTACTTCGGTTGCTAGATTACCGCTTTGATTTCTACACTTGACCGATTGATAGTATCTTTTGATTCTTCTTCAAAGTTTTGAAATCTCTCTTAATCGTAAGACAAATCGCCTTTTGTCACTCTGCACTTGAAAAATTCTTCGCTCACAAATTGATAAGTGAAAATGACTTGAAAATCCCTTTTAAACGAATTCTTCACCTACAATAATAAATGCTCCACCATTAGGGCATAAAACCTAATTTTCCTTTTACCATTTCTGGTCTTCTACCAATTGATAGGTATCACATACCAGTTAAGGTCTTTTACCGGTGTAAACCGGGGGTTCCAAAAATTTCACCGATTTGTTTCCCCCTAAGCTTTTATGTAGCTTAGTTTGCCGGTTCATCGACTTCCACACTAGGTGCAGAAACCGTTTCTTCTTGTGACACTTCTTCAGGTTTCTTCTTCCATGTTGTCTTCATATCTATTTTAATAGTTTCAACAGTAATCTTTCCTTTCGGAGTGACTGGTATATCATCTGATATGTTCTTTCTCATTCTACAGGTTCTAGCAGGGTGTCCCAATTTGTTACAATGATAGCAAACCATTCCAAGTGATCTCCAAGGTCCATTATTCATGTTTCCATTCTTCCTCCTGCATGTTGCAGTAGTGTGACCATTTCCATTACAGATCAAACAGGTTGCTCTCCATCCAGTTGCCGCTTGATAGCCACCGCTACCTGACTAATGATTATAAGTATTAAACTAGTTTGGATTCCAGTTCCCAGAGGGTTCAGGAAAAAATCCTTGACTCCTTTGAGGATACCTTCTAGTGTTGTGCATGACAGACCTGCATTCAAATGATCTATGCCCAAACTTGTTGCATACATAACAATTTCCATTGAATCTATTGGATCTAGGCTTATTATTTAGAAAGTAAGGAAAGTTATTGTAAGCCTTATTTTTACATACATTAGCAGTATGTCCTTCCTTGAGACAATTAAAGAAAACAGGTTTGAACTTTTTCTTACCTTTATCCTTTGATGTCGGTTGCTTCTTTGATGCTACATCTTTTGTTCCATAGGTCTCACCTTCCTCATAACCAGAAAAACCAAGTCCAGTGGTATTCTTCACCGGTTTTGCTGATTCAATCTTTTGTTCTAGCTTAATAGTGCTCTTATTGAATTTGGCAAGTATTTCCTTTGACTCAATGAGTTCTTTGGAAATAGCAGCATTGGACTCCTTCAAGGTTGCATTCTCAGAAATAGCCAAGTTTAGTTCACCTTGCATTTTTTCTTTTTCCACTTTACTCTCTTGGAGATGAGCGGTAAGTGCACTGATTTCTTGCTTTAGCTTGGAGATCTCATGATCTTTGTCTTTTACTAGATCTTTAGCTTTTCTCCAGTTCTCAAGCTCTTGACACATCCTGATAGTCAGTCCTTCAAGTTCCCTTCTTAGGTTGGCATTAGACTCATTTAGTTTTTTAACTTCTTCCACTAGGGCTTCCATGTTCGCTTCATCAGAGGAACTGTTTTTAGGTAGTTCCATTAGTTTTTCAGCATGCTCTCTTCTTTTTTCCAGAGAGGCCTTATATTTGACTTTGAGTTCATCATAGGCTTTCTCAGTCTGAGTGAGCCGATGAGTAAGTTCCCTCACAATGTATTCCCCCATATCTCTTTCCAAGTGGTTAAAATTATAGAAAGGTTGGCTCCGATACCAATTGATGAATACTAAGAGGGGGGGGGGAGTGAATTAGTATACCAAAAAATACTGAACTTAAACACTTAAACAATTTAGTAGTAAACCGGTATAACAATTTTATTAACAAACCGATTAACACAAATGCAAACCAAACAACAAATAAGGCATTCACCCACAGAAGTATAATCACCATAACACAAGAGATTTTGACGTGGAAACCCAAATGGGAAAAACCACGGTGAGATGAAACTCACAAGTAACTATCTGCAGAATAGTAACCTAACCAATTAAGGTCGTACAATATTCTTTACCAGAACAAATCCTGTTAGGAATCTCAATCTCTGTTAGGAGATAAGTCTAATTAAAGACTACCTTGTGAGAGGATTTCAAATCCACAGTTGTGAACCACCTTGTTAGAGGATTTACAAAGACTTTACCAGGCCTACCCAGTTAAGGGTTACAAACTTGTCAAAGATGTGAGTAATCAATAAGTGAATTATCTAGAAAATAGCACAATCAGCTTGATTAGATCCATGATAGCTCATTGCTAATGCATTTTAGCATTACTTCAGTCTTTAGTAAATCCACACTCTGTTACTGCACACATACTTGATCTTCTCTTTTAAGATCGCACATACAGAAACTTCATCAACCACACAAAACCCTAACACTCTCTAAAACCCTAGACATGATGTCCTTATAAAGGAATTTCATTTCATGTCGGTCCAATAGGATTACATTGCAAGTTCCTAGGTTCATTGCATCTGGACACATTTGGTAACACGACACAGAATCACCACCAAAGTGTCAGTGGATGATAACTCATCACAAAAATAATACCGGTTGGTAACTCATCACAGAGTGATACTGGTTCATACATTTACCTATTACCGGTTCACATATTTTACCGATTACCAGTTTGCCAAAATGAAGACTGGGAAAAATGATAACTGCCGCTTTAGTTCCTTCGTACCGCTTGAGATCCTCAAACCACTTGAGGTCTTCATACCGCTTGGGATCAGTAGACACTTTCTGCAAAAACCGATAGCCTAAAGGCTATAATACATAATACCAGTTTGGAATAAATACCGGTTGAGCATAACTCATACATACAAAAAGTCATCTCAAAGCAAGTGTGTGTCCATCAATGACAATCACAACAATATCATAAAAAATGCCAATAATAGTATGTCATCTTAAGGTGTCTTATGTCATTATAGTCGGGTATTAAGGGGTCTTATGTTATAATAGGTCATTTTAAGGCTTATCTTATGTCATAATAGGTCCCATTAGGTCATAATACCCTAAGTGGACCTATTATGACATAATACCCCTTACAGGTCCTACCAAGGGGTATAATGTCATAATAGGTCCTACTAAGGGCCCATCTTATGTCATAGGTTGTCTTAAGGGGTCCTAGGATGTACTAAGGGGTCGTATGATTTGTCTTAATAGGTCCTAGGATGTACTAAGGAGTCTTAGGTGTCTTAAGGGGTCCTAAGATGTACTAAGATGTCCTAAGGGGTGGTATGATGTTTGAAGATGTACTACTTGGGGTCCTAGGTCTCTTAAGGGGTCAAATGATTTCCTAGGATGTACTGAGGGGACATAGGATGTCTTAAGAGGTCGTACGATGTACTAAGACGTCCTACGTGTCTTAAGGGGTCCTAAGTGTCTTAAGGAGCCCTAGGTGTCTTAAGAGGTCCTAGGATGTACTAAGGGGTCCTAGGATAACATTTTAACATCTAACTATACATGTATACCATTTATACATAACATTGGAAACATCTAGAATATATACATAACATTTAAACATATCAAAAAGAAATTTAAACATTTAAATATTGAGCTAGGTAGATAGGGAGAGAGAGATAGAGAGGTATATGTAGAGAAATAGAGGTAGGGAGGGAGTGAGGGGAGGTGCATAGAGAGAGAGAGAATACAAAGAGTAGAGGGTTAAGGATCTGAGAGAGAGGTAGAGAGATCGATCTAGATTTTGCGAGAGAGAGGAGAGAGACAGAGAGAGGTAGAGAGGGGATAGAGGAAGGGTAATATGGAGAGAGATAGGTCTAGAGATTGAGAGAGATAAAGAGAGTGATATAGAGAGAGCAAGAAAAATGTTGATAGGAGCCCGTTGATTGCTGGAATTTGACTGTCTAAAAATTTATAAGATCTTATTAAATCTAGAATTTGCATTATAACTCCTAGGGATCTGAAACCACTCTCAAACATCCTACCAATATATACATGAAATATAACTTAAAGTATAAGTCTTTTCTTATACTTAAATGTTATATTTCATGTATATATAGCTTGTTTTTAATAAATAAAAAAATAATAACAAAAAAAAGAAGCTTGTTTTTAATAAATAAAAAATAATAATAACAAAAATAAAATTAAAAAACATGATCCCGTTTTCAAAACAAGATCTGGTTTTGTTTTTGAAATAGGATCCCCTTTGCTAAATGTGTTTTTAATTATTAAAAAAAATAAAACGTGATCATGTTTCTAAAAATTTCTCGCTTTGGCTTAGTTGTACCTTTGGATTTTGGCTTGGGAAATGGCTTGGAGAGCCAACCCTTTGGCTTGAACCTGGTTTGACTTGCAACTTGAAGGCCAAATCAATCTTCATACAAAATAATGACTTCAAAAAGACATCTGAACACCAAATTTTCAGAATTTTTTTTAACAATTAAAACCCATTATAGTAGAGACTGTTTAGATTCTAAATATATAATTTTTTTAAAAATGGATCAATATTTTTATTTTTAAAATAATTACTAATGAAAGAGGTCCATACACTTGAAATAACAAGGTGTTTTAGTTTTTTAATAAATTTTTTGTCTGTAAGTTTTTTGGAAAACTACAGGCAATTCTATACAGTTTAAAAAAAAATAAAAAAAATGTTAAGTTTAGGTCAAATTATGCTTGTCGTACATGAGGATTTTTCAAAACAATGATTATGTCCAATAAATTTTTTTTAAAAAAATATGCAGAAAAAAATTACAAAAAAACATCCACATCAAAGGTGAGTGAGTTACAAAGCTTTTCCCAAAAGGATTAAAAAAAATACTTTCATTTAGGTCAAATTATGTTTGTCATACACAGGCATGGTATGGTCCTGAAGAGTGACTTTTAAACTATAGGTTTCAGTAATGCCTATTCAAACTTAATTTTTAAGATCTGGGTATTAAAATAAATTACATATTTGGAAAGTAGACTTCAAGAACTACATTTTCTATTACTGACTTTTTTCAAGATTCATTCTTTAAGTGCTTTAAATTTTTAGGTAAAACATGATGAAATGTAAAAAATAGGGAAAACACTTCCACTTTTTGGCCAAAAAGTGGACTCAACTTCTTGCAGGCACCTGTTGATGGTCCAAAAATGAGTCTCCTGATATTTTTGTATGGTCAAATGGTGATGTTAAGGTGTTTCTAGAAGTTTGGTGTAGTTGAAGTGTTTATATCCATGGAAGACTTTAATGTTCCAACAGAACTGAATTGTAAATATTATGGATTGTTGTTCTAGATAAATGCTTATGATTTATGTATGTTGCACTATCAAGTTTACAGGTATTGTCTTGCTTAGATGGTAGAGTTGGTTGCTCTTGTTTGTGACAACGAGATTATCTATCATAACTAGTCTGGAGAATGCCCAATAATTCTTAGATATGTGGATTCAAGTGTTGCAGCTTGGAGGACATGATAATTTGATTTGTCTAGTGTTCCAATTCAGTTTTCTAATGCTAGTTTTATTGACAAGTGGAGTTATATTATTATTCTAAGTTCAATGTGATCAGTTGGGTTGACTTTTAGATTATTAATGTGGTGTATCCTATCTGGATCATTCTTTTTGGTCTGAATATGAATTGTTGGTTTATTTTGGATGGTGATATGGATCTCACTATGGTTTGTGTATATCTACATTGTGTATTTTGTATTGGAGGTTGTTTTTGGGCCAACTAGTTGGTATGCTTTATTGCTTATCTACGTATTTCATTTGATGTTGAATTTTAAGGATGTATTAGCATGTGTAGTTAGTTAGGAGTGTTTTAGAAAGATGAGTTGTGATGTGTTTAGGTCCCCTCTATCTCTTGGAGTGGACCACATTTGGTATCATTAGTTTGGAAGGCCTAATTTATGCAATATTGTATATTATGTCTACGGTTGATCTAGTTGAGTGTTTTAGTGAACTATCTTGTATATATCGATGTTTGGTTCTATAAGTTGATATATGGGACGTGTGTGAATTGACGTGAAATGGATGTGAATGATGCACAAGTATATTTGGTGTAAGAGAAGTGTAAAAGTCAATTTGTGAGGAGATTTGATGATAATATCTTCAATGTGACAATCTTCTAAGATAATGATTGATGTCAAATATGTTTGAATTGATATTGGTCACTTGATACAATGGTTCAAGTACAATTTTATGATTAGGAGATCTTATTCAATTCATTTCATTGATCCTCTACACCTATCGGAAGGTGTGTTCCTTTTGGCATTTTGTGCAATCCTTTGTATCTTGCCCTAAGGTTGTGTGCCTTAGTCTTGCAAATCCTCTCAAGTGCCATCAACTCCTTATCCTTGAGCCTAATATATTATAATCATTTATTCATATTATGAGTGTGATTCTTGCCATGGTTTTTCCATGTTTAGGGTTTTATGTGATAACTCAATGATGAACGGATAGTACTAACCCGGTACTGAGAGGGGCGGGGGGTGAATCGGTATAGACAAAAATACAGTCTTAAACCAGTTTGATAGCAGACACTTCAACTGACTGGCAAATAGTGACACCGGTTTGAAACAGAGTGCAACCGGTAAGGCTAAGAATGACTGAGACAAGCATTAACCGATTATTCACTTAGCTTATCACTCAACTCAAGACTACACTACCATTTCACCTTTATGCATAAACAGGTAATCTATCATTAGATCATAATAACAACTAGTTCAACATGTTTTATTGACAGGCATAAAACACAAAACCATCATATGCTTGACAGACAATAGGAAAGCATCACAAGATAAAAGCATCACACATGACACACATATTTTTCATGTGGAAACCCAACTGGGAAAAACCACGATGGGGATGAATACCCACAAGCTATTTTTAAACTCTTTAGAAGTCCGCTCTATTAGGAGCCTTGTCCGGTTAGAGACATTACAATAGGTTCTGCTAGGAACTGATCCTGTAGGGATCACCCGGTTAAGGGATGGCTAGAATACCCAGTTAAGGGTTAAACCCGGTTAAAGGTTACCTTGTTAGAGGATTTCAAGAACTCAATAGCTAAAGGATTTCGAACTCAATAGCTTTGAACTACCTTGTTAAAGGATTTACAGCAAGCCGGTTAAGGCTACCCTGTTAAGGGATTTTCCAACTGTTGAGGTGGTTAGAGATCAATAGGTATTACAATGATCTGGTAACAACACTCAATGCCAATGCAGATCCACTCGAGCTCCTCTTCACCTTTTGCACTTACACTCTGTAGGTATCACTTCTATCCTTTGGGTCTGGCAAGAATCATGTATCCCTTCTCTTGGATACACACACACAACTTTTGCCAACAACCTCAGAAAGAGACACAACATCGACCTTATAGGAAAACAGATAGGTTGGTAGCATAAACCCTAAACCCTAAACCCTAAACCTATTAGGTTAAGGAATTCAAATGGTTCAATCCTGACCGTTGAGCACACTGCATTAAATGCAGTAGTTCTTGATCCAATCTCAAGACATTCTCCATCATCCATTTCCATCGATTTTATGGCAGCTGATAACCCATCACACATTATCACCGTTTTACAGACTTCTCACATTCTCGAGGTAGATAGGAAAAATCTCCTTCATGCAAGATCCTTCACATGCACAAGGCTTACGTGGCAACACGATCTGTTCTTTGTTATCATGCTAACTCATCACACAAAGTCACCGGTTGAGCCACACAGGCTTGAAGTACTTAAACCAGAAACCCTGAAGTTGAGACTACCAACTGGTAGTCATACAATACTTCCATGAGCTGGTTCACATAACTATATGCCGGTTCATCATGAACAAACACACCGCTTCACTTTGGCACAAATGCCGGTTCATAGTGTTCTACCGGTTCTCTCATATGCCGGTTCTCACTTCTTCAACATATTGACATCAATGACAACATACAATGTCATGCTTCACTTTGGCACAAATGTCAGTTCACAGTGTTCTACTGGTTCTCTCATATGTCGGTTCTCACTTCTTCAGCATATTGACATCAATGACAACATACAATGTCATTATGTCCTCATACCGGTTCACATAATGCCAACAATCTCCCCCTTTGGCATTGATGGCAATAAACAAAGATATCTTCTCCGCTTCACATCTTATGGCAATAAACAAAGATATCTTCTCTGCTTCACGTCTTCTCCCCCTTTGACAACAATGCTAAAGTGGAGGCACAAGCTTCCCTGTTCCATTATGCTGCTCCCCCTGAGGAGTAGCATCCTTCAACTCATCAATCCTGAAGAAAAAATTGACTATGCAATACTTGACTGATGTGGAGCATATACCTTTAGTTTACCTCCTGAAGGGGAAACACCCCTAATTCACCTCTTAAGTACACAAATGTAGCCTTTGGGAGAGGCTTGGTGAATATGTCTGCTAATTGCTCCTAACTGGAAACATGTTCTAGTGCAATCTCTTTGTTCTGAACCTTTTCCCTCAAGAAATGATACTTAAGCTCAAAGTGCTTGGTTCTAGAATGTAAAATCGGATTCTTGGAGATATTAATTGCACTAGTATTGTCACAAAATATACTTACCGGTTTAGTTACAGGAACTTTGAAGCCATTTAATACATGCTTCATCCAAATTATTTGAGTGCAGTTCATGAAAGCTGCAACATACTCTGCTTCCGCTGTAGATTGAGAGATACAACTCTGCTTCTTACTCATCCATGAGACCAGTCTACCACCGAGAAAGAATGCACCACCTGTTGTACTTTTCTGGTCATATATATTGCCTGCCCAATCAGCATCTGTGTATACTTTCAAGTTGAAATCCTTGCTATAAGGATACCATAATCCATAGTCAACAGTTCCCTTCATATACCTAAGAATCCGCTTGACTGCAACCAAGTGAGATTCTCTTGGGCTTTTCTGGAATCTTGCAGTAATGCCAACTGCATGTGCAATATCCAGTCTGCTATGCACTACATAATGCAACTTACCAATCATTGATCGATATTCCTTCTCATCAACCAATTCCGAGTCATCTTCTTTAGATAGTTTACAACCGGTCACCATCGGAGTACCAACTGGTTTTCTATCTTCCATGCCAAAGGTCTTCAACACCTCTTTGACATACTTGGACTGAGTGATAAAGATTCCATCCTTCATCTGATGGATCTGCAGTCCAATGAAGAATTTAATCTCCCCTATGAGTGACATTTCAAATTCTTTCTTCATCTTATCTACAAACTCATGACTCATCTTGTCATCTCCACCAAAGATAATGTCATCAACAAATACCTCACAGATCAGGATCTGATCTCCTTCAGACTTCAAGTAGATATTACTATCTTCACTTATTCTCTCAAATCCAATCTTCACAAGATGGGAATGCAGACGTTCATACCATGCTCTAGGTGCCTGCTTTAGTCCATATAAGGCTTTATGTAGCCTACATACCATGTTACTGTCTTCAGATAGGGAAAACCCATTTGGTTGCTCAATATATACCTCCTCTTCAAGTACACCATTTAGGAATGCAGATTTTACATCCATTTGATATACTTTGAAACCTTTAAAAGATGCATATGCAAGAAGCATACGGACTCCTTCCAATCTAGCTATGGGAGCAAAGGTTTCACCATAGTCTTCTCCTTCTTCTTGAGCATACCCTTTGCTCACTAATCTGGCTTTGTTCCTAATCACTATGCCATCCTCATTCAGCTTATTTCTGAAAACCCATTTAGTACCAATGACATTTTTGTGCTCTGGTCTGGGTACCAAAGACCATGTACCATTTTTCTCTATCTGGTCAAGTTCCTCTTCCATTGCCTTGATCCAATCTTCATCCTTATGTGCCTCTTTGAATGATTTAGGCTCAAATTCAGAGATCATACATGATTTTTCTCTGACCTTTCTTCTTGTAAGGATTCCTGCATCCTTATCTCCTATGATCTGCTTAGGATCATGATTCAGCTTAACATACCGAGGAATGGTCTTGATATATTCCTCTTGCTTTTCTTCTTCATCCTCATCTCCATCAGTATCAGCATCTACATTTGCCAGTGTAGGAACATTGTTACTGGTACTCGGTTGGCTGTCAACTGGTTCCCAGAAGGTTGCAACCGGTTCGTTTACCACTTGCTCACTGTCGGTTTCCTCAGTTTTCTCAGAGGTTTCATCAACTCTTACATTGATGCTTTCCATAATTCTCTGAGTCCTATTGTTGAAACACTTGAGAGCTTTTCTCTTGGTGGAATATCCTAGGAATATCCCCTCATCACATGTCACATCAAATTTGCTCTGGTGTTCACTCCTCTTGATGTAACATTTTCTACCAAACACTCTAAAGTAGCTAACCATAGGTGTCTTACTGGTCCAATATTCATAAGGAGTTTTATCCTTACCTTTCTTGATGAGTACCCAGTTCATTGTGTAGACTGCAGTGCTCATCGCTTCTCTCCAAAAGGTGTGAGCTACCTTTCCTTGAATCAATGTGGTTCTAGATGCTTCAACCGCAGTCCAATTATTCCTCTCTACTAGGCCATTCTACTGTGGAGTCCAGGGGGCAGACAATTGCCTCTTGATGCCATGTTCTTCACAGTACTTGTTGAATTCACCGGAAGTGAATTCCTCTCCTTGATCAGTTCTTAGGAACTTGATCCTTTTACTGCTTTCCTTCTCCACTAATGCTCTGAAGGCTTTGAACTTTACAAAGGCTTTAGACTTGTCTTTCAAGAATGTGACCCACATCATTATTGAGTAGTCATCAGTGAGAATCATGAAGTACCTATCACCCTGCACACTTCTAGTTTTCATAGGACCACACAAATCAGTATGCACAAGGTCAAGCAAGTTGTCAGTAGTGAAAGATTTACCTTTAAAGGTTGATGAAGACATTTTACCCAATTGACACTCTTTGCACAAGGTATTATCTGGTTTGCTTAGCACCGGAAACCCTCTAACTACCTTGATCTTACTAGCCTTCACAATGTTGTCAAAGTTTACATGGCAGAGTCTCCTATGCCATATCCAGCTATCATCAAATTTAGCCATAAGACATGTACTTATATTTGTATTCAGCTGAAGTAGGTTACCTTTGGTCTGCATTCCCGTGGCCACCAATTCACCATTCTTTCCTTTGATTCTACAAACTCCATTCTTGAATTCCAAAGTGAGGCCACTGTCATTCAGCTAGGCAACACTCAGAAGGTTGTGTCTAAGACCATCAACCCAATACACATTGTCAGCACTACTCTTTCCATTCAGAGAGATGGACCCTCTACCTTTGACCATGCATGGTGCATCATTGCCAAAGATAACCACACCACCATCATACTCCTCCAAGGATAGAAACTTGCTCCGGTCACTAGTCATATGGTGAGAACAACCACTGTCAATGATCCACACATTGGAATTATCAAACCGAGAGACAAGAGCCTTCTTGTCTGACACATCTTCTTTGACAGCAACAAACACAATATCTTCATTTTCTTCATCCTCTGTTTCTTCATATGTGACACCTTCATCAACTGCCACAAAACAGTTTCTCCAGTTTCCTCCTTTGAATTTCTTGAACCTTTCCGGTTTGTCCTTGTTGTCGCCATTAGGACAATTTACAGGAATATGTCCTATCCGATTACAAGAAAAGCATTTCAAAAGTAGCTTACCTCTGTATTTGCCGGTTCCTTTAGGAAGTTTCCTGGAAAGGAGAGCTTCAAATGCCATCAGAATCTCCTCATCATCCATTTCTCTTCCCTGTCTTGGTTCACCACTAGTGCTAGCTTCTTTTTCTTTTTTTGGATGGTACTGCAGAAGCTTTAAAATCTGATTCAGTCTTTTGAACACTGCCATCGAAACTATTTAGCTCATAGGCTGTCAACTTTGCAATGATGGAGTTTAGGGATACCTTAGTCTTGTCTATTGATCTTAGCTATTGAATAGCAGCAACCCTTATTGCATAGATTGGCAATAGGGATCTCAGGACTTTGCTTACCATAGTGGAATCTTCTATTTTACCACCTGCACTCTTGATATCTCCAACAACTGTTTTGATTCTTATTCCATACTATTGAATGGTCTCACCTTCAACCATCCGCATATCTTCAAACTTCCCTTTAAGGATTTCTTCCTTAGCCTATTTTACATGCTCATCACCACCATAGATATTTTCAAGAGTATCCCATACCTCTTTTGGATTTACCTTATCCTGAACATCAATAAACTCAATGTCAAATAAACTACTAATTAGGGCTTCCATGACTTGCCCATTCTCCTGCATCTCTCTCTTTTGGTCATCGGTAAGGGTACCGGTAGGAGCAACATAGGCAGTCTCAACATAGCTCCCGTGTTGAGCACCCATGCTTCTGATGTATATCTTCATTATGTCTTTCCATATACTAAATTTTTCTCTATTAAACTTTGGTCCTTCCCTCTTCATCATTAGACTGGGATCTTTACCTCAAGCGGTTAAGCTTATAGCACAGAGGACCTGGAGGACACTCTGATACCAATTGATAACTCAATGATGAATGGATAGTACTAACCTGGTACTGAGGTGGGGGGGGAATCAGTACAGACAAAAATACAGTCTTAAACCAATTTGACAGTAGACACTTCAAATGACTGGCAAACAGTGACACCGGTTTGAAACAGAGTGCAACCGATAAGGCTAAGAATGACTGAGACAAGCATTAACCGGTTATTCACTTAGCTTATCACTCAACTCAAGACTACACTAGCATTTCACCTTTATGCATAAACAGGTAATCTATCATCAAATCGTAATAACATCTAGTTCAACATGTTTTATTGATAGGCATAAAACACAGAACCATCATATGCTTGACAGACAATAGGAAAGCATCACACATGACACACATATTTTTCACGTGGAAACCCAACTGGGAAAAACCACGGTGGGGATGAATACCCACAAGCTATTTTTGAACTCTTTAGAAGTCCGCTTTGTTAGGAGCCTTGTCCGGTTAGAGACATTACAATAGGTTCTGCTAGGAACCGATCCTATTAGGGATCACCCAGTTAAGGGATGGATAGAATACCTTGTTAAGGGTTAAACCCTATTAAAGGTTACCTTGTTAGAGGATTTCAAGAACTCAATAGCTAAAGGATTTCGAACTCAATAGCTTTGAATTACCCTTTTAAAGGATTTACAGCAAGTCGGTTAAGGCTACCCTGTTAAAGGATTTTCCAACTATTGAGGAGGTTAGAGATCAACAGGTATTACAATGATCTGGTAACAACACTCAATGCCAATGCAGATCCGCTCGAGCTCCTCTTCACCTTCTGCACTTATACTCTGCAGGTATCACTTCTCTCCTTTGGGTCTGGCAAGAATCACATATCCCTTCTCTTGGATACACACACACAACTTTTGCCAACGACCTCAGAAAGAGACACAACATCGACCTTATAGGAAAACAGATAGGTCGGTAGCATAAACCCTAAACCTTAAACCTGTTAGGTTAAGGAATTGAAACGATTCAATCCTGACCATTGAGCACACTGCATTAAATGCAGCAGTTCTTGATCCAATCTCAAGACATTCTCCATTGTCCATTTCCATCGATTTTATGGCGGCTAATAACCCATCACACGTTATCACCATTTTACAGACTTCTCACATTCTCGAGGTAGATAGGAACAATATCCTTCATGCAAGATCCTTCATGTGCACAAGGCTTACATGGCAACACGATCCGTTCTTTGTTATCATGCTAACTCATCACACAAAGTCACTGGTTGAGCCACATAGGATTGAAGTACTTAAATAGGAAACCCTGAAGTTGAGACTACCAACCGGTAGTCATATGATACTTCCATGAGCCGGTTCACATAACTATATGCCGGTTCATCATGAACAAACACACCGCTTCACTTTGGCACAAATGTCAGTTCACAGTGTTCTACCGGTTCTCTCATATGCCAGTTTTCACTTCTTCAGCATATTGACATCAATGACAACATACAATGTCATGCTTCACTTTGGCACAAATGTCGGTTCACAGTGTTCTACCAGTTCTCTCATATGCCAATTCTCACTTCTTCAGCATATTGACATCAATGACAACATACAATGTCACTATGTCCTCATACCAGTTCACATAATGCCAACATTCTACATATGGTGTTCATGTGTTTATTGTTCTTTGTGCTTTCATATTTCATAATTACAGTTTTAAGTTAATTGTGGTTTGAAATTTTATAGATCAAAATTAAATTATTTTAAGGTTTGGATTGATTCACCCCTCCTCTCTTTCCTATGGTGCATTCAACACCTTTTGTTGAGTCTAAGCCCAAACCTACCTTGTCTAGTGATGATGAATATTATGATTGCAATTGGATTAAAGGTCGTGTTACTAACAAATGTATGAATCTTAAAAACTATGTCCAAGACCTCATTGATAAGGATGATATAATTATGAAAGGGACTCAATATTCTTCACCAAATACTCAACTTCAAACATACCAAAATGCATTTCCCAAACATTCCCAAGGCCCTAGTGCTTGTACATCTAATCCCAAATCTAATCATCCCCAAAACAATAATGAAATTAATTACAATAATAATTTAAACTATAATAGAGTCCTCTTTAATTATGATAATGTTGACACAAGTTCCTACCTAACTGGCCATGTAACCATTAAAGTTAAAGAACCCCAATGTGTTCTTACCACTAGACATGGTATAATCATTGTTCAAGGCCTATCAAATTCATCAACCCAAAGAACTCAAAACAACCTTCTAGATAATATTTAGAAGACCCATTCTCAATGTTGACCTTCTCAAATCATCTACCATCCAAAAGGAGATACTAGATAGAACTTTGCAATATTTTTGGGTACCTATTGCTATAGACCCTACACAAATCCAAGCATTAGTCGGTCACATTTCATCCACCTACCAACTTGAATTCAAATAAAAATGAGATGCTACCTATTAGTCCATATCACAATCATGCATTATATATCAAATTTCTATTACCAAGAAAAAGGTAGAATATGGCTTGGTGGATAATGGTTTTTCCTTGAATCTATGTAGATTGAAATTCATTAAACAAGTGGGATATAACTTGACTGATTTAAAAAATTAAACCCTAACAATTAATGAACATGAGAATGTAGATATATACTTAGAAGGAATCATATTCCTTCACATCCAAGTGGGCCTCACACTTTAGTATGCTACATTTCATGTTATTGATTTTGATCTTTCATACAACATCCTTAGTTGCACATGGATTCATGTCATGAAAGCTATGCCTTCTACTTACCATTAATGCTTTAAGTTTTCACAAAATAGTATAGAGATCACAATATATTTAGATTGACATCAAGTAGAGTACCGATGTGCCCTTAACATTGTTGAGCCTTATAATTCCAATTGAGATTCAGGACATGTTATAGATCTTTGCAACTCAAGGATATTTATCCATGATGAGAAATCCTTCATGGCTTAAAGGCTACACTTACTTGTTAAACTAGGGGTCATACAACTTGAAATGGTATAACACTATGCGTGCATTACAAATCTATCTTAGGTTTCTATCCTAAATTTACAAAAATTGTAGTAAAAGAAAGTGTTGGAAAACAACAATCGAAAATAACTATTATAGAGATATCAAATAAAGAGAAAGTGCAATGTAAACAAAATATTATACTAAAGCATGATTCAGTCTAAAGTGGTTAAAAAAAACCATTAACTACTACTTAAGTAAAACAATTATTAACTGCTACTTGGACTATCCAATCTAGTTCAGCTATAATCATTATAGGAAATAGTAAATGACATAACTATTAACAAGTTTGAAATTCAAAGAAACTACTTTAATATCAAATACTTTAAACTCATGCTTTCTTAATTGCTCTTGTTAGATGTAGGTTTTCATCTCTTTCAAGACATTTTGCATGTGCCTCTGGTGGTTAAATTTGCATCTCGCTAAGCTTGCCTTCATGAAATGGTCTCTAGAATTCTCGTTGATTGCCATGGCATTCAAAGTGTTGATGTGAGCTAAATACTTGGTTCGCTCAGTGGAATTCTAGTTCAGGATCTTCCTTGGTCATTGAGGGTGTCTTGTTTCCCCTCTTTTTGTCATAATTTTATTGTAATTACTTATAATTTAATATCTAATATATTATAGGCTTTGGCCTTTTGTTTAAAAAAAATTAAAAAACAAACAAACATCAAATGCTTGAAACAAAACTAATTAAAGTAAACTAAATTAAGAGTATCTTTACCTCAAGTGGGCCCCCTTGGGTAAGTACTTGCTATGAAGTCATACAATCACACAACTATTTCAAAAATTCATTATACTTATTCAACATAGTTTTACATGCTTTACTTGCAAATCTAAGATGCTACAATAATCACAAATTTGTTAACCTTTTTAGGTGGTACTCAAGCTAATTTATACCATCAAACCTATGATTGATTCTTCTATCTAAAAATTACTTGATCCCCAAATATAGGGAGAGATTTATTGAATGGATAAAGAAACCATAAACTAAGAAAGATTCCTATTGGGATTGAGATTCTGAACAGCCATAAAGACATTGTTGGGATCCAAGAACATTGAGAGGGGGGGTGAATTAGTGTTCTACCAGTGAAGATAATTTTAACCTTGTTAAAAAACCACTTAGTAACTGGTATGCATAAAAGAAAATAACAATAAGTAATAATAATGCAACCACAAAGATAAACACCATAACACAAAGATTTATACGTGGAAAACCTTAAATAGGAAAAACCATGATGGGATTGATGACCTACAATATCTATCCATTGGCCAAATGAATAAATATTACATGAGGGGCCTGCACATGCAGGAAGGCACACTGCCTAGACCACACTCCTCATCACAAAAGAGCTTCACTAACTACAGATCCAAAATACTGGATTACAAACAAAATTTGAACTTTGTAAGTGCATCATGCTAGATGAGTTTCGAATACAGATCATTACATTTGCATTTTGTCAATCAAGATTTCGCTCGCATAACATCATCACATAACCTATCGTATCTCTATCTACAAAATGACCTAATAGACTGACTTATATACCCTTACATACATGAATGCCTTATGTTGGCTTACAATCATATTACAAATTATTTACATGTCGGCCCAAACAAAATATAAACTTAAAACTATATGACTATTGTCACTTCCATGATTGCCAGATCAAACTCCTCTGTCGGCCTTAGAATACTAGTTCCAAGTTTATCGGTTTACATACCTGTCAGTTTCCTGAATATCGGTAATATGAATGTCGGTGACTTGATTACCGGATCTTCCATGAAGTGTGTTTCCATCAATGACAACACCTAGAACTTGGATGAGTGTCAATCACCAACAAACATAAATGTCCACTTGAATCAGTTCATTAAATTATTAAATAGCATGACGTCATGTGGTTAATATCATTATAGAAGATGTCCACATGTGAGTTTCATCCTTGGATAGCCTAGTCAACCTAGAATTATATTTGATTGAATCAACACTATCTCTAGGTATGGTTGTAGGAGCTGACGTAGTGTTTGGCTACAAGAACAATTACTTCTATTTCATGATGAGCTACACAATAGGTTAGTACGTAAAACATTGCAATCATAACAATCAACCATTTCCATCCATAATGTTCACAATTACAAGCATAGATACGTATTATATTAGATCCATTAATCAAACATATTAAGAGTGAGCTTGGATAAAGATTAATACTATGATAAGTCACACTCTAACTAAAGTTTTCAATGTTTATGTCATGAAACTTAGCTAAAATATATAATGAATCTTATAAAAAAGTAGGCAAAATAAGGACCTAATAGACACTTCATATTTTTATTCCCACCATTTCCCTAGGATTGAGTTTGTGACTTTCAATGTGTACCCTTGTCTTCATCTTACATTGATCTAAAGGTGGTATCCTTTACATCACCTTCATCTACTACCCTTGAATCTACATTTTTCAAGATCAAGATCAATGATAAGGGTTGTAGTGAATATGAGATTCATAATGCATTTAGTGTGAGATCCATGCCTCTTTCCCAACACACTCATGAAAAATTGCCTAAGCATATATCTCAATAGATTCCCGTAGTTATGATCTATGGTTCCACCTTTTTCAATCTTTTGGTGCATTAGATCAAGAACAATTAAAGAAGATGTTAATCAATGGGTGCTAAAAGAGGAACCTAATACCAATGATACTGTCCTTAAATACTTCTACGAGACATATCATATTCCTAATTAGATCAATTGGAGTAGGCATTATCAAGGAAAAGGTTTAGGACTTCATGAAAAATAAATAGTATATCATATGGATTCCCAATCAATAAAACTTATAAAGGACTTGGATATGGTTCTATACAGAATGAGCCCATAATAACATTGAAGACTTTTGATAATGTTGAGATGGTTTCTAGTGTTTTGCATGACACATCCAAAGAGGTTATCATAGTTGCATATGATGGTTTAGACATATCCCCACTTTTTACCAATCACACCATCCTTACCATAGATCTTCCCCTTTTTAAAATTGAATTAACAACTTGAGACCAACAAGACTCTTCCCATTGCAATATATTTCAAAATGATGAAAGTATCCTAGAATTCATGGGACTTTATGATAAAATCATAAGTTAGACTTTTTTTACAAGTTTGATCAAAATGCTTATATTGTGGGATATGAATTCCTTAGCAACAAAAGTGAAAATAAAAGTAAAAATCAAGGGTCCTGTGGTGAAAACCTCTTCAAGGTATCTTTGGGATCATCAAAAGTAAAAGGAAAGGGCATATATTCTAGTGAAAATCTCTTTGAGGTGTCAAAGCATGAGGACATTCATCTCTCCCTCATGGGAACTCAAAGGATTGAACGTTCTACTATTTTGATATGGTAGACCAACAAAATCAACTTGCGAGTGGCATCATCTCTTCTTCTTGAGGCACATTATAATATTTTAGCCATCCTACAAAAAGAATGTAATATTTTTTCTTGGTCATATGCCAACATGCCTAGCTTGGATCTATTGCATGTTTTCTATCATTTGGTTGTTCATAATTTGACACCAAGCCTATCAAAAAAATGCTCATAAAGATGCATCCACAGATAGAACTACTGGTCTAGAATTGGGAAAGCTCCTTGAGGTAGTCTTCAAACATCCTATTTACTATCCTAAGTGAATTTCCAACATTGTTCAAGTTGTTAAACCGATAAAGGGCATCCAAATATGTATATACTTTAGGTGCCTTAATAAAACTTGTCTTAAGGGGGCAAAAGCATGGAGTTGTGTCACACTTTGGGCCAACTAAAGGTAGTTTGGTCAGACTGAGTTCGATCGGACTACCCCTGGGCTGCATGGTGCCTATGTGGCATCAGAAGTCCGACCGGACTCCCTTAGTTCAAATGCTTTCATTAAAAAAAAAATCATTTTTTTTTTATTGTTAGAACTAAGGTTAGTCCGGTCAGACTAGCCTATGTGTCATGTGACGTGGGACAAAAAAGGTGAAAAACTCTGTATTTCTGAAACTTTTCATTTCTACTCAATTTTTCTTCAAGCAGATTTCTTTTTACAAAAATCGAAAATACCCTTTTGTAGAGCTCTAAGTCACGAATCTAGACATATAATTTATTTAGTATTTTGATTAATTTTAATATTTTTTATTAATTAAACATTGCGAGTAGCTTTTTAAAGTTAAAAAAGAGGTTTATTAGAAATTAAAAAAAAGTAAATGATATTAAAAAAATATTTTTCACTAGATGAGAAAACCTTCTCGAAAAGGGTTTTTTTTTTTTGGTTAACGATAAATTTAGTAGTCAAAAGGTGACACCAAATGAAAACTGTCAAATTTAGCTATGTTGGACTTCAAAATATTATAACAAAAAAATATACATCAAAATTATTATTATTTTTTTAATACTGCATATATATGTTCTTTATTTGGAAAAAAAAATCAGAAAAAATAAAGTTTGTTTTCATTTTGTTTGGTGACACCGACTAGAACCCCTAATTTTCAACATTTTTTAGCAATGAAAAATTTGTCTTTGAATTTATAATTTAAAAAATAATAGACCTAAATTTCATTAATATTTCTACATTTGATCAGTTTACATCATTTCAAAATTCAATTTAGAAATGCCACTTTTATGCAGTCGAAGTTAAACAGTTTTAGTTGTGTGGGTTGGTTCCTTTATAAAAGTGTGACATAGGTTTGTGCTTTTACCCAAGAATGATTTCCCACTACCCAATATCAATAACATTTTAGATCTCACAGTAGATAATTTTGCATTGTCCATCATGAATAGTTTTTTTGGGTATAATAAAATCCATATTGTACTTGCAGACCAACGTAAGATTGCTTTCACTACTTCATGTGACACCTTCTACTACCAAGTTATGCCTTTTGGTCTGAAAAAGATAGAGCTACATATCAACCAGAAATTATGGTTACATTTCACGACTTACTTCAATTCATTATGGAAGATTGTGTAGATGATTTTCTTCGAAATTCAAGAGCAAGGGAAGGAAATCCTTAAGTCCTTGAACATATCTTTGCTTACGTTGAAAACTATCAACTAAGACTTAACCCTAAGAAATGTGTGTTTGTTGTCATATTAGGAAAGCTATTGAAATTTATTATATCTAGAAGAGGAAGTGAATTTGATCACATAAAATTCAAAGCTATTAGGGATATGTCGCCTCCTCAAAAACTTAAATAGTTGAGAAGTCTACAACGAAAATTTTAGTCTATTAGATGATTCATCTCTCAACAAGCTAACAAGTGTCAACTTTTTATTCAGTTGCTCCACAAAGAAGTTGCATTAAAAAATGATACATCATGTCAGCAAGGATTTGACATTTAATAAAAAAGTACCTAGCTAATCAACCAATCCTTGTGCCACCTATCTAAGGGAAACCTCTACTGTTGTATATCTCCACCACTTCAGTTACATTAGAGGCACTCCTTGCTCAAAATAATGAGAATTAAAAGGAGGAGGTCATTTACTACCTCAATCATAACTTGGTTGGTTATGCTATTGATTATACACCCATGGAAAAGGCTTGCTTAGCCATTATTTTTAGCTGAATAATATTAGGCTAATGTATTTTGATGGACCATGCTCAAAGGATGGTTCACAAGTAGGTATTATATTTATAGGACCTAGTGGAAGATCTTTTAAATTTTCTTTTCTTTTAAATTTTGAGTGCACTAAGAACATTGTAGAATATGAGGAACTAATACTTGGATTGAATATAGATGTGAAACATAGAATAAAATTGAGAGTTCTTGGTGACTCAAATTGGCAGTTTCACAAGTTAGAGAGAAGTATAAATTAGGTCATAAAAGATCGAAGCAATATAAGTTTGATGTATGGGAGACTATTGATATTATTTATGTATTTTCTATTGACCATATCAAGAAATCAAAAAATGTAATGGCATATTTCCTAGAAAATATTGTTGTTAGGGTAGATGATGTAACCTTGGGTAGTATATCAAAGGCTGAGATCAAAACAGGTCATCTGTAACTAGAAAGTTTTCCATGATTATGATGATTTGCTAAAACAAATTCATTGCATTTATGAGTATCACAACTAGGAGATAGATATTCAAGCTTTTGTAAAGGTTGTGGAAAGTAGGGAGACAATTTTTTGGAATGAGGTTATCTAGTTGAAGACCAACAAAATCCCAAAAGGATTGGTAGATTTGGAAAGAGATTTTGACAATACTAACAAAACAGTTGCTAAGACAAATCTAGTTCATGAATAAGACTTACAAGAGGTAAATTTGGGCATTGAGACCCCTTCAAAGAAGATTTACATTAGAAGAAAAATTAACCCAAAAATTAGGACTATGCTTGTTTCTTTACTTCAAAAATATAAACATGTACTTACATGGTCCTATGATGATACAAAAGCATATAGAGAGAGGATCTCTTTTCACATGAAATTCCTTTGAAACCTAATGCTAAGAATTTTAGATAAAAGCAAAGACCCATCAACCCAATCCTGGCACTAAAAATATAGCAAGACCTAATGAAGTTTAGAGATGGTGGAAATATAAAGATAGGTAGACATTTCACTTGGGTGGAAATATAACTATCCATTGCCTAATATGGAGGCAACGTTGTAGTAAGGTTATTGGTTTTGAATTTTTGTCAATGGTGGATGTCTTTTTTTGTTACAATCAAGTAAAGGTTAAAGATTCAGAACAATACAAAACAACCTTTACTACACCTTGGTGCATCTATAAATATGTTAGGATTCTATTTGGGTTGACAAATTTTGGGGAAACATTCCAAAGAGCCATGGATGTTTTATTTTTTATCTTATTGATTGTCTTTTCTAAGAGGACCAAGGACCATTGTTTACATCTAGAGAAAATATTTTCAAGAGCCATTGAATATGGGCTATCCCTTGATCCCAAAAAATGTATGTTTGGGGTGATGAAGGAAAAGTTGCTTGGATACATTGTGTCAAAAATTGGAGTCAAGATTGATCCTAAAAGAGTAGAAGCAGTTGATAAATCTCATTACCCAAGAGTGTTAAGGGTATTCAATCTATTTTGGGAAAGTTAATTTTGTCAAGAGATTTATGACTAACTTTGCAAAACCAATAAAAGCAATATAAAAAATGCTTAAGAAAGTAGAATCTATCTCATGGGGAGATGAATATACTAAGGCTTTCCAAGGTATCAAAGAAGCTATCAAGCATGCCACAATGTTGAAGTCACCTAATTTTTCAAAGCCTTTTTATATATTTTTTATTTTTCTTCTTTCTATACAATTATTATTGTATTATTACAAAAGAATGATGAAGGATATGAGAAGAAAATTGTATTTTTTAGCAAGCCACTTTAAGATGAGATGTTAAAGTGTGATATCATGAAGAAGTGGGAATATTCCTTGGTAAAATTTGTAAAAAAAATTAGACCACACTTGGTGGGAGTAAGATAGTGGCTTATGTCCTACATTCTACAATAAAGGACATACTTAGCTAGAGGTAATGGGAAGAGGATGAAGATGGATCAATAAGATCCAAGAATTTAATATTCATATTCAAATCACCAATCTTGTAAGAGGACAAGGATTAGCCAAAATGATGGTAGAATCAAATTTGGAATCTTTCCAAGTGAACCACACAAAAGAAGAGTTACCTCAAGAGGAACACAACTTGCAATCCTCTTTGTGGTATGAAGATATTGTTCAATATTTAATAACCATGTCATGTCTTGAAAAAATGAATGCAAATAAAAAAATGAACCCTAAATTACAAGCTATTAAGTAAATTATTTTACAAGATGATTTGTATTGGAAAAATAGATATGGAATCCTATTGGAATGTGTTAAAATTGATCAAGCTTCTAAGATTTTGGAAGAAATGCATAGTGGAGTTTTTGGAGACCATTTCATGGCTAACACAATTATATATAAGATTCTTAGGACTGGTTATTGGTGGCCCACCCTTTTTCTAACACCTAAAATATGGTAAGGAAGTGTGAATATTATCAAAATTTCTCAAGTAAAGTGAAATATTCACGAGCCTTGCCTTTCATAATCATGATTATAGAACCCCTTTCAACAGTGGGTCATAGACTTAATTGGAGAGATTACAAATAAGTCTAGTAGTGGACACAAATGGATCCTAGTTACAATTGACTATTTAACAAAATGGATTGAAGAAATCCCAACTAAGAAAAAAACTAATAAAGTGGTTATTGATTTCATCATGGCACACATTATTTTTAGGTTTGGAGTACCTATCAAGTTGGTTACTAACAATGCAATGTGTTTTAGGTGTAAAGAATATGTGGATTTTTGTAATAAATATGAGATTAGTCTTTCTTATGCATCACCTTATCATCCATAGGGGAATGGATAAGAAAATAATGCAACAAAATTTTGATGAAGGTCATCAAAAGGGTGATAGGAAAAAACAAAAAATCATGGAATGCAAAGTTAAAACATACATTATGGGCTGACATAGTAATAATTAAGAAGGCTATATGAAAGTACCCATATAATTTGGTATATGGGTTGGATGCAAGAATGCATATAGATAACATATTGGCAATTTATAAGTTTATCCAAGAGTATGATGAAAACATTGATGATGCCATGAAAAACACAATAAAGTAGTTGACATAACTAGATGAGTCAAGAAGGTTTGCACAAAAGGTCAATATCAAGTAGTGTTGGTGTAAATAATTATTCATCTTGGATATTATTACACCTTACTTAAGTTTACTTAGGAAATGCATTTCATAGTAGTTTGGGTATGAGACACTTGGGTGTTTGTGCCACATTGGGATAGTGTGTGTAGGAGGATTTCCACCTTTTATGGTGTGATCTTGTTGTTACACTCCACATTCAGTGGGTGATCCACCTCATGTGGAATATTATATTGTTTCTCCTACCTACCCTTATTTCTTATTGAGCCACATGTCATGTTTGTGTGCTCACATATCCATATAGCCTTGCCTATATAAGCAAGCTCATATTCATTGTATGTAACAAACGATTGATGATCCAGTTGATCAGTATTTTCATCTTAATAAAATATAGTTTATTTCTATCATATATTTTGTCTCTCTTATTTGTGCTTTCCATTGCCTCTTGATCTTGGTAAAATATCACATGGTATCAGAATTGGTCCATGTCTCACATGGTATCAGAGCCATTAGAGTGTCATTGGTTTGCTAATTGAGAGAAATTTGATGCTATTTGGGGTTTGCATTTTGGATCTTTCTATTGCAGGTTTTTATTGAAGCTTGATGGGTCAAATTTGAGGTTACCATTAGATTTAGGAGGTCCAAGAAAGTCAGTTTTGCCTTTTGCTTCATCAAAATCAGACTTCGAAGGCCAAATCTAGAGGCATTTGAAGTTTGACGCTGCGGCGGAAATTTTCCAGAAATTATAATTTTGCAGGCAATTTTCAAATAGCGACATCTCACTCATCCGGACTCGTTTTTTCGAGAAATTTTTTTGTTTTGGGGTAGAATTTCATGATCTGGACAGTGGTGCAGGATTTTTCTGATTTTTGGATACAAGTTTTTTGAAAATCTTGAAATCCCGATTTTTACGACTTTGGAGGCTTCGTTTGGGCTTATATGGACTCCTTTTCAGGTGCTGTTTTTTTTTTAAGTGCATATTTTTTCATCTACTTTCATAATCTGCCATTTGTTTGCAGTGACTTTAAGTAGAAATTGCACTTTCAGTATTTGGCCATTTTTGACATATTTGGTACTTGTATTTTGCTTGGATCTCAGTTTAGATCACTAGCAGTATTTGTTGAAGTCTCTTAGATCTCATTTTGAGAAGTTGTAAATTGAAATCAGAAGTCCACTTTGCCTTGTTTTGAAAGTGGACCATTGTATACGCACTAAGTATAAAGTGTCAAAATCACCATTTTGGGGGGATTTCTTGATTGAGTATTTTGGGGGGGTGTGTTGTGTGATTTTGCCTCTCTCTATCTTGTATTTTTTCATTTTGGTGCTATGGGTTCTCCTAAATTTCCACTTTTAACTCCTCATAATTATGCATCATGGAAAATTAAGGCATGGAGTAAACTAATGAAAAAATGACTCATTCATTATGTAAATGAAACTATTACAGCACCACCTGATCCTAAGGTTGATCCTAATGCTCAAATCGAATGGCTTACTAAGAATGCTATGGCACTTGGAACTCTTAGAAAGTATGTATCAGATGACCTCATTTTTCACATTGATAAGTGTACAACAATTAAAGAGGCTTGGGATATTTTTAAGAAATTGTATGGTCTAGTTGATGAGATTAAGGGCTACAAGCTTGATAGTGAACTCACAACTTTGGATCCCAAGGATTTTGATACAATCCAAGATTATGTCACAAAAGCAACTGAGCTAAGAGCAAAGCTAAAGGATTGTGGAATTGACAAAAAGGATGCTCAATTGGTTTATAACTCGTTGGACAAGCTTCCTTCAGAGTATGTAGCCTTTGTATCTGGCTTTCACACCCATAGGTTAGCTCAAGGTTCCTCATACACTTCTCCCTCATTTGATTCATTCACGGAGATGTTGATACTTGAGCAATCGAAGTTGACCATGATGGGGATTCTCAAATCTTCAAAGTCACAAGCTTTGGTGGCTAACAAAGGGAATCAAAGTAATCAAGGAAAAGGCAAGAATCAAAAGCAACCTAACTCTAAACCACAACAAGATGGAGCACAATCTTCCTCTCCACAATAAGGTGATTCACCATTCTCACCTAAGAGGAAATCATATAAGGACAATCTTTTTTGTGGATATTGCAAGAAGTCAGGACATGATGAACATCATTGTTATAAGAAGGATATTGATGAGTTGAAGAATCTTCTTGAGAAGAATAGAATCAACCTACCTTCTAGAATGTCTACATCGGCTTCTTCTTCCAAGGATAAAGGAAATGATCACTCTTTTGGGACAGATAAAGGAAAGGTACAAGCTCTTTGTGCTACTACAAATCATGATTCAGGGAGATGGCTTCTAGATTCAGGGGCTTCTCATCATATGACATCTTTACAATCTATGTTTTCTACATTTGAGCCTTGCCACATGCCGCAGATTTTGATGGGAAATCATACATACATGGATGTGATTGGGAAAGGATCTATTGTCATTGGGGATAACTCCTTCAATGATGTGTTGTGTGTACCCCACTTGACAAATAATCTTCTTTCCATCTATCAAATCACACATGGGGCAACTAGGAAAACTATGGAGTTCACACCTGATTCAGTTATCATTAGAGACTTGGAGAGTGGAGCTATCATTGCAACTGGGGTGGTTGATCATTCATCTTGGTTGTACTCTTTTTCAGATTTTGGTCTTATTGATAAGGTTGGTTCTTCCTATGTTGATGATTTAGATTTTGAGGAGAACTTTGAGCATTTGAACTTGGGGATTCTCACATGTGACCTCGTTCTTGAGCCTTGCATTTCATCTCCTTCTATTGATATCACACCACCTATTGCACCTGATGATGTAGCTAGTGCAATAATTTTGCCTTCTTATGATTCAGTGCAGCAGGATATTTCATGTCTTCCAACTTCAGTTGATTGGGATGCCTACTTGACAAACATTGCAGGTTTGTTTATGGCCTCTTACATTGCAGATTTGGGAGACACCATTGATGACATTCATCTTCTCTTTGATGAAGTTGATCCTTCTTTGATTGTTGTGAGGGATCACTCTGACCCTCTTGTGCAATCTCTACATGATCAATCTTTAGAGGTTGACATGATTGTGGATACTTTTGTACAACACTTGGAGGAGGTCTCTTTATCTTTTGAGGAGACATATGAGTCTTTGGATATTGTTCTACATTCATCTCCACTAGATCTTAGAGTGCCTTTTTCAGCAGTGTGGCACAGTTTACCACCTTTGGAGGGGGTATCTTTCAGCATCGACATGGGGACACTTGAGCAATTTTCAGAGATTCCTTTCATCATGAGTATTTTTGCTTCATCTTCCTTTCATGGTTGGGGAGACTTTTTGGATACACCTTTGGTTTTGTTTCTTCCTAAGGGGAGGAATGTTGTTCGACGTTCGTGGAGCAGTTTCTTCATTCATCATCGAGCTTCTATCATTGGTGCAGATTCCACATTGAGGGGGGGCTTCCTAGTCTCTCTTCTTCTTCTTCTCTCATATGGGGGAGACTTTTTCCTCATGGGGTTTTGTCCTTCACATACTTCTATGAGAGTTCTTTGTATTTAGTTTTCATCTCTCTTTTGGGGGAGGATTTTTTCCCATTGGGTTTTTCTCTCTTTCCCTGCTTTGTGAGAGATTTCCTTGCATTGTTTTGCATGCATTTGCATTTGTACATGGGTACCTAACATGGCCTCGTAATCGGGACCCATCTTGCATTGCTTAGTTGCATTGTAGACTTAAGTGCATTCCCCTAAGTTGCACTTAAGGGGGGGTGTTGGTGTAAATAATTATTCATCTTGGATATTATTACACCTTACTTAAGTTTACTTAGGAAATGCATTTCATAGTAGTTTGGGTATGAGACACTTGGGTGTTTGTGCCACATTGGGATAGTGTGTGTAGGAGAATTTCCACCTTTTGTGGTGTGATCTTGTTGTTACACTCCACATTCAGTGGGTGATCCATCTCATGTGGAATATTATATTGTTTCTCCTACCTACCCACACCTATTTCCTACCTACCCTTGTTTCTTATTGAGCCACATGTCATGTTTGTGTGCTCACATATCCATATAGCCTTGCCTATATAAGCAAACTCATATTCATTGTATGTAACGAACGATTGATGATCTAGTTGATCAGTATTTTCATCTTGATAGAATACAGTTTATTTCTATCATATATTTTGTCTCTCTTATTTGTGCTTTCCATTGCCTCTTGATCTTGGCAAAATCTCACAAGTAGCAACAACTTAAATACCTCTTTGACAAGAAAGCATCAGATAGGAAATTCATGGTGGACGGCATGGTGCTAATATGAATTCCAAAATCCAAGGCAAAGGGAAACATGGAAAGTTTGATCCTCTTTGGATAGGCTTATGTGTAATCATAAACACCCATGATGATAATTCTACTTACTTCAAAACTTAAGCAGTGAGATTCAAGAATTGTCAGTAAGAAAAATAAATGCATAAGATACTTGAAGATCTTGTATTTCTAATTCTAGAGACCTTTCAACAAAAATATAATTCACAACGAAAAACCATAAACAAAAGATAAACAAAAAAACAAAAAAAATTACTACCACTGAAAAATCGAAAACATAAAATTATTTCAAACTCATTGTTTACCATTAAAAATAAACATGATATCTTATGAAATCCACTCTAAAGCATCATTAAAAAAAATCTAATCAAGGTCATACCTTTATTTTGCATAAAACCACATTGAAGTCCACTAAAACAGAACGTTCCCCAAAAGCATGAATTTTGTTATTTTGGTTGTACATAAAAAGGGACCACATCTAATGTACCCAATTCCAATTGTGTTATCACATATACCCAATCTTGAAAGAGGAATCCAAAACAATCAACTTCTGTAAAGTGTGAGATGGCAAATCATCATCCACAAATGAAATGTGGGTTGGGTGTGTTGGATGGTGCTCATGCATTCATAATTGCACGTCCTCCTAAATTTTTGATTATTTGTTATGAAAGCTGAGATTCTTCCATAACCTAATTTTTCTCATAGACCAAATCATTTGAAACAGACATGCTAAAAGCAAGAGCCATCATAAGCTCACTCTCTCCTCAATTTACTTTCAAATCATAAAGAAATGCTTAATTTACGTTCAAAATCCTAAAGAAATGTTTCTTGCAACAAAGATGTCAATTTTTTATCCAACGTTTGCTGCTTTACAAAGATAGTATCTTAAAAGACTTTTTACCAAAGTTATTAAAGCAGATACAACTCTGTCATACTGTACAATCCATGTGCTTCTAGATTACAAGTGCCCATCATACAGTTAATTGACGATAATATATTCCCTCTACTTGTATCTCATCTCATAAAGTTCAATCTAAGCTGGCAAAAATGATGGTTGCTTTCAATTATGTTAAATAAATAGCATATAATGGAGATGGCCCCTGATTCCCATGCTATGAAGTTTTTATTTGTTTTCTTTTGGACAGCAACTCCTTTATTCTCAACACAGTTACACACCTAACAACAGGCCAATTATAAAAGAAAGGTGATTTAATGCCTTGATCTTTTGCTTCAACTTTCACAGGCAAAGTCTGTTGTGTATAACTTTTGTTTACACTTTGCCCATCACAGTTGTTTTATGTTAATACTCTCTTTTTATGCCTACCTGTTAACACTGTTCACCAGTGATGGTATGTTTTTAACTATTCTTTTCTAGTCTGTTTGATTCTGTATGCACGGTCGAAATCAATATCTGATGGGATCTGTAAAGTAAAGTCTGAACATACACATCATTATAACTTTTATTCATATGAGCTGCCCTCCATTTATTTGAAAATAAATCGATATCCGATAGAATCTATAAAGTGAACTCCAAACGCACACCACTATAACTTTCATTCATATGAACTGCCCTGCCCTCCATCCATGTAAAAGTAAATCATAGACTGTATTGTAAACAAAAATATTGTACAACTTTTGTTTACACTTTACACACTACAGCTGTTTTATGTTTTTTACTCTTCTTTATACCTTGATTTGCTAATACCCTGCTGTTAACACTGTTCACCAATAATTATATGTTTTTAACTACCCTTTTATAATTCATTTGACATCATATTTTTTATTAATTTTGAAATCAATATTAAATGAAATTCATAAAATGAAGTCTGAACATACACCAACACACCACTATAACTTCTATTCAAATGAACTGCCATCCATTCATGCAAAAGTAAATTGCAAAGCGGATGACCATCCAATCTACCCATGAAGACTATTACCTTTTATTAGGGTTTATCCAACTTGTAAGGGATTATATAACAACAAGAATTGGCACGGGTGGTTGAGCTAATATGAAGTCATGGCACATGGCTAAAGCGACTTGACAGTGGACAGTGCTCAATCGTTTGGTGGGACAGCTAAGAAAATGAGAGCTCAAAGTACCAACTTATATTTTCTTGAAGAAGACAAAGCAACGCCCAATGCTTCTCATGAAATCTGTGACTCCTAGAATTTATTATTGCTGTGAGTCAAATAAAAAGGTCAGCAATCCGCAATCCGTATGGAAGGAAGTATAGGGTGAAAGAAAATCTGGTATCTATCATAGTGCAAAACTATTTTGTCAATAGATTACCCATTACCCATTATTAATTAGATTGTTTCATTTAAAAGTTTTGAAAAGAAATGAATGAAGATTTTTAATGATATTCATGAGATGAGGTAGTCTATGGGACCCAAATATGAAAACAGTACAAAGATCGTTAAAGAATCAACCAATCAAATCCAAAAGCTTGCATCAAGAGCGACCATTAATCCTTGCTCATCAAATTTCTTCGACTGTGATTTTTGACCATGTAATCTGCTATACGTACAAAGATGTGAAAGAGAGTATAATATGAATGTGATTGTCAAGTTGCATACAAATACAAATTGTTATGATTAAGGCCACAATGTGCTTGAAATATAGTAAGAATGGGGAACTCACTATATACATAGGGAAATTGATTGATTTGACATTGATTTGTAACTTAGTTTAATTTTAGTAATTAAATTTTAAATTGATATAATTCAGGTTGAGTAATTTAAGATTAAATTAGTTGAAATTGATCGAGATGGATTTCTTATCTGAATTTGGTATTAGGTCAATGTTGATTGTTATGAATTTGTGACAAAGAATTAAGAAACGTAATCTAGAATTGAACAATTGTTAAAGAATTGACTTTTAAGGGCCTAGATATGGATTTTACCTACAATGTGGTCAAATGATTTTACTTGGCATGATTTAGTCTATTGTAGCATTTCTAGTGTGGTGCCTAAAAAATATGTCTGCTTGTTATGAAGTGTACATATCTTATTAAATTCTAACATTGATGCTATGATGTTTGCTTGTTAGAATTTTAGTAATTATTCTTGATTCAAATTGAAGTTTATATATCAATTGATTTTGTGATCAACAAATGATTGTTTCCCCATGAATGTGTCCTAGGGTGATGTTGTTAAATATACAACCCTCAACACATAATTTTGAAGTTTTTTGAATGCATACTGATAAGTAGTGCTCGTACTATAAGAATGACATTCTTGGTATTTTTATTTTTATTTTTGAAAGAAGGGGACTAGATCGCAAATATGGCTCACTCTTGGAAGGAGAAAATCTTGGAAGCTAGGATAAAGCAAGGCTCTTAGAGTTAATAATAAATTGTTAGAGTGTTTCAAATTTAGGTTTAGAGTCAATGAGTCATGAAAAGAGCTAAATTTGGTGTTTGGATCATGCATTAATAGGATCCACATGAATTGGCTTAAATATATTGGTGAGAGAGTGGAGTGTGGACTTTTCTCCTTTATATTTTCCCCACTTTAGTGTAGGTGAAAGGTGATCTCAATTTGGCCTTTAATGGGAATAAGTGTGGCATATATAGGACCTTCAAAAAAATAATGATACCTTGCTCCCCATGTGGCAAGATCAAGAATACCAATATAGTATTGTATCATATATATTAAAAAGAAAGCAAGAAATAGATATGGATGAGATTAAGAAAGAATGTTAATTTACTCAAATGGTAATTAATCTACCTCAATAGCAGCAAAAAAATGCTATGTAAACCAGTTCCTTTAGAGGGCTATCATATAAAATGACATGATGCATATATGACATGGTGATGATGTATGATCACAAGTTGTATCTTTATAAATAAAAGTAGTATATAAGTGGAAATTGATATAATCTTCAAAAAAATATAGATTCCAAGATAAGGTGTTATACACCTTGCATACAAATATTCAATATTTTATAAATTTGTGGTCCATGTCTAATTGGTGTGTCACAGTACTTTAGAGGAGCTCAATATCTTCCTAAATATTTATTATGTGTAATATTATAATACATTTAATGTTGGTGGTAGCCAAATGGAAATACATTTAATATTTCAAGGGTCGTGATTTATTGGGGCCATTAGAGGAATGCATTTGATTTGTGGGATTCATTGTATAATACATTTAACATTAAAAACTCTATTTGATGCTTGGGTCACACATTGTAAGTCAAACTTGGGCACTAGGCTTAGAAAGATCAATATTAGTTCCTAGGAGAATGTGTGTTCACTTGTCTTGGTAACATACTTGGGTGCCCCCTTGAAGATGGAAATTTATTCATGTGGTATCGTAATAATTGATGATTGGAGCATCAAATACTAGTGAGAAAGGTGGAAAGGAACTTCTAGTCAGTTTTTATTTTCTTGTCACTCTATTGCCTATAAATAGGAGGCTTAGGATAGAGGTCATTTATCTTATTCATGCTTATTGTGAGTGAAGCTTTGTGCAAGCAAGTAGAGGATTTATTTTCTTGTGAGGATATCTTGAGTGTCATAGAGTGAGATGTGTGGATCTTATTTATTCTTGGATTAGTCATATAGTTAAAGTAACAATCATTGTTCATTACTACAAAAGGTCATATTGTTCATGTAGATTATTATTTTCCTAGTGGATTTTTTACTTTCATATCTTAGATTTTTTCTACACTTTTATTAAGCTCGCTTAGGTTAATAAAGTGATTTTCATCAAGTGGGTGTGTTTATTCTCAATGTCATCATCCTACAAGGGAGCTACATTTACTTATTTTAAACTACTATACGATCACTCCCTATTGATTGGGCTTGCCACCTCCACCCACTCCTTGAGTCTATTATACCTCATTGCCTAGCCTATATTTTCACTTCTCTTCATGAGCTTATAATGAAATATTTTCATCTTAACATTTGTACATCTCTTAGATTGCTTGATCTATATTTGTATTGATTCATTTATATTTTTAGAGATCAACTCTCTTTAGATAAAATTCCTTAGCTATGCATTTGTTTTGAATTTCTAGCATAGCATCAAAGCTTTAGTTTTAAATTTTTTGAGTTCTAGAGTTCATGATTGAGAGATTTGATTTTTTTGTATGCTCTTCTCTTTCATTTTGAATTATTTGGACAATCAAACATGAATTATAGAGATGTCAAATATTTTTTGCATGTGTTTTAGTGAGATCTATGTGATTGCAACTATTTTTTTTATGCTACAAATATTTTTTATTATTCTAGCATGTCTAATAAGCTTGAGAAAGTCAAGATTGACTTTTGTTTCACTCAATTTGGACATTGTTGATCCCTAATAAGGCTCTCTGCTTAAATAAGAGTAGTTGTGAATCTTCATAGGTGTGGGACCTAGTGCACCCTATCAAGCAACCTATAGGATTTTAGAAGCTAGCTCTTCATAATTCAAAGGGGATGTAAAGGCAAAGGAACAATTCAAAATGCCTAACATGTAATCCAAAGCTTTTAAAAAACTTCAATCTAGGATATAAAGACATATAGGATTTTTTTATTCTAAGAAATAGGCATAGTACACTAGAAGCTCTTTTCGATAGATAAGAATAAGTCATCAAAGTAATAAATCATAAGATGAAATACTTAGAATTTAGTATCAGATAGTACATATAAAGGCCAAACAAAATTAAACAAATCCATTGAGCTTCCCAGTAAATTAGCAAGATTGTTAATTTTGTATTAAACGGTATAATTTAAGGTTAACCTTTATGAGAATGGAGGAGTAGAGACTCTTAGATGATCCATTCATCAATAGTGATAACAATAATCCAAAAAAAAACTTGAATAGAAAAACAATCAAGCTTTTCAATCATGAGCATAGAACATATCCCACAATAAATTTCAGAAAGACAAATTGGGCATAGTCCAGTATTTTATTAAGGCAAATATGCTAAGGATTAAATAGATTATTGGCAAGAGACACTGCACAGGTCATCTGGTGTTGTCATTGATGGCAACACTTAGTGAAAAATGATAAGTGTTGAAATCAACCAACATATGTACACTGCAAAACTTAAAAAATTCAACAACTCCAGAACTCCCCTTGAGATGAATGTAACATTTTTCACTACCCTACACTCCCCCTTTGACATCAATGGAAAAGGTAGGGATCCACATGCCAAAAATTTACATAAAATCCTATGTAGAGTGGCATATGTACACACAGACCTTACTAACTTACATAAGCTTGAATATATCTGCAAAAATGTTTTTCAATGACCTTAAATGATTGCCCAACCCTTCTTAAGATATTCTAGGACTTATATGAGGCCACTGAAGAGATATGATTACATCCTCTTCCTACTTAAGATTAGAGGGATTGTTGGAGATTACTGTAGCCTAAGCTTCCTTCAATGCACTGAGAATTGTGTCCAACTTGGGAGTGATGTAACTCCGAAGTTTACCAACTATGCCAATAATATTCTCCTTATCATGTCTTATGCTCTTTATTTTGTCAAGTAAATATATTACTTGATCTTCATGACTAGCCACAAATTTTGACAAGGGATCGAATGACTAAGATATGCCAACTAATTGTTTTCCATGCTCCTTGGACTACTTCTCAATATCCTCGGTGAATTTTGACAAAGATAGACATGATTTGTAGATATTGCCACCTTCAGATACTGCTTCTCGATATCCTTAGTGAATTTTGATAGTGATAGACATGATTTGTAGATCTCGAATGCTCTTGACACAAGTATATAGCATAATTCTATCATCGACAGTCATTCTCTTTAACATCCTGAGCCTCTTGGTATTAAATTCATTGTAGACCTTGACCTCAACTGACTTCTCTAATAACTCAAAATGAGTAATTACTAAATTGATCAAACATTTCAACTTGCCAGAAGGGGAATCAGATGTCCTTTTGAAATGTAGGTATTATTTTCTGCAAGATACTGGATGCAAGACTCACAAGCTCACTATCCTCTATGTGAGACTTCAAGATCTCCTCTCTTGCCTTAGCCTATGCAAGTGATTCTAGCTTTATATTCTAGATGGGAGAGAGCAAATCCAGGTTAATTGGTCCTTGGGACAATGTTGGATTATCAAAAATTTGCTTGTCCTTCTCAAGAAACTCCTTGACATCCTCAGTAGTGTCTCTTGCTTCGGAGACAACATCAATCCCTTCAATGTTAGACTTAATCTCCTTTGGATGTTCAATATCAATCGGAGCTTGAGTTTTTGTAGATGGTATTGTGTCCATAGGTTGATCAGGTGCATCCTCAACCTCATTGCCTTTACCTATCTCCTCTTCATCCTTATTCAACTCATCTCCCTTCTTATTTTTATCTACATCTTCCTTTTCCGATACAAAGAGAATGTTTACACCATCTCAATCATCTTTTAACTATTCTTTCTGCACAACCGGAGTGGATGATACAACATCATATTGATTCTTCTCCAAAATTAGTTTCAGGATTGCCTCAATATCCTTCATTACTTCACTTGCCCAATCATAATCTTATTAATTCTTGTTTTACTCCTAAAATTCTTTTGGGCTTCCTTGAGTATTCTCTTTATTTCCTCTATTGTTATTACCAAACATATACTAACTATTACATACTCTTTTAACCTTTCATCTTCTTCCTTTGCAGTGCTTCTCCTCATTTCCAAAATGTCATATCAAATTTTTAGAATTTCTGAGATTATTTCTACAAGAGCCCTATTGAAAATGTTTAAATACTTAACAATGGCTTATTCTAGAATCATTTTGCCAGAGTCATCAAACTTGTCATAAAATTCAAGAAGAGGATTTAGATTACCTTGCACTATTAAGGCTTCTTCAACCTCTTGGACTATTGTACTGGGCTTATTTGGATCTATCTTCACCTTCTTGTTGGCTTGGCCTTCACTAGAGGGCTTGTCCTTAAAGACTTTTTAGGATTTGGTGCCCTTGGTCTTCATTTTCTTCACCTCTTCATCAAACTTAGTCTCCTCATCATCCTTCACAATGACATAAACTCTAGCGCTCTTCTCTTTCTTACTCTTCTCACCCTTTCTAGATGGCTTGACTAGAATTTTGACTAGCTTAGGAGAAATGAAGGAGGGTGCAATGTTCCTAGTCTACTTTGGCTTGGGAATAGAGGCTTCTAGACCAGTTCAATGTTCAACTTTTATTGACTTCTCTGCTTCTTGAGTTCTCTTCCTCACTCCTTGAACTACTTCCTTAGAGATTACAATGATTTTTGCATATTATTCCTCACCTTCTTCTGAATTTCTGGTTTCTTAAATTGAGAATACAGTTTCAAGTCCTTCTCAACAAATGTACCAAATTTCTCTTTCGAAGGATCTATCAGTTTTCTCAGAATATGTTGAGCATATAGCTCAAGAAGTTTCTCATCCACCTCATACCCCATAGGCCTAATCTAAACAGTTCTCATCTCAACTACTTCCATCAGATATTGGTCTGTGTCAACCATTAAGCAAATTGTGTCCTTCTTTTTCTCAACTATAGACTTAGGGATCCTCTCCCTCTCATGCATTGCACTCGAAATTTTTTGAAATATCCCCAGAGAGTAGCTTTCTAGGTTTTGCTATCTTCAATGTTGTACAGAAAATCTTTGATTTGGATAGCTACCAGTCTATCATATGCCCATTGGACATGACCTATTCTCAAAACTTCATTCGTGAAGAAAAAGAACAAACACAGGATTAAGATACCATATTTGAAGGAATTCTTCTTGTTCTGCTTGATCTTTGCAAGGTTCTTCAATAGCTCACTCTAGAGAAACTCACATAAATCATACTTTTTGTTTTCCCAAATCATCTCATATGTTGTATATATGGCAATACCGAATACATAATTCTCTTGGATGAAATTGTAAATCTTATACCAGATGACCATGGAAGAAAACCTTACATCATCCTCAAGAATGTCATTAATAGTCATGGATCTCCTATCAAATTTCAAACTGGTTGTATCTATAACAGTTTGATTCTTTACAAATTTCAAGGTAGGAAAATCACTGGTTGAGCAAAGACTCGAAACTGCTCTAATGACACTCTTGGTGATTTTGAATGACTTTTTCAAGCACATAAACTCAGTGTGCATCCTGTTGAGCACATACCGGACACACTCGTGTTCATTGAACAACAAGAATCTAACAAACTGCAAAAAATCCTCTTCTAGCATTTTAAATTCAGGTAATTTTTCATCTAGCAGCTGATTATTGTAACTATTCAGCAAGTGGGAGCTTCCTAACTCCTCGAGGTTGCAATGAGTGTAAACCCTAATGTCCTCAATATGCAAAACACTGTATGGGACTGATGAGAATACACTTACCAGGGCATCTTTGACAAAAATAAATGGGTGTTTCTTGAAGTTTGGTCGGGCCCTCTTAGTGATATCAACTAGAGGTGTCGCCATTATGAAATTTCAACTTGAAAATATTTACAGATAAATACCTCAACCGCCAGATTAGGTTTTCATTCAAAAAAATCTCTTTCACGCTTTGATCACCCTTGAAAATCTCCTTGTAGAGCACTCTCCTCTTGTTCTCTTGAATGCAAAGTGATAAATGAATGGCAAAATATCTTTTTATCATTCACTTATCTAACTTTTAGGGTGCATTAAATGTGTTTTACTATAACCTTCCAGATACTCACCTTTTATAGACAGCTCACAAAGAATCATATATGGATCTTCATTATTGCTCAGTTTCTTCCAGAGATCATCTCACATCATTTGCAATACCATAACATAACATCTTCCAACCTGACAAATTTAGGTATCATCAGCTACAGGGGGTGCATAAGATTTTCATGAAAACTCCCCCTAGTCCAGATGCCTTAATTTAGTTCCAGGAGGAATTTCCAGCACAGAATTCAAGTGTGGATCCATTCCCTACATCTGAATCACTCTTCTTAACCCATGTCTTCTTCATTTGATCCCAAATCTCATCGACTTTTTCTTTGTCTTTATTATCTTCTTGCACATTCTTATTCTTGTCTGTCAGACCATTCCTATTCATATTTGTGCTTCTATAGAATCTTGCAATGTGATCGGATTTGTTGCAATTGTACCA